>NC_136110.1:27489101-28089101 GCF_965212315.1 Lampetra planeri
TTGTTGTGTGAACTCATTTTTACTGAGAAACTGCAGAAAAGCTGTTAGAAAGTCCACTATCAATACTCGCACCGCAATATACCCTTGAATAAATAAGGAAACTCTGGCGAATTTAATATCACATCAACAAAACAGTGTAAAAAAAAAAAACCCCAATAGATTATAAATAGAACTACACTTTCCTCTGTGGGCCAAACCTACGTGCCATAACTATCCGAACACAATCCCCTCTGAATGCTCTTGACGGCTTTGACACGCAGTAGGGGGGCTCCGTGGACTCTGCTCGGTTGCCTTTTGAGCGTTACATTTCGAGAGCTCCGCGCGACTTCCCACAAAAAATTGTCACTCGATTTGCCCCGATGTGGCTTTGCCTTCTCGTCAGGCTGTACGGCACCCCTCTCAACATCGACCTGTGGCCCGCCCTCATCGCCGAAGACATCATCCCCAGCACGCGCGTGGGGCCCTCCCTCATGTGCCTCTTCCTCACGCAGTTCAGCCGACTCCGCGACGGAGACAGGTGATGAGCGACCCGCTCGCAGATACCGGCGGAGGTGATCCGTCAGCCCGGCGCCAACGCTCCCTTCGCAAGCTCGAATGTTTCAGTGCCGACCCTTTGCGGGGGTTGTATGTCGGTTTATAAGCGTCGTTGGTGAAAACTTGTAGAAGCAGAATTTCGGTCATGTACAAATAAAATGAATGCGAAGTCCCAGCCTGTTTACTTTCCTGGCCTGGCTCTGCTGGCGAGAGTCAGAAGGTCGAAACCGCTTCAGAGTTTTGCATGTGCAAACGAGTGCCACTGGATAATGTTGGTCTGGAGAGTCAACAGGGTGATGGACTGAATATCTTCCTTTATGCGTGGAGATGCAGAGCAGAGTTCTGCTTCTAGATGTTTCATGCATTTTGTCTGGGTTACATTTTTTGTCTCAATTGGATTTATTTTTTATTGCAATGGCCAAACGAACACTCAAAAAAGGTAGGCACAATTGAAATGTCCACAAAATGCTGTGTATGTTTTTTTTTATATGTGCATGTTCGCGATTATATATATATCCATTCTTCAGAATTGTGACCACATCTTGGAATGTTCATCAGCATGTTTTAGAGCCACATTTAAACCAGGCAACTAGGTCATTTAATCATTAATGGATATTGCCCTTTCATGTTTTATCACAGCCACACTAAGATTTTCTGAACATCAGCTTGCAAAATTATTAAACGTAATTAAATAATTAGATTCTGCTGGATGATTTTCTCCCCACACTCTGTAAGTCAAGGAGGTGTGGGGAGGGGGGGGTTGTTTGACCCTACTTCCCCATTGCTGTTCAGATTTCACTCACCACTGATCTTAGCCATCGCCTGGAATGACACTGGGGTCACGAGGTTCATAGTGCAGTGTGCGAGTCACCATGTTACTGCTGCCCCCTTCCCCACCCCGTGATTTACTCAGCTGCGAGAATAGCCAAGCAGAAAATCCGGCACAGCAAAATAATTTGAAGTTAATTGCAAACGACAACTGTAATTAGAGCATTTCGCACCTCCGATTAGAACGGTTGGCTACGTGCGGTGCGAAAGAAGTTGCATACGTACATTTAATGCACGCACCCGTGAGTTAAAACTGGAAACATTTTAACACGTAGGGTAACATTTGTTATCTTATTTCATAAATCGACAACAAAAGAGATGTATGAAGTGAAACAGCAGCTATGTATCGACCTTTGGCACGTTAATATCAAATCGACGTGGACACGTACATCATCTAGTGGTAGGTTTTTACCCTTTCAACTGGTACAAAAACTGACACCTTTATACAAGGCATCATGTTTGCAATAACCACAACACAAGCAGTCAAAATTCAAACAAAAATTAACAACTCTGATAATGATATTCACTGTCCTTGAAGTTCATTGGTCCACACCCGATCAACTTCAAGACAGTGCATATCATTATCTGCGTTGTTTATTTTTTTTTGCATTTTGATTGCTTGTGTTGTGGTTATTGCAAACATGATCCCTTGTATAAAGGTGTCCAGTTGAAAGGGTAAAAACCTATCACTATATTTTGCCACTAGTAAAGGAGGTCTCATAACGTACATCATCGTCGATGCTTTCGTTGGTTTCACCCCACCACGCCCGTCGTCCGATGGCAACGGCGTAGATTTTGGTACGAGAGCCCCGGAGTGTTCACGCCAGCTCAGCTGACCCAGATCAAGCAGGCGTCGCTGGCACGCGTTCTCTGCGACAACGGAGACAACATCACCAGGCTCCAGCGAGATGTCTTCACCGTGGCCGAGTTCCCGCACGGATACGTCAGCTGCGACGCCATCCCACGGATAGACCTGCGCCTGTGGAATGACTGCTGCGAAGGTCAGGTCCTTGTTCGGCCAAACGTTGATTAAAAGATCAGAGGCGTAGCCACGCTATGGAAGTTGGGTGTGCTCCAATGGCCAATGGTTCCCGTTGGTTATTGGTTAGGTTACAGATAGGATCTTTGAAGTTCCCCACACCCTCCCCCAATTCATCATGGATAAGAGATCAGGTTTCTGCTATGCTGTAATTATGCTATTCTACGAAAGTGTTTTGGTTAATGACTCCGTACTTAGCGTACTGTTTGTGCGCTCCCGTGTATTCAAAGGTTCTATCATCAACATAATCATCATTCGTTCCTTTGCTGTCCAGTCATCCATTACACCCACAGTGCCTGTGTCCATGATTGAGATTGCACAATGTGCTAGTGTTATGTAGTCGCAAGCATTCATAGTTGCAGGGTACGATCCGTCAATTTTCAGTGGCGTGGGTTAAAATATAATTGGACACATTGCGGCTGATATTTCCTGAACGTGTTCAATTCAATCTTAATTTGGAGCGTTCGTGACTGCAGGAATTACTCTTGGGTTCTTTCGGTAAAGTCACGTATAAAGATAAAATAATAAATTAAATAATTGCATACCACGCAACCACGGGGAAAACATGCAGACTCCGAATATACAGATGTCAGGGTCGTGATCGAACCCACAACCTCCCGTATACCAGGCGCGGGAGATAACATCTTGCCAGCGTGGCGCCACGTGGTTGCGTGGTATGCTATTATTAAATTTATTATTTTATCTTTATACGTGACTTTACCGAAAGAACCAAAGAGTGTTCAATTCACTTTGAAATAAGGCATTTTACCTTGGGAGGCCTCGCTGAGTCTCAAGACTCTTTTTTTTACGGAGGGTCCTGCCGCATTGTGACATTTGCCCAATTCTACCACTGAGTGTCTGGCTTCTTGTGGGAGGAAATTGGAGCGCCTAGAGAAACCGCCCCTGGCAGATCTGTAGTGAGAGAGATTCCAAAACATTCATTGCTGCACTTTCATTTCCTGACCACCTTCCAGCCAGCCCCAACCTTTGCTATTCCCAATGAGTCTTCCAATAAACTAAAAACCATAAACCGTTTTTTTTTATTTTAGCAGGTAAGGCCCACTGAACTACGTTGCTTTTTTGAGAAGTGACCTGACCACGAATGATAGCTCAACAAAGTGGCTTATCGTGTGGAAATTTAAAGCAGCCAAATAGTCTAAACGCATCTCAATTCTAAATGTGGAGGGAAAAACCGGAGGACCCGGAGAAAAATGCCACACAACCACGGGGAGAACATGTACACTGCAAATATACAACAGGCGTCAGGGTCGGAATCGAATCTACGGACCTCCTGTGTGCATGGTGAGGTAGTTAACATCTCGCCACCACGGTGCAAAGAGATGAATTCACCCCCCTCTAGGAAAAACATGGATTCCCCTGGGGATCCCAACTAAGCATGCAGTGCAGGGGGGGAAAAAGAATAGAATCAGGAAAATTTGCCCCATCCACCCCGTAAAATCGCACCTTGCTAAGCTGTCAAATCAGGTGGAGATAATGGTGTGATATAGGTTATATAATAAGGGGACATGGTATATCCACGAGAAATTATTTTTATTATCAAGATACGGACTAAGACGCTACAGTCATGTGATGATAGTGGATCCATATATTTTCCAAAGGGAGTCACAGTAAAACTACATTGTGCCAAGGAGTGGTTGAGAGTCACAGTGAAAGCAAGCGGCTTCTTTCCAATCTGACATTGAGAGTACCTTGGAAATTAAAGCACTTACCAAATTAATGTTGCATATTAGTGGCAAGCCCTAACTCATAGTGCCACTGTAGTAGCAGTGTGGGGAAGCTTGGTGTTGCCGTTTAATGCTATCGTGAAATGCATTTTTCTAAACTTGGGGATGATTAAATTACGAATAAATTAATTACCGTAATAGTAACGTCGATGGCGTGCGAAGTGGTGCAACTGATGTGCAAAATGTTATCGTATTAAAATGCAAAATCAAATCTGAATATTGGAGAGATAATTGCTTGGAAACTTTGTTTGAATTTAATTTGTTTAGTGATGAAGTCATTTGTACATTGAGATGATTAGATCAGTTTAGGTGCTTTCTTTTTGGGAGGAGCTGAAAACATGGTTTGGAATTTGATTACACTGCACTTTAAACGTGGACTTCATCATGCTATACTGATTATAGCACTCAGTACATTGTCATCCTTTAGCTCAATCATATTTCTAGATGTAATCTAAAACGGTCTTACGTAAGCTACAAAGAAAATGTTTTCAAGTATGTGGCCAAATGAAGAATATAGGAACGTGTGGATATTTGCAAGATATTTTCCTTTACAATTGCCATTTCAACCATATATAATGTTAACATTTTATTATTTTTGTGCTCAACATTTGCATGTATTAGCATGTGTGAGTTAAAATACACCAAAAAAACCCCTAAAATATGCAAAAAGACTTGCACTGCACTGTTTAACATGCTGTGTACAAGTGATAGCCCCTATGGAAGCGCTGGAAAGCTTTTCATTAAAATGCTGCACATGGATAATTAAAGTGCTTGACATATGTGATGAATACTTTCACCTTTTTGAATTATATGAATTTACTTTCCAGCATCATGGCTGGCTTTATGTCATATGCAGCTGCATATTTACCGATGTCTTTCCGAAGCGGGCTTATTGTTGGATATTTTTAAAGGGACGCGTAGGGAGCCTTCCCAGTATATTTCATATTGATATATATATAAGTGTATCCCCAGAAGTTGAGAATTATAGGTGACGGGGTGTAGAGGCCAGTGCTGAATTTGCAGTCATATGGGTTCCACGCTTTATTTGTGGGCCAGTTGCTGACGGTCTGATTTAAAGAGAAGGGCACTTGGGGATGTGTGGAGCGAGCGGATAGAGGGCATGCAGGGCAGGGGGTGTCTAAATACCACGGGGAAGTCCTTGCTTTATGGTAAAGTGGACTTTCTTCTGCCTCCCAAAGGGCGGGATGATGTTGATGTTTGTTTTTGGGTTAGTCTTCGCCTCCTAACAAATAACAAGGGGTTTTCACCACTCCGTTGATAACATTTTGTCAATTAAGAGTTTCGAGAAAGGCAAAGCGCGTTTAAAATTCGCATGATGTTGGCCGAAGAAGAGGGGCAGGTAGTTTTCATTGATGAAATTGATTGTTTTTAACCTTTTGCCTATGCAATTTACTTTAAAACCTGTTTTTATTGATGAAAATGTTGGGAAAAAACCAATTCCACAGATTCTTACGGATCTTAACAGCTTGGAGTTGTAAATCATCAGTGCTTATAGACATTTTTTTTTTAGAAGCGGTGAAAAAAATATCACAAAAATGCCTTTGCATCTCTTCTTTGTCATTTACAATAACGAGGTAGAAAGAAAACACTACGAAAATAATTGTGATGGACTATGGATCGCCAGTCTGCGGGAGTTAACAGAAAATCCCATTCATTCAGCAATGCGAGGACCACTGCTCCAAATCTGTCATCGGAGTGATAAATGATGAGCACACCGATGTGACCTTTCTAACACTACCATTTTGCAGCACTGCTAACGAGACATGCCCTGTTTTACAGGATTACTTGTGTCGAGGAGAAATTTGCGATGTTACGCAGGACGCTACTCAGAGCTGTCTGTGACGAGGAAGTGTGCGTATCATGTGAAGCGGATTTGAATATCCCGACAGCTGACTGCATCTGTATTAACAAAGTGCCCTCCTCCTCCCCCCGCCATTCCAGCTCTGTCGCAACGAGTTTTTGCATCAACGCAAAGTAATTTTCTAGACTTATTAATTTTATGCGCGTGTCTCGTTCCATATTTTTCACGAGCTGTCATCCTTAGCCGTCTAATGTTATTTCTCGTTGCATCACGCATTCTTGGGCGTGATGTCCGACGTTTTCGTCCCTGAAGCTCGCGCGGTACAACCCGAAAAACATCGCAGAGCAGTACGGCACAACAGCGTCAACCTGGCACAGTACATTTTTACGCTTGGCTGTTTCCGACTGCAGAAACGTGGTTATACTTTTATTACCACCGACGATTTATGATTGCAATATTATTACAATGCGTGTAAATGTTGCCTGTAATGAGCACCTTCATCTTTAAACATTAAAAAAACACTTTAGATAAGTGCCCATTACAAAAAAAAAGACAATTCATAACATTTACGATTTCTGTTTCATGTACGGAGTAACATAAGTGATGCTTCTGTGGCCTAATGGGGAGCAAACTGGACTTGCCAGCTCGATTCGATCGAACGCCGTGGCACCTCCTATGAGCACAGTTGGCCGCGTACGGTGCGAAAGAAGTTCCACATGCATCCGTGGCAATTTCTTGCATCCACACCTGCCTCCGTCCACCCAGCAGCAACAACGAAGTGCGCCGCAGTTAAGCCGATCGGCAGACCGCGCGTGGCTGGGTGAAGTGTGGGTAACGCTCAACTCTACCAAGATTTTTTTTATCGTTTTTTATTATTGTTATTTGTTGTTGCAACTTTAAGACCTGCACACCCCCCCCCCCCCCCCCCACCTCTTTACTGGACATCGGTGAGAAAAAAAAAACCTTTATAGCAAATCGGATTCCTCCAGGGTAAATAAAGATTCTGATTCTAGCCAGCGTGGAAGAATTGGATGACATACCCTCAAGAGGGGCTCTTTCGAGCTTCCTCTCGTGGGCGCTCTTCAACCAGCAGTTGCGTGAGAAAGAAATTGCAGGGCAACACCTTTTATACCCCTCCCTTATGTTGCTTTGAATCGATATTCCAATGCTTTTTTCACCTTCTTTATGTGTTAGATTGCCGGACAAGGGGGCAGTTTCGAGCCATCTCTGGCCACTTCAGAACCAGACGCTCAACGGAATTCAGCTTCCCCGCAGATCAGCCGAGCCGGAGGAAACAAAAACGGGCGTCATCTCTTCGGTAGAGCATGGAGCTCATTTTGCTTTGCTCGGCACACATTTACTCGGCAAAGCTATGCACGAATCCACCGTCTTAGTCTTGCAGCGGGAAATCGCGCAATGCAAATGCCACCGCGTGTTTTCCGACGGTGAGTGTAAAGCCCGTGGAATGTGTATTCTCCGGCTGCCAAAATGCACCTGGGAAACACTGACCTTGACTACCTTCCACTTCATTAAACATATTGACTGGCTCAACAACACGGAAACAGAAATGTATTTGAAGTCATAGCATGCACTACCCCGACGAAGGTGGTTTGCATGAAAGCACATTGAGATACCATTGATCACGTCAACTTTGAACTTGTCCACGGTGTTTGACTCCCCAACGATGTGTGTTCCACCCATGTGTGATGAGCCGTCATATCCGGCCCACTAACGGTCACATAGAGATGACAGTGCTATGGCCTTACGCTGACAGAGTCGTTGTGCTTTCGCAAGTGGGTCGAGAAAGACACGGTGCATGAATTATGCATGGGAACTTGAGTCAGCAAATGTCGGTTTATTTCATCTGCTGGTTAAAGGCAGCATCCTGACTGTTGTTTTACTGTCGAACAGAAACAAAGAGAAGCCCAGCAATGCCACGATTGAAGGAGACGCCGGGAGCTTCGGTGGCTACAAAGATTTCGTCTTGGACGTCCACAACACAATAGCATCCCTGCGCAATCAGGTGTGTCCGCTTAATGAGCAGTAGACATTTATTCGGCGTATGCCGCATACATGCATGCGCACATCGCATTAATTGTAATTCTAGATTTGAAGCTTTCGTGACTGCAATGATTCATATTCTTAGGTTTTTTCGGTAAAGTCACGAAAAAACCTAAGAATATTAATTGTATTTGTTTATAATCTAGACATTTTTAGAACTGATATTACTTCGTGTGTGGCAGCTGCTGGCAATGCAACTGCTAGCACACTCGACTTGCAATCCGGAGGTCCCTGGTTCTATTCCATCTTCCGATGGCAGCCGTTGAAATAATGGGCATTGTTTCTCAAATTTCCATCCTCTCCCACCCCCCTTTTCTCACGGTGTATTTTACAACAAAAAAACACAGCCTTGATGTTATCCGATGCTAGAGTAGCCGGGATGATTCTGCATCCGACTTGCACGTTAAACCAGACATAGCCCACATGCCTGTATAGACTGCTATGGATGTCCAAATGACAAGCCAATTTGTTGAGCTATCCTTTGTGGCACGTCGCTTTTGAAAAATAAGTTAATACCTCCGAGGGCTTTGTCTGGTAGGATGGGGATGTTTTAGTTGTATTTGAATGTGTATGTGTTTAAGTGATTTGTTTACCTTTGACACTCCTATCGTGTTTTTGTATTGTTTGTAATGCTCTTACCCGCCACAATTGGACATCTGTGAAAAAAGAGCTTTATATGTTCTTGGTTCTTTCGGTAAAGTCACGTAGAATGGAAATAATAAAATAACAAAAAGAAAGAATAATAAAATAATTATTTTATTGTGTTTAAATTTTTTTATTTTTTTATTTCCAAATAATTATTTGATTATGTTTAAATTTTGTTATTTTATTATTTCCATTCTACGTGACTTTACCGAAAGAACCAAGAAGATGAATGCCTGCAGTCACGAAAGCTTTAAATGGAAGAGCTTTATTGCTCATCGGATTCCTCCAGTGTGAATACCCACTGTGGGTGAGTGAGCTGTCTAAGCGGTTGTGGGAACATGGCAAAACATGGTCTTAGGGGACCCTCTCCTTGTAACGTTCACACATGCAGCAAAATGTGGTGTGTGTTTTGCGACGACAAATGCGAGTGCTTTGTGCTTCTTCTTGGTTCTTTTGGTAAAGTCACGTAGAAGGGAAGTAATAAAATAATTAAAAAATAATAAAAATAGAACATAATAAAATAATTATCACGACGTTTCGGCCACAACGCAAACAGCCGTCCTCAGGTGAATTCAATCAGACGCTGTCTCCCCGACAGACCTGGTCTTCACCTGAGGACGGCTGCTTGCGTTGTGGCCGAAACGTCGTGAGAATGATTTTATTATGTTTTATTTTTATTATTTTATTACTTCCCTTCTACGTGACTTTACCGAAAGAACCAAGAAGATGAATCCCTGCAGTCACGAAAGCTTTTAATCGAAAAATGCGTTGTGCTTTTTTCTTCTTTTTCTACTCCGAGACAGATCAGAGTGTTGGAGTCGCGTTTGAGTCGAGAAAGTTGCGTCACCACGGAGGGAGGCAGACAGAGCGAGGGGAGCAGTTGGAACAAGGATGAGTGTACCAAGTGTCAGTGCAAGGTATGGGCGTTAGCGGAAGTGTTGGTCGCACGTGTGTCAACGACTACGTTATGAGTTACTCTTTGGTTCTTTCGGTAAAGTCACGTAGAAAATCTAATATAATAATAATATTTGATTTGATTTTCTACGTGACTTTACCGAAAGAACCATGACGTAAAAACTAGATCCGAAGCTTTCGTGACTGCAGGAATTACTCTTTCGGCAAAGTTTGGTAAAGTCACGTAGGAAATAAAATAAAATAATAATCAAATAAAATAATTATATTTGAATTGATTTTCTACGTGACTTTACCGAACTTTGCCGAAAGAGTAATTCCTGCAGTCACGAAAGCTTCGGATCTAGTTTTTACGTCATGAGTCTTCTTATTCCGGACTGCCGTGTGCTCTTTTTGCAGCGGTGTTTGAGTGACGGGAGTTTCGAACGACGTGTCAGTCAGCCGTGGGACTATTTCGACAGGTTACAAATGTACTTACTCTGTGACGTGAATGCCAGTCTTAAAACTTTATTTGTATGGTTTCTGAGCATTGCATTCATAAAAAAAAACAAATGCTGGCTACAGTAGGAACTTAAATGTGCTTGCTTAAAAATATTGGACGATTTGGAATGTATGTATGTTGAACTTCTTTTGCACTGTACGTAGCCAACCGTGCTAATTGGAGGTGTGGGAGAAGGACAACCAAACTAAACCCAAAAAGTAGTTCTCAAGAAATTAGTTTCAATGTAGATTTTAATTAATACATGTTATGAATATTCAGCTAATGACAATTGCGGCAATACTGGAAAAAGACAAATATTTGTGTGATAAGGTTATGTCAGGATAAATTGATGTTATACCTATCAATTGTTAATTTGTAGAAATCATATTAAACACACAATTGTAAAAACATGCTACAATTACAAAACACCTCACTGCCTTCTAACTTAATGTGTAAGTCGTCATCATCCAAGGCCTCCTCACATTGGCACCGTTCTTCACGGTCTTGTGGTACCAAGTTTAATTTAACGATTTCTACATTGTTATGCATTTGATACATCTTATGAATGGATTTGGTTACCCATTCTTAGCAAACGTCCATAAAATGTTCTCTTCTAAAGGACTGTTGGGCATAGGTGTCATGTGCTGCTTATCAACCTTTGATAAAAAACCTTTACCTGCGCACTCCACAATGTGAAACGACCAGGGCTCTCTCTAACCACAGGGGCTACTGGTAATGGCAACGTGTTTCACTGCCCAGTAGGGTAGATCATACAACAACGACGAAAAAGATCCCCCGTATAGCTGTTAACAGGCTGTTGGTGCTGTTAGCAAGCGCCTATTAAGACCGGCACAGCAGCCAAGACGGCGGGTGGCCAACACCACTCGTCGCCGCCTTTGTCTCCCCAGTACTGATGTTTGTACACTGCATCAGGTACTCATTTAAGGCTTAGTTGACCTACGGGAGGCCCAAGACCGGTTCAGATATTCATCACTGATGTTAGTCATCAGTGGGTCGCTGGTTCGTAGAGCGATGTGCAAACCACGACGCTACCACTTCCCATTTCATACATATACACACACTATCTTCAGTTTGTTTTGTGGATTTGGAATCTCAGCGGAATTGATGAGTGTAACGTGGGATTCAGGTTCCTGGAATGATTTTCCGCACATGCTTCGTGTGTATATATATAGTATATCTTTTTAGAGATTTGTGCTCCGAAAATATTTACAATCCTGTGGGGTCCTAGCGCATTTCTGGAAGGCGGTCATGAAACTAAAATAGTATTGCCATTTATTTCCCCTGGCAGGACGGGCAAGTGATGTGCCTCATTGAAACCTGCCCTCAAGCAACCTGCCCCAACCCTGTAAAAATGGCAAGTCAGTGCTGCCCAGTCTGTCACGAATATCCTGAAGTAATCTGACTCGGCAATGTGAAGACTTCGACAAATCGTACGTTTCTTGCTTCGTTGTCATTTCTACATAACTGATCTTGAACGAATATATATACTGCTTATCCTATCTGTAGCAACGCATGGTAGGATAAGTTCTTGTAATGAATGAGATACTACATCTCATTTGTACTACCTTTGGAAAACAACCATATTTGAAGAAAATGGAACTATTGAGTAAATGGCACATGGAATAATGTGTAAAATTATCATGCAATTCTGGAATATGCTTGATTCTTAATCGACATTCGGAGTGAAAGTGTTTTGCTGCACGATGCACCGTCTCAGTTCATATGCAGTAAGTTGGAACCCCAATGTTGTAACTGGGAAGTGCTTCGGTCTGTGAACATCAACGTGCCTCTGTGCATGATTGAATTAAGTGGCAATTTAAGTGGGGAGTATTTGTCATTTGTGAGTATATATGACATGACAAAAGTGGAATGATTACTCAGGTTATAAGTACGCAAACTGTACTTACATTTTTCATTCTCAGTCATATACAGAGAACACAGTACAAGGACGAAAAGGTGAACACGTGTTTAAACCGTTTTAACGCATTACACAAAAGTCGTAAATATGTGTACGGCAAACAATTGACGGTGGTGTAAACCAGTATTATACCCAGTGCCTGTGATATTCAGTGTAATTTTTTCCTGACCATTAACCATAGTAAAGTTTAGTAACTTTGTGTCATTCAAGGCCAATGAGTCTATACGTGAACATGAAACACCACTGCCGTTTCCTTGTCATTCGATAATTCTCCTCTCCTGAATATCATTGAGCTGTATGCACAATTCCCCCCATTCTGGTTTCACGTGCTACAGATTATGTTGCAGAATACCGAAGTGATTGCAAATTATACAAAGGTGCATTTTTACCATCATGTAATGTTTTTTGTTAATGGAAATCAAATTCCATGGTCAATTCTCCTTTTTGTAAGTTTTGTTCAATGTTCAATATTTTCAATGTCTCTTGATAGATATGATAAGTAGTTAAGTACAAGGTCATACTTGTATTGTACTAATATACTGTAGGTATGGTCTTCCACAGTTGTGAAGGAAATGACGGTGATCTCTGGTTTTGTAAACAGTTGAACTCTCATCTGCTGCACTATTACCCACAACTCTTATCGTCTTTGGAACCTATAAGGTCCACTATCTGCAACCGCGATCTTCCTATTATCCGTGATTATCTTAGGTTACTTCCTGTTCTGTATTGCAGAAAAGCCTCCTATTATCCGCCAGTGTTAAGTGGATAAATATGGTCGTGTGGAAAATTCATCCTATTATCTGCATTTATCCGTGTTACTTTCTTTTACATAAATTGGAGTACATTTGTTGACAACATTGCAGACAATAAGATCCGTGATGCCTGTCCTCACTTCGCTGCAGATGAGAGAATTTCTACTCTTGTTAAAACAAGCTACTACATACGATGCCAGTACTTTAGTAATTTTTACCAAAGGTAACACCATCATAATAAGCCATGCCAACTGAAAAAAAAATACATTTGTTAATGCTTTTAATATAACTTGTTAATTGAAATAAGCTCCTTTGCAGTTATGTATTACGTATAGAGGAGTTGTTTTAGCATTTCTCAATGCAGTATCTAATGCCACACCAATAAACATTGTTTTTATGAAAATATGCCTTCTCACTTGTATTCCTTTATCTCTGGAAGTCGATTCATTTTTCACCTTCCTGTACCAACTTTATTTTCTGGCATCGCTTGCTCCCACATGCTTGCATTGTCGTTTTTTTGAATGGCGTCTATTTGTGTCATGGCAAGACTAAAATATAGAGCTTAATTACACCTCTACCTAACCTTTTCTCGCACCTCTTGCTCTCATATGGAATTTGCGCAGCGTGTTTGATCTGTGTGTGTTTCGTTTACGACAATTAACTACCTCGTTTGTTCGCTGTCCGATATTCCTCAAGGACCCAGGACGCGTTCTCTGCGATATTGACTTGTTTGTCTTTATTTTATTGTTGCTCTGCTCACGCGCCGGGAAACTGACTAATTGGGATCATCTGTGGAACAAACAAAATAGACCCAAACCTACGGATTGCATAAAATGGAGCCTCAAGTATGATATTTTTTTATGTTTTATTTTTTATTATTTTATTATTTCCATTCTACGTGACTTTACCGAAAGAACCAAGAAGATGAATCCCTGCAGTCACGAAAGCTTTAAATCGAAATTTAAGTATGATATTTTTTTGTCAATAGCACACGACAATTCTGTTTTACTAAGTGAAATAATTTTCAGTTTTCTACATTTGTATTAAACCACCATTGTGGTCACTACATCGCGCGCTTTCAGATGCACTTCTGCGGCCGTCTGGAACGCTCTTCCTTCCAACATTACGAAGCCACTGGAGCTTTGCGCTTTTAAATCCAGATGTAAAACTCATTTCTTTGATAATGCTTTTTGTGTTTAGCTTGTTGTCCTTCCCCCACACCTCCGATTAGCGCGGTTGGCTACGTACGAAGCGAAGAAATTCAACGCACGTACATAATATCCAAGGAGTGCCACGCATGCTTTTCAAGCACAACACGGGGCAACTAAAATGGTTCCATTTGCACGCACGTCACTCTCAACCGCACGCCCACGCCCAGGGACCATCGGCTCGCCTCGGGGTCAAGTTGACTTCTGAGGTTTTGCACGAGACGCCTGATCATTTCTTGCTCCCCTGTGGGTGGTAGGCTTGCGAGAGATAGAGGAGGATGGGCCGAGTGGGGGGGGGGGGGCGGCGGGGAGTGCACGTGGGGGAGTTGACCTTCATGCCCGCTTGCTGGAGACCGGACGGTCCGTGTCTCGTTCGCGTTCCGTCATTCCCACCACAGCCGGCTGGGACCTCGTCCAGCGATGCCGGGTAGCCGTGGTACAGCGCGATTGCTTCTGCGCACCTACGCTAAGCTCGTTGGCCCGTTTTGATGGCTCTGCTGCACGAAACGCCCCGATGCTTTGCATCGGGGCGCGTCCTTTCGGCTGCCGTTCGTGACGCCCGCTGACGCTTCTCTGCACAAAGCACGCCGACACGGCTCAACTTTGTCAATGGAGACTATATTCATTCAGTGCGCGAGAATTCACAATAGCACATTATTGTGAGATGAATAAAACATGTATACATGTAAAGTTCCACATGTTTTTGAGGAGGATTGATGTAATGTATAACTGTTGGTGACTAATTGGCAATGTCAAAAACTGGCATTGCCTTCCAGTCATAACTGTTAACCATGCTTTCCAGTAGAATAACCTATGGGAGGGAACTGGTTAAGATCATGGGGACACATTTTGAATATGAGTTGTACATTTATAAATGCACTTAGTGTACTGCAGTGCTTCTGCAAGTCTGTGTTATCACTATTTTTGAATAGAATAATGATTGAGGCATCATTCCAGGGATTGACGCACTTGATTTCCGTGTAAACATGTATTAAATGTCTGATAATTTTGTTCCATCAAATGGTCCCGCTTCTTTGATGTCCGCAGTTATGCCACCTGGTCAAGGAGCTTTAATTTTTGTCATTGTGTGACGGGAAGTGGTTAGTTCTGTAAGCATGACGTCTGTCACTTCCTCCCTTCATCTGAAAAATGCTTTGCTTCTTGGGATATAACGTTTTAATAGAGATCTGCTTCAAATTACTGAACTAACTTTAAGATTCTATCTCTATAATGAGATAGGACTCTATCATTCTCCCTAATGGCTACCATTTAATTCTAATCATTCACCATCTTGCTGCTCTAATGCTCCAATTCGTCTGCTATGACATCTTCAATCATCTCTGTCCTGCTTTTTCTGATTTCTCGTTCTGCGCCAAATAGTTTCGCTCGGTGGATATCAATGCAGGCATCCGAGCTTTCACAAACCTAGACCTGAAGAAAAAGTATTTTAACATCTAGTAAAGCCATTATCAAAAATGCAACAACTCCACTGAGGATGTATGACTCATGTTACAAAATACATGTGAGAAGCGGAGTACGACAAGAAGGACACTCTTTCACCATGGTAATTCACAAGAACATGCAGGAATGTTTTCTATAAATATATATTTGAAAAAATCCTTTGAAGAAATACAGGCATGCCATTTAACCATCTCCGATTTGGTGCAGACATAGACATGGAAACACGGAATGGCTATTGACTCCAGAAAATGTATTCCGAATTCAATGAAGTGAGTGGGGCTTTGGCTGGACACATTTTCTAGAAGATGTGATCACCAGTGTTCAAGGTTAACAACAAAGTGGCACTTGGGATTTACGGAGCAAGGAGATCGGCTCGTGTGATGGCTGCATCGAAGAACTGTGAGAGGTCGCAACAGCTTGAGGGAACGTTCAATCCAGCGGTAGGTTGATCATGGCTGTTGATATCGGTGCACATAGAAAAATATACAGCGCGCTTTATTGAAACACATTCCTGCGGAGGGAGCTGGTAGGAACGTTGGGTTGCTCGGTCAATGGCCAGGGTCAACGGCGGCGTGGTGTATTCCGCAAATATGGCCGACTGTGAGGGCGGGCACAAGCCGGCGTGAGTAGGTTAAACGTTGAGTTTTATAAGGACACCACGGGGTGACCAGCCCCTCCCCACCCAGCCCCACCCCTCCCACCCCCCACCCAGCGCCACCCTCCCCACCCAGCCCCTCCCCACCCTCCCCTCTCCACCCAGCCCCACCCCTCCAATTTTTGGATGCACGACGGACAGACGGACCCAATCCCCTTTGGGCTGGTGTAACCAGGAGGTTCCTACCAGTATAATAACAATTTATATTGCCAAAGAAGTACATACGGAATACAGGTAATCAGCAAAGTGTTTTAATAAAATATTCTCTTTTTTTTTTATCAAGTTTACATTGAATATGGGTAAGACAGTAGATTCATTAACAAGTGCTTTATTTTAAAACACTTAATATGAAGAAACGTAATTACAAACACGCTCTTTCAAGCTAAGTAACATCTGATAAATGTATCTGTGCCATTTCTTATACAATCAAAATGTGTTTATAAACAGGATTTGCACTCAGAAGTGGGCCACTGATATGTACAATTTTATATGTAATAGACATAAATATGCCACTGCTGTTTAGTTATTACCATATACTCTGGATAATTAAATGCTCTGGAAAGTAAGACACTCCAAACATGCCCCGGTCAATAAAATTATACAAATCCCTGACAGATAATAAGATGAATCCCCCCCTCAACCTTTAATTTAAAATACAGAAAAACGTGCATAATGATCTGGAGAATACGGTAATAATCTGTATGCAGTGCTATGCAAAATTAAGATACACATTCTATTCCCAAACCAAAGCGTTCAACTGTATATTCAAAACAAAATAATGCACTCTGCACGGAACATGCGATATTCTACAACAATATAGTACTTGGTATTCAAATAATGTATGGCTTTGTTAAAAAAAAAATCCTATAGTACAGCATTTTACCCTGTATATGTAAGATGTGTGCCGAATGCATATGCTTCACATATTACTTTTAGGTATATCTACTTACACGTAAAGCAAAATTAATTAGCGCACGTTCTACGTATGTCACCTTTATCGATCCTCATTTATGAATTCAAATTAAGTTTATATATTTTCTCTACTTTGGCATTAATGTAATGTGGAATGACATCGACATTCAGTTCACTCGACGGCGAACGCATTTGCACTCGGGGTAGAGGTTAGCACGCACGCGCGTGTGTGTGGGGGGGCAGGGAGGGGGCAGGGGGGGGGGGCAGGGGGGGGGGGCAGGGGGGGGGGGCAGGGGGGGGGCAGGGGGGGGGGCAGGGGGGGGGTGGCGAAACCCTCCTCCGCTTTTTGCCTGCGGAGCAAACCTCACGGACGCGGCACCGCATAATGCCTGCGGGCAACGCGCGTTCGCCAACCCGCCCGCCCGCCCGCCTGCCCTCCCGTCGCTGGGGCAGGCACAGCGGAGCGACGGATCGCGCCGGTCACACCGCTCCGCATCCTCCTCCACCAGTGGGTCTCTCTCTCTCTGGCTGCAGAGAGAGAGAGAGAGACCCACTCTCGTGCGTGGCCACGCAGAGATGAGATGCGGGAGAAGACGACGTCTCGGCGTTAGCCACGCGCCCTTCTGCACCACCAACCCACCCACCCTGAAACACGTCTGGCGCCGAGCAGTGAGTGCCAGATCTCCTACCAATGAGGGGGGGGGGGTGCAAGGATGTAAGCCCCCCCCCCCCCGAAACGCTCCCACCCCACAACTTGCTGAAGGCTCCGTGTTGTAATTTTCAAGCCTCATTTGAATACAGGCGGTGGTAGTTGAATATGGCTGTACAAAAATGCACGTGTTTTTTTTATTTTACAATTAAGCGATGGGGTTCACAGCCCTTGTTCATATACATCGGGGACGAGAGCGTAGAGCAGAATGCACCACAGGCAAACGCAGACCATATCGTCACTCGTTCTGTTTGGCATTTAACATGTCTTTAAAAGTTTGTTTCACGGTGACTGCGTTGTACCACACTCTGAGGTTGTGTATCCCCGCCTTCTTCCTTTTAACAAGGTCAATGCTACAGGGCTGCCGAGCGCAGGCAATACCTACAAGTGCAGGAGCTGAGTACGGCTGGCTCTAAACCGAGATTGTCTTTCAATCTGAGAACAAATTGATGGCGCTGACATGAAAAGGCGTGCTTGCTAAACCGCACTCATTCAGCCGTGAAAAACTGAGATTTGGAAAAATGCCGTTAAAAAAACCCCATCTTGAGCACAAGGTTAAACGGGGATTTGGCTTGTCTAAACCGCGTGTAAAAGTGATGTTGCGTGTTGGGGTATTTTTTTCATATCCATTTTGCCACGACACCTACGACTTACCATGCGAGTGTTTGTGCTTGGATTGGGCAAAGGGGCCACATTTTCTTCGTAACAAAGTGATTCACGCGATAACGTGACTCACATTTATCCATGACAACGTGAACAGTTCGGCGTAAAAAAGTTACGGACCAGAATTTGTATTGTAACAAATATTGCTGTGTTTATACAAGTCGGAAATAGTGTGAAGATTACGCAGTTGATGTTCAAACACCATGAGGGTAAAATCGTTAAAGAAATTTACGTAAGCCGTATGCCCAGGGTCTTAATTTGTATGTGATATGAAAGAAGAAAAGAGAATCGAATCCCACAAAACCACAGAAGTGCTTCACTTACTCCATCCACTTGGATCGACTTAAAGCCGTTTATCTAGAAAGCGCAGGCATCACGTTGTGGTTTTAGGTGGCATTTTGTGAATCGTGACCCTTTTTTCAAAACTTCTATAACAAGATTTTGAATATAGAAAAAATATATAAATATATATTCATATACAGTACATGTGTCCCGGT
Organism: Lampetra planeri; assembly: GCF_965212315.1. Taxonomy (NCBI): domain Eukaryota; kingdom Metazoa; phylum Chordata; class Hyperoartia; order Petromyzontiformes; family Petromyzontidae; genus Lampetra; species Lampetra planeri. The sequence continues at coordinate 27,507,965 of NC_136110.1, forward strand.
AGGGGCTGGGGGGGGGGTATGTCCTTTGGCTGGGCCCATCTTCTCTGTGTTTGTTGGAGCCACGTGTGCATTGCCCAGCACAGCCATCGAGGGAGTCGGGGCTTTCCAAAAACACCCGGCTGTTTCCTCCTTCACGCGGATCAACGCCAATTGGACTCGTCTATTCTTTATACATCGGTGTCGTTATTTGGCTGAGTTTCAGCTCATCGTCTCTCGGCCACCCTCGCAGGGCCTGTTTGCTCGTCAACAGTTTTCAAGTCGTCAAATGGAGATCGCTAAACCCTCACGAATTCACTTGCAGTAGATTTGCATTTTCCCTCCGCATTGGCTCTCCACAAACAACGGATCCACCAGGGCCACCTTGGCAGAGATGAATGAGTGGATGCAATGTAGCACTGCCACGAGGTTGGGAAACTCCAGCTCCTGAAACAACAAGGTCAAAGGTTACGGTTAGAAAGGCACAGTCCTGCAATGACTTATTCGTGTTACTGCTGGCGGAAGGCCCTCGGAGATATTCCCACGAGACGCAGGAAGCACAAACCCTCCTCCAACATATTGTGTGAATCCGGTGGAAAGTGGTTATAATGAGGGTATTAATTTGGGGTCTCTGCCCCCCCCCCCCCCCAAAAAAAATATAAAAGAATGCATATCCTGTAAAAGGTAAAACCTGTCATTTAATTGATCATGCAACTGCTATCGAAAGGTCCTCCCAAATATCATTGAGCCCAACTAGAGGATACTTGGTCTACTTTTCTACCCTTTCACGTTAGCCGGATATCTTGGAGGTGGGAGTGCCCACACTTGCTACGACCGCACGCGACCTGCCAATCGACTAACTCTAGTTGAACCTTTTTATACTGCCGAGCGGACAGAGGCAGTGGCATTTAAGAAATGTGCCCATCGTGTCAACTACCGCGCCAGGAGATTGAACCCGCCTCATCTGCATGTTAAGTCGAGTGTGCTAACTATTATAAGACAGCAGGGATACCCTGAGAAAGGATTATATATATTATATGGACACATTTGTAATTGTTTAATTTTCTTTGTAGTTCACGTAGTTTTATTAACAATTATATATTCACGTACATGTAATTAATATACGGCAGTACGGCAAGTTGGCAGTAAAACCACGTAAAAACAAATGGATAAAATGTTTAATACGGAAATGCAGAATTTTATTACAAAATGCAGGATGGAACGCATCAAAATGTTTTTGCCTCCTTGGAGATGGAGTGGTGAAATTGTTCCGTTGCGGAACCATGACGAGGTGCTGTCCATTTGGTGAGACCTTCATCCAACAGTGGATTGATCATGGCTGATCATGATAGTGATGAAAAAGCAGAGTTTTGAAGTTATCCATCTGTCACATGAAGCAAGTTCAAGAGTAATAGTGAACATTCATAAAGCCATCTTACCTTTGTTTCTATCAATCTAGGATCGTTTTTTTGAAAAAGAAACTTTATTTTCGATTTCCCATCATCAGATGAACCTTTCAGCTGGCAGAATTTGTACCGCCAAAATACTTGCTGTGGAAACAAACAGTGTTTATATTTTTATATTTGTAATATAACATAGTATAACTGGCTCTCTGAGGACTGAGGTCAAGGCAGACATGTGAAAAGTTGAAATATGTGAACATCTAGATTTGAAGTTTTCGTGACTGCAAGGATCCATACTCTTTGGTTCTTTCGGTAAGGTCACGTAGATGAAAAAAAAATGAAAATAAGTAAATTAAATCACGATGACGGAAGCATGTGTTGACTCCGAAACGTCGTGATTTAATTTAGTTATTTTCATTTAATTATTATTTTTCATCTACGTGACTTTACCGAAAGAACCAAAGAGTATATGAACATCTGTAGAAAATAACGGACTGTGCACAAACAGGTTACTGGGCAAACATGAAGCGCAAATCACTTTAAGCATGGGGACATTGTTTAGTGTGCTGTAGAGGTAAAATGATGTACGCAACATTTAGAAGATATTACTGCTTGTTTAAAGGTCTGATTTGTGAACGTCAGTAGAACATGACAGTTGGGTGTGGGCGGTTAATTGGTCAGGGCGGATAAGTGACGGTCGGATTTGCAACACTCGTGTACATTATACTAATAGGGGGTTTCCCCTTTTTTCTGGCAACAAAACTGACACCTTTTGCAAGGAATCATGTTTACATTAACCACAATACTTGCAGTCAAATGCAAACAAAAAAACAATACTCTGATAATTTATGCATTGTCTTTGAAACTGATTGGTCCACACCAGAGACAGCTTTCTTTAGAGCCTAGTCTCGACCAGATGACGCCAAAAGGCGCACAGTTCAAAGACAACGCACTACTCGTGTACATTATTTTGCGAACACCTTTAGAAGTCACCTTGGAGTTGGCTTCAAAGCAAGCAAAGCCGAGGTTGAAATCTACTGTGAGCCCGGTCGCATGACCACGCCATACGCAGCTGTAGGTTTTGCTCTGAAAAGAAATGTTCATGCGCAAGATTCCCATTAAACTGTAATCTAATTTTCACAATGCAAGATCGATACGAATATCGCGAACAGATGTCGGAAGATATTTCTGGTGTAACATATAAACTGTAGGACAAATCAAAGTTAGGTTTGTAAAACGACCGTGAAAGTCTGCTATGCTTTTCACGAAGATCCCAGTTCTATTTACAACCTCATTAAGTTTACAAAGACGCAACATTTGTTTTTATAAAGAAAATGTGATGTGAGTGCTAATGTAACCCAATGAAATATCTACATATTTTCCCAAATGAGATTGTAGATTGCATTATAATCATTAACAGATATTGACATACGCTGTGTGTTTTTAAATGATTAGCTGCTAGTTAAATCAGATACGGACATCTCCATGACGTTAATTGTGGCGTCGTTTACATATCATTGCTGCCAAGGTTTCAGAGATGAATGTATGCAGGATGTGGTCAGAGGTTAATTTAATTGAGAATGCACATTTTAATTCTGTACACGGTTATTGAATATGAGAAATGGTGTTTCATTAATGCCAGTGTCAACATGGCGTGCAGGTGATTGAAATGCGTTATTAATTTAATAAGATAAAAATGTAAATTCTACAGTGTTTAAGAGCAATTTAAAGTACGATTTTTTATTTAGTAAAATGTTATATGTTTCTTACCATTTTGGCCTCAAGTTATGCACTCGTGCATGAATAATGTATGCTTTATTTAATGAGCATTCCTTCAAGGACTGCTGCTTGGCATTCCGCCTTCTCTTGGCATTGGATTGAGTGCTACCAATTAATGTTGAAAAACCACAAATATTAGGACTGCACAAAAATCGTGTCCGGAGAAGTGCCCGCGTGCTTTCCACACTGCGTCAATCAAACCATGCACATCTGTTATTTGCACCATTCTCACAGCGCAAGGCTACGGCGAAGGTGCGATGCTTCACAGATGACTCCATTGTGAGTCGGCAGGAGTTTCACAGGAGGGGCGATGTTGCTATATGCAATAGTAATTTGCAAATCACTTTAAAATTTGTCAAATTTGGACCGTAACACTCGCGCTCATGGCCTACTATTTTTTCAAATCAAGTCACGTGATCTCTAATGTCTACTAAGGGGCAGATGGGGCATGTTTATGGTTAATGCAAGAACAGTATTCACCAGGGCTGGTTGTGATTTGCGAACTTCTGCAACAAGCGGCAAACATGCTCCTACTGCTTGGTCATGTCACCACCGGTGTAAATGTGTCATGTCTAGCCAATGAAGAGAATGATATAACATGAAATGTAGCTAACATTCGTGTTGCATTAAGGTTTGTTAGTATTCACCAAGAGTTTCCTGTTGTCTCGCTCTCGCCAGCATTTTATGTGGCCAGGATTGCAACTAGCCGAATGAAAACAGGGTAATCTATTTGAAGAGCAATTTGACACCTCTGGAACATTGACTGTTGTGATGCTAATTAACCACTAACTTGCAGACATTCAATAGCTGCAACATAGTGTCTGTAATGACTTTAGATTGCACCGATTACGCGAAGTGTATACTTTGAGTACTTTTGCAGTGCTTGAATATATTTTAGTAGAATCATCACCGATACAATTGGTCTGTAATTACATACACCGTGATTTTGCCAGTATGTGAGAATGCAAACGTATAATACAAATGCTTTGTTTTGTTACAGTCAAAACTATTGTGAGATGTTTATTTTAATTGTACGGCAAACATTTCCACACTCTCGTAAATTGTGCGGTACAAAGCACGCGACTTTTATCTGTTATCTGGGCGAAAACGCAATTGAAAGTCTAGCGTATAATGGTGTGCTTCATGTTAAATTCTGCAACGTGTCGAGCATGGGAATGTAAATTGCACATAATATTTCTAGCAGAGGTGGGACAAAGTCATTGTTATGCAAGTCCAAGTCGAGTCGCAAGTCATCAAATTCATGACTCGAGTCTGACTCGAGTCCAAGTCACATGACTCGAGTCCACATCTCATAGGTGGGACAAAGTCATTGTTATGCAAGTCCAAGTCGAGTCCCAAGTCATCAAATTCATGACTCGAGTCTGACTCGAGTCCAAGTCACATGACTCGAGTCCACATCTCATAGGTGGGACAAAGTCATTGTTATGCAAGTCCAAGTCGAGTCGCAAGTCATCAAATTCATGACTCGAGTCTGACTCGAGTCCAAGTCACATGACTCGAGTCCACACCTCTGATTTCTAGATTTGAAGCTTTCGTGACTGCAAGGATTCATACTCTTAGTTCTTTCGGTAAAGTCACGTAGGTAAAAAATAAATAAATAATTGAAAATAAATAAATAAATTCTTTCTTTTTTTACCTACGTGACTTTACCGAAAGAACTAAGAGTATGCACATAATATACTCCATGAGAATGCACATATTGAAAAAAAGTCCCCTCCAGCATGTTCCACTCGAGGCAAATGTACACTGCATCCGTTCGATCTGCAACCGAGGCAACGCGCTTGTTAAATAACCGGGTTGATTGCCGATTCGAATGTTGCCGGGAAGTTTGATAAGCACGGTCGGAAGGCACGAGGAGAGCCGATCTTGAGCGACCGTCACCTACGGGAGCAGAAGCTCGGAGGACCACATTGCGTGTGCTAGCGTACCCCGACTCGCTGCACCTCGGAGAACTGCGCCTGCTGATATGCCTTCTCCCAGAGTGCGATGTCGCCCGCCAGCTCCGTGCTGAAGTAGTGGCTGTCGCCCGTGCCGGTCAGCACGCTGAAACAGCACGGCCTCATGTCGCGCAGGTCAACCTCCTGGGGAAGCCTGCCCGTGAGTGCTCCGACTGCCGCCGCTCATTCGCAGCCAAGTAAACCGAGCCACAACACGGCGAACAACGCGGCAAGCCTCGCTCCGGTCAACAGAAGCTTGGGTGGGATGGTGGCTGCCCGTTTCGGGACGTGTTCTTTTCTTTAAATCCTTTATATTAAGTTCGCTTGCTTGCTTACGACCGTGCAAATCTTTCGGTCGTTTTTTTAACCCACTTCCCGTGATCCAATCGAGCTGACATTTTGCACACAGACTCGTTGTGCGTGACAATTAATTTTCGTGGAAAAAATTTCCAAAATTTTACACTGTTTAAGGAAATGTTTTTAAATATTTAATTACAAATTGCTTAATGCTGGCAGACAATAATCTGACCCATAGGTGGTAGCCATCTCAAGCCAGAGGACGAGAGGACTCTAGCCGCCACGCATATAAAGGATTTAGAGTGAAAAACTTTGTTTTTACGGGTTAATTTTTTTCACAGCGTTTGGCGCACTATTGTTGCGCCGTGCATTTATTTTGCCGGCTCATGGAATGGACGCAACAGTTGGGGCAGACCCACAGACAAAGATGCGATGCTGCTTCGAATCAAATGCATGATTTGTTAATCTTCTGCTATTAGCAATAGGTCACAGTGGCCTTGTTGTGCATTTGACACTGGCCTCCAACCAGCTCACAGCTATAATTTATTTTAGCACGACGAGCGTGCGGTCTGCCAATAATAATCAAAATACACTTTAAAACAATTACACAGAAATCAATTCAGACATTAGCAGTAATATATTCCATTGTTGCAGGAGATTGGCTTAAAATGATACATTGTCTGTGAAAGGCCTTCATCAAAATAAAAAAATATATGAAAAATGGTTAAACGTTTACATTATGGAAAATTGCTTTGCAGAATTCCCACGAAACACTTATGTGGTTATACGTGTTAACCTCTGCTTTGTTTAAAAAGGTTAAATTAAGGGTGCAACTCTGCAATTCGTTGCAATCTATAGCTCATGTGACTGCTGGTGGAAGGGCCTCGCCTAGAGGAAGCTCAAAAGAGCCATCGAGATCTATTTTGTCCTGATCTTCCACAATGGTCAGACGCCTTAGAAGAGGTGGTAGTACCCACACTTTAACCCACCACACGTGACTTGCTGATCAACTGCCCGTGTTGTGTTCCTATTTATACTGTGGGTAGACAGCCCAGCATGAAACACTGTTGACAAATGATGCCATATGCTCAATTGTGCAGTAATTTTATTGAAATTGAGAATTCGCTATTACATTTTGATTTAAAGCTTTCGTGACTGCAGGGATTAATATTCTTGGTTCTTTCGGTAAAGTAGAAGGGAAACGAAAAAATAATAAAATAATACTACAAATGCTTCCCTTCTACGTGACTTTACCGAAAGAACCAAGAATACGCTATTACATATTAACATGTAGATGTATCGTCTAACGACAGATAACAATGTTAATTTCGATAGAACATCAAGAAAGCATCCATAATAGAGGTTTTTGGGTTAGATTGCTTAAATATAAATGTGCTCTTAAACCCGCCACCCGAAAACCTCTATTATTGATAATATTGGTCGTGAAAGCTTACGTGTTAAACATGCACATCATATATGTTCATCGTAACCTTGAACTATGACCACCAAGGCTTGGAAATCAATTACGGGTGAAGATACTGTGTTCATTGACCATCGTTGAAAATGCAGTCAATATCGGTCCCACTGATGCACAAAATGTGGCAGGAAAATAGAAATGGATATATGAGTATATACTCACACCGATCATCTTTGATGGAGAACTACAATTGATTTATTGCATCCATTAATCGATGCTCAGAACAATCAATCGTAATGCGCTATTACATTATTTATTAAATACATTTACAACATTGTGTGCACTGAGATAGGACATAAATTGCGCATTCGACTGCCATGTTAAAACACATATATTTTTGCGCTTCAGAATCTGAATCTGAATCTATCCTGGAGCTATGAATCTTTTTTTTCCCACAGATGTCCAGTAAGGGCGGGTCAGAAAGGTACAACAAACAATACAAAACACGACGGCATTGCAAAGTATACAAGAAAGGTAATGAAATAACGAAAAATAAATAAAATTAAGTATGTATAAAAATGCTGAACTGTGCAACACCTGCAGCTGTTACTCACCTTGTGGGTTTTCAGAAACGTTTCGCACAGATCGTACGTCTTCTCTCCTCTCGCCCAGTCACATAAGCTGAGCTGCGTTGACACGAAAAAAATAAGATGTCAACACTTTGGCCAAAATAACATGAGGTTAAATGATTACTCCGTACATTTCCAGCCCCCCCCCTCCCTCCCCAAATATTTAAACTCTGCCACGTAGTAGATGTTTAAACAGTTCAAAATGGATGTTGCTTTCTACGCTTGTGCGGACTACTCAAAACATCACACTTCGTTACAGGTCAAGACATTGAATGAATGCAAAAGCATTTCAAACATTAAGTTGTATCTCACATTTTTTTTCCCACCAGCTTTAGAAGCACGATTTCTCTATCATGGAGTAATGCTCTTGTGGATGCCTCATTTATCTGATTTGTCAATTCGATTAATGATGTATTGTGCTGCTTTCTTTGGTGCTTGCGCAGTTAGTTCATCTGGGCTCCCTTGATCTGTCCATTACATCTTTTTTTTTTTACGGCAGGCCTCGTAAATCTTTCTGTAATGATTTCTCTGATGGCTCAGTGGATGGAGGAGCTCATTTTTGTTAGCCCATGACCGTCCATTCATTATTATGTCCTGTCAACACAGGGGAGGGAGGTGGTGGTGGTGGTGGTGAAGCTGTCCTGTTTATAGGATAGACAAGGTGGTGCCACTTACCGGGGGTCCCGAGAACAGATAAATGTTGGGGCCTCTCAGGGCCAAGAAACGTGACTGGTAGTGCTGGCCAAATTCTGCATCCTGAATTTTCTCCTCCACCCAGCCCATGTGCACAATCTAAAGTAGAATCGGACATGCCTCCAATTAGGTATTGAACCGCACATACCTATGTGGCGCCGATTAGTAAGGTTGGCTACATGTGGAGCGAAATAAGTTCAACATACGTACGTAGTCCACATTATCACGCGGTTTCAGAAAATATTGTGCAATGCATCTTTGCATATAAGTGACATAGGTAGCTTCTGTGACTTTGTTTTTGTAAATTTATGCTATAGGAAATGACAAAGATTTGCGCAGGCTGTGAACGTATAAAATTCATTGCCAGCAATTTCATTTTTACTCTTTTCAGTTGATAAGGAAAATTGCATCTGAGAATAACTCCGTTGTTTGAGTTGAATTAAATTTAAAAGTGTGGTTGCAAGAAAATTATTTAGCCCAGAGGGGATGATTCTTAACTTTCAAATCATTTTTTTATAAATATAAAAGTACAGTTAACCCTCCTTTGTTGTTTTAATGAACTTACCCTATAATTGGAACCTATAGGGAAATGTTATAAACTTGCTAAGGCATTCACTTTACAATTAAACAAAAATTTCACCATGCTTTTTAAAGGTCATAAAACGTCTGCGCGCGTGTAATAAGTATGTTTTGGCCGTAGTGGTGGATTTTGTGTTAAATTTAGATTTGAGCACTGTCTGGGAATGGAATCGGTGAATGTAGTCACTTGCATACATTTTCTGTAAATACTTTATTTATGTTCATAACACTAAGTGCTTTGCTCTGGACATCAACATTGCTTTAATGGAGGGCCACATTTCAGTTGACTGTAAATCATGCTGCAGGTGTGCATCATGTTGGACGTGACCTGATTTGCCAAAGCAAGGACGTTTGATTGCATAAATGCATTGGAAAGAGTAAGTGCAAGAGTAAGTGAAACTAACATGTGTTTGAGTTTTATATGTTTCACGAAATATTCAATCAGTTTATTTACAATTTTCTGACTCTTCAAATTGTTATAATCTGCACATCAATGATCGTATAAGGTTAAAAGGTCCATTCAAAACTGTTGATAATTTAACTTTGTATGACGCCGGACTTTACAGCCACCTCACTGCATAGTGCAATTTAGAAACATTACCTACCCAATGTATCTCTCTCTGCTTTGCAGAAGTACAATTTAGCAAAATATTATCCTCCTGTATATATATATATTTTATTATATGGCAGTGTTAATAATGGTGATTTTTTTAATTGGCCGCAATTCAATCAAACCCACACTCAAAAGACCATATAGGCGAGTAAACACCCCCCCTCTCCGTTCTGTCCGTCTACCTCCTGCTTACCTCACAGCCCATCATGGTTTGGAAGTTTCACGAATCTGCATTGATTTACCAACCCTTGCAGTTGTGAGCTACTTCTTCTCGCCAAATATGTAAAAGGTACAACTGATGTTCAGTATTCAGGCATCTGTTAAAGGTGTCTCTTTCGAGAAAATGGGCAAGTATGGTTAGAGGAGGCCAAAATACCCTCAAGCGGGGCAGTTTGTTCTAGTGACACTTTTAAGGGACTAAAACGTATTATACATTTCCAATTTATAGATTTTATTTTGCGTTAAACTTGTAATTCAAAGGCTTGCTTTGGATTGAAAAATTACGGTCTATCTAGTAAAGGCTTCATTAGTCGAATATATGGAAATAAATTGAATGTTTTATGTTATGAGTACTGAAATACAGTGACTAATGTTTAGTATGACTGGGGAGCAGTGATAATAATGTAATATATTTTCCATTATCTCATCTTTTCCACTGTCCTAAAACATGTGTTCCCCCTAGAAGGCAAGGCACTTTTATTATAAGTTATTGTATGTTATTTAAAAAATGTTTTAACAAGTACAACAATAATTATAGTATAAACAATTTCAAAGACTTACCTGCTCATATAGTGATAGATTTTTATTAGTCATCCTAATCTGAAACAAAATATAATAACCATGTTTAATGCGAAGGGTTGGTATAATGTAACAAATATTCTTTGGTTCTTTCGGTAAAGTCACGTAGATAGAAAATTTTTAATAAAAAATTAAGTGAATAAAAAAAACAAGAATAAGTCGACATCATAGACTGCCAATACGCTCACGAGCTTAAAAACCAGGCTACAGTCTACATTATAGACTGCCAGTCCACTCACCAAGCTTAATAACCAGGCTACAGTCTACATTATAGACTGCCAGTCCACTCACCAAGCTTAATAACCAGGCTACAGTCTACATTATAGACTGCCAGTCCACTCACCAAGCTTAAAAACCAGGCTACAGTCTACATTATAGACTGCCAGTCCACTCACCAAGCTTAAAAACCAGGCTACAGTCTACATTATAGACTGCCAGTCCACTCACCAAGCTTAATAACCAGGCTACAGTCTACATTATAGAATGCCAATACACAAACTCCGATTAAGAACCAGGCTACAGTCTACACTAGTGTTTATTTTTTTTATTTACTTTTATTTCATTATTCTAATACTATCTACGTGACTTTACCGAAAGAACCAAAGAATTGCTGCAGTCACGAAAGTTTTAAGTGAAAATGTAACAAATGTTTGAATGTGTGCATATTTGTTTTTATTCTACTCTGTGGCGAATCATTCAAGGGAGTCATGTTTCCACCAAGAAGCAATCCATTTAACGGAGCTTATAACATATTCTCGGGTTTGATAAGCCTTGTAATCTTAATGTAGTACGTAATGTATTCCAGTCACATAGTCTAATCATGTGCCTTTGTGCAATGTGTGTGCCAGCGTTCCACTTCGCATGGTAAATCTAGCAGTAGCCTCTATTGCAGCCACAAGGCACGGGAAATAGCATTCGGCCAAAAACACTTACATGCTGCAGAATGAGGTCACCTATTGCAGTGGAAATGGATCTCAGCCAGTCGGCACACTCCTGTATGGAGTAGCATTGCAGAACCCCAGAGCTGATGCCATCCATAGCTATGACTTCAAAAGCATTGGGTCTGCAGAACAGAGAAGATGTTACACAAATTATTTCAAGTGTAATGAGCAACTAACTCTACACTACATAATGTATGATATTGCAATGCGCGATACGGTTTTTCTTTTTCGCCAAGCAAGCCAATGGTTGGCACACACGCGCATTGCAGGATTAAAGCCTCCCTATGCTGTGTTGGTCATGGAGGATGATTGACCAGCGAGGGCTGGCGACGTGGGAGATCCAGGAACAGTTCAGATATCACTCACCACTGACGTTCGCTGTAGGCAGGTTTCGTAGCGCAGTGCACTAACCACAGTGCACTAACCAACGGGTTGGAGGCCATGGCCGTTGCCATCCGCTGTGCAGATACATTACCGAATTGATATTTTCCGAACTATTAATATGAAGTGACTTGGGTTTCCATGAGTTTGAGGTCTATGCCTCATTGTGCCTCATTCCGTTTGTGTCTTTCCCTCTGTCGTTTGTTGACAGGACGTCAGTCGACTGCATCCACGCTGATATTTATAAATGATTGAACGTAGCTCTTAAATGTCAAGTTTTACTTTTAAAATGATCGCAAGCGAACGCGGACTATAACATATACGACTGGCACCTCTCAATCTTGATTTTGAAGCTTTCGTGACTGCAGGAATCCATACTCTTTGGTTCTTTCGGTCAAGTCACGTAGGCAGCAGTTTTTATTTATTGCTGTGGTTGTCCCACCTGATGACGATTGCTTGTGTTGCGATCGAAACGTCGTAATCTATTATTTTTCTGCCTACGTGACTTTACCGAAAGAACCAAAGAGTATGGCACCTCTCATTCTAAAAAATGTCTATTTAAAATTCTGAAGTATTGTACACGAAGATTTATACCACCTTTTATATTTCTTTCCCAAATAACGCTGCCTTACCTTAATCCCACCTACCTAGTTGTATTGTTGTATTTTATGTAACGAGGGTACACACGGTTGTTCTCTGAAGTCTTCAGAAGTTCCTCTGTGATGCTAGAAGAGTTAGACAATTTTGGTACTGTGGGTTTTTTTTCCACTTCACACACTCATCCATAAAGATAACAACAATTTTAATAGTCAAGTCAATTTATTTTTGGTTCACATATGGCAGCTTTCTGGCACAAATATTTTACCCAAAGCGCCATCACATAATTAAACATAAAAAAAGAAACTATTATTTTCAGTAAAAAAAACATTAAAAGCAAGTTGTGGCTAACACTGCCATTGAATTAGCCATAAGAGCCTCTATGAGTCGTAACATTTCATTTAACGAAGGTGCTGCATTTGAATGTTTGGCCAATGTCATTGCTGAGTGTTTTTGCTTTGTGTAGAAGGGAACCAGAGAACCAACAGAAAACCCAAGATCCATACAAGAAAGGGACAGTCAGCACTGCAATCTGCTGACATTTATGCAGCCCACGCCAACAACACCTGGCAAGCCCTGACAGTCACCCATCTAAGTACTAAAATAAACAACAACAATAATAATTGACGGCCGTTTGCCAACCCCACTGCTAAAAATTTTTTTAAAACCTCCCCACACCGTGATAGTCCTCGGAGTTGTATCACGTGACTGATATTAACCGTGGCCGAGAATTAAACTCAGATCGTCCTGGTTACGGCGCAGTATGTTAACCACTGCACCACCGCTCCATGCCACGTAAACACTCATCGTGACTAAACTCTGACCTCCACATTGCTCCCCAGACCCTCTGTTCCAACATTGCACCATCGGTGGCCACTTTATTACCCACTACGCCCCCACCCTCTGGTACCACCTCCCCATGGCAACTCCACCTGAGTCCCCCCCCCCTCTCTCTTTGCTTTAAAGTCTTCTTTTCAAAAACTTCCTCTTCAAAAACCCCCATTAATTCCTTGCTTTCTCCCCAACCGCCCCCCCCCCCCACTGTTAATATGCAAAACTGCACTGCTAAACGTGTGTTAGGTTGTGGGTGCTTTACAAACATGAGTCGTTGTTGCTCAGATTTCAAGATCCGATGAAACCAGGTTGCGCTATTGGGTGAATTGGTTGGAGATGTATTGCTGGAAAACAGGCATACATGCACGCGTGTGTGTGTGTGCATGCGGTAGTGTAGCGGTGCTCGCTAACAGCACTTGCCCCAACCGTCTGTTAAGGCTATACGGGGGATCTTTGTCTTAGAAGCGGCTATTGCGCTGCGCTATGAACTCGACGATTCCCGAGTACGATTCGTGCTCACGGCCAACACCCAGTGACGATTATTTGAGCCGGTCATGGGCCTCCCGTAGGTCGACTCAGCCTCAAATGAGTACCTGGTGCGGTGTGTAAACATCGCCACGAGGGAGACAAAGGCGGCCCGGCGTGGTGCTGTCCACCCACCCCCTCGTGTGCCGTGCCAACCTTCATAGGTGCTCGCTCACAGCACTTGCCCCAGCAGCCTGCTAAGGTAATATGTGAGAGGTGGGGGGGGGTGTCTCTTTGTGCTCGACTCACCTGAGCTGGTCGGAGCCCGGCGTGTAGAGGGATATTCTGGCCAGCAGCAGGGGAATCGCCAGGGAGTCGCACCAGCGCTTCTCCCAGCGAGGGGTGGCCGACACGGGGGAGGATGGGGATGATGGGGTCTGCTTACAGGGCCATCACACGGGGACGTGCTTGCAATGGAGCCACTGGCTGTAAGCCTTGACTCCCCCCCCCCCTCCCCACCAAGAACGCCAAGTTGGTCCGTTCGTCACCATCAGCGTTCTCGTCAGCCAAGATCGATTCACTGCTGGATGAAGGCCCTCCCGCAAGATGTGGCCATCGCCGACGGTTCTTGCGATGTAACAATCCACCTAGCACCTGTGCACGAGCTGATTTCATCACTCCATCTCCACGGAGGATGATTTGCAGCCCTTACAATGCTCTGAGTTGTACTCTTTTTTTTTATAAAGTGAGCGTTGTTTAAAGTTCTAAATTGCATATTTCCTTTCTAGTTCAAGAGTTTATACATATATATAAATTGCCTAATCAATTATTAATTGTTATTGTAATGAATAACGCCCTTAAATTATTTAAACATCTAAAACTTCCTGGAAAAAACTTTTTTTGTTGGCCAACCATTATTGAATTTCGTGGATGCGACTACATCAAATTTTTTTTTTTTACCAATTAATCGCCAAGATTTACCGGCAAGGGCAGAGAGCAAGTCTGACAGTGGAACGACTCCCGAGTTAGAAAGTTAAACGCTGCCGTAAGCAGCGACGCGGTTTGTCGATTGACCCCGAGCGCTCTGCGGAATCGAGACAGATTATATGTTTGTTCCCTCTCGGACACATTTTTATTTGTACCATCGTAATTAGATCCACCTGAAATGAGTGTCAATGCCAATTTATTTATGCTCTTTTTAGGGTAACTGATGGTGACTGGGCTATGACCGTGGACGAATGCGCTGCGTCGGAGGACCATTTCACTCAGCAGTAACCTCCAGAGGTGTTACTTCGCCGCTCTAGCAATGACATTAACTTCAGGAGACACGCAGTTGCACGATAAATAGTTTGCTTTGTTTACCCTCAGGACATCACCAGCGGAGTCGATTCAACGCTACACCGTACACTTATAAAAAAAAAAACGCTTCGTGGGAACTACAGCCCCGATTAGTGTTCTGTGAAGTTCATAAGTTCAGCTATTATTGCTTTTACCACGAAGCAGATACATTAACGTGGAAGCAAGAGGTCGAATAGAAAATAAAAAATACGCGCAGCCGAATGGTTTTGTGATCACGCATTTGCTCCTGACACCAGCGTTAGCCGATCGACCTCTTGGTTTATTTTTGCCAATGCATCACAAGGGTATCTCGCGGCTCGGAGGACATTAGGGCCAATGTTCCCATCTGGCCACTCAATAATGCAAGACACCTGTGAATGGATAAAATTGCTTACATTCCAAAATGTAACCACTGGAACACAAGGCAGAGGTACTCATTATAAGCTTGCTGCACAACTGTTTAATTGAAGGGACATTTTGGAAGTAAACGAACGGATAAATAACAGCGCGATATAAATTCGCGACTTTTTGTTATTCATAATAAAGGGTTTTTTTGGCGTTAGATCGCGTTATTTATAAATGTGTCGTAACCCTCCACCACCCGACACGGCCAAACAGTAAAAAATGTGTCACGTTTACAAAAGACAAATAGTTCACTACTTAAGCCGACCGGTGTGTTGAAGAGTGAATCAACATCATTTACAATTTTGAGTACGACGTTTCGTTGGTAATTACATACTTTTCAAATGAAATGAGTATCTGACAAAGGATTAGAGTTTCAAATTAAAACGAAACGCTGTCCAAAAAAGTCAAGCCTTGAGAGATTATAACTTTTAAAAAATCCTCTAAACTTCAAAGGGGCTTAAAAAAAGAATGTTTTTTTCATATTACACAGTGTTTAATTGGTATACAAACGGCTTGAAAATATACCGGCCTTAGCTTGCTATCATTTCAATTCATTTTCATGATTTCCCAAAGGTACCAGCTGGCATATCACAATATATAATCTGCTTAACTGCGAGCATAACATGGAAACAGTAGTGTTTCATTGCTTAGTTTATTTTTGTACCTATTAAACGTTTTACTGGACCGTTAAAGCACTGTGAGTTTGCCCAACATGGCTATGAAGATGTTTTTTTAGTCATTAAACATGAACCCGAACAGGTTAAGATGCGGTCTTACAATTCCTTTCTCACGATTGCCGGCAGAAGAGCCCATAATTCGAGGGAGCTCCAGCCAGCTTCACTAGATGATATTTTTTGGTCTCCTCTACCACGTCAGATATCTTCAAAGAGTTGGGATTAGCCAGACTTTACGCAACCTCATGCGATCTCCCAATTAACGAACTGTGGTGTGCATATTCAAACTGCTGGATGGACAGGGATGGAGGCATTTAAGAAACGTACTGCTGTGCCGGAAGATTTAATTGAACTGGAGACCTCGGCGCTACAAGTCCAATGTGCTAACCATTATGCCATGGCAACGTCCTGTAATAACATACAGCGGTTAAATCAAATCTAGCACGAGGGATCACCAGTCTGTTTAAGAAAACAAACTACATCCCGCATGCACACAGTGAGGGAACAGCAAAGGTACTTGTTCTCGCACAGGTTGTCGTCTTTGCATGTTCCATGGGCATGCCATTAGGGCTCCGCTACATTACCCTTAATGCTTGTGTGCTTACACTTTGTCACAAGAGGCATTTATTTCCAAGTGTAGCTTGCCGTGTTATTGTTTATTGTCGCATGAGACTTACTGTGTTGGTGGAGTTGTTGTTTAAGTGTAGCCCGCTGTCAAACAGAGGAGAGGAAGCAGTGCTGCTTTGATCACTGGGAATCATCGATGAATCTGCAAAACGGAATGAGCCCCTGACATTAAGGGACCACAAGTCTCCAAAGCATACGTTGATGGCAATAATGCGCTAATTGTCACCTCCATCAGGGGCGCCTAATGAGCTGCAGTTTAAAACCTCAGAGACGGCATCGCAATCAATAAATGTCTCGTGATGTTCACAGATTTTTTTTTTTACAAAGGTAAACTTTGTAAAATGTGGACATTGCTCGTCCGAGGTAGAAATCCCACACGCGGTGGTTTACTGCTGGCATCGATAAATACACGAAATAATTATCGTGGCTCGCGTTGTACAAGTGTGAATCATACCATCGTTGGGATAATTGGCAGAGAAAACAAGAGTGTTTTCCCCCCCTATATATTATTATCAAGTAACAAATGGTATGAAACAATAAAACAAGTGTTATTACTCACAACAGCTTTACAGGTTATATATTAAATGCGGAGTTATTGCAAGTCAATGAAATGAACACGCTGCAAGTAAATTAAAGGGAAGGAAATAACACAAAGTTGGGATTGTGTGGGTTTTTTTTGGGGGGGGGGGGGAGGAGGGGATTTCTTTTCTTCACTTCCATTGGTGACATGACAGCTTTTGTGAGATTCGTGCAGCCATCACGGCGTACGGCCGTACCAAGAACGGGGTTGGCGAAACAGCGCAGCCCAGAGGTCGCAAACAGGTTTTGATTCCTTACCCGTACCCGTACCCGGCCGCACCAGGGAACGGGTACCCGTACCCGTACCTGGCCGCACCAGGGTCGCAAACGGGTACCCGGGTATCGGGTAGGGTATGGGTATCGGGTACCCGGTTGCGACCTCTGGCGCAGCCGCTGTCTGGTCAGGAGAATGGGGCAGCCCCCCTTGAGGTGGTTGTCCAATTGCATTAACACTGATGATGCAACCTGCAGAGAGGCCGCGGCCCCTCGAGCACTCCCTCAGCTAGAACCACTCTGAGGCTATATCTGAGTTTGCTATTGACATTAACAAACAAAACAATTGGTATCCGTTTGAAATAAATGTGGCCAATTTTATGGCGGGGGGACTACAGAAATTCAGTAGACCCAAAGTCCGAACTCGTTGCACCTGGCTTCTGGGAAGAGGGATAATTCTAGATTTGAAGCTTTCGTGACTGCAAGGATTCATACTCTTAGTTTTTTCGGTAAAGTCACGTAGGTAAAAAATTAAATTAAAATTAATAAAATAAAATAATAAAAATCACGACGTTTCGGAGGCAACACAAGTCTCCGTCATCAGGTGGGACCGTCACAGCCAGATTTGCTGTATCATGACTCACTTGATACATGACTCACTTGATACAGCAAATCTGGCTGTGACGGTCCCACCTGATGACGGAGACTTGTGTTGCCTCCGAAACGTCGTGATTTTTATTATTTTATTAATTTTAATTTAATTATTTACCTACGTGACTTTACCGAAAAAACTAAGAGTAAGAGGGATAATCTTCTATGTAAAGCTTTCGTGACTGCGGGGATTCATCTTCTTGGTTCTTTCGGTAAAGACACGTAAAATGGAAATAATAAAATAATAAAAATAAAACATAATAAAATAATTCTCACGACGTTTCGGCCACAACGCAAGCAGCCGTCCTCAGGTGAAGAACAGGTCTGTCGAGAAGACAGAGTCTGAATGACTTTACCGAAAGAACCAAGAAGAAAACAATTGGTATCCGTTTGAAATAAATGTGGCCAATTTTATGGCGGGGAGACTACAGAAATTCCGTAGACCCAAAGTCCGAACTCGTTGCTCCTGGCTTCTGGGAAGAGGGATAATGTTGGGCTCACTGCCCCACTCACGTAGTAGGGACTGCGAGCATCGGGAGTGTCGTTTTTTATACGGGGAAGGGACGACAAGGGAAGAAGAACAAAAGTAAAGGAAAAATGTGGTGAGTGGGGGCCAGAATCCGATCTCGTACTCACACTGGCCTTCTTCGATAAGCGGAAGCTTGAGAAAGGCAGGGATCTTCCTCAGATACCGGACTGTGAAGGTGACCTCATCGCCGGCAGTCTGCAGCACTTGTACCTAATGGCACCACAGAGGGCTTGGAGTGTTTAAGTGCTACGCTAATGACAGCATACCATTTTACACGTTATTTATTTATTTGCTTAGTCGACCGAGGAAGGCCATACCGATCATTGTCCCCAATTTTAGGTAGAGTCCTGCTTGGCCGATTCACGCTTTTGGAGGAGAATAGAGTGACTGACAAAGACACTGCTATTTGTGGGGATAAGCATCAGAGCTGGGGCTGTGGCATTGGCAGCGATAGGCAATGATGGCTTTACCGTACTAATGGGGATGAAATTGGTAAATATTTACTTTGTCCTTCTGCTGCCTGTCTTCGTTAAAAATGCCACATTTCTTTATTGAGAGCGAGTGCCCATCAAAATTCTGCGTGCAGAATGTGGGTATAAATGTGTGATGTCATCTTCATATTCAAAGCATGCAAGGATCCCTGTTATGTTTTGCTGTTTAAGACAAATTTCGTGTATACATTATTTTGGAGAGATGTAGCAATTTTGAATGTTATTTTCTAGTCACTTTACTACATTGACGTTCTTTGTTATCCATACATCATATTTATGAGGGCAATATAATCCATGACTCATTTTCCATCGCAGATTTTTTTACATGCATCATGCCTTTCATTATAATATGAGTTGAACTTAAACTAATACCATTTTACCGACGTCTGAAAGTGCACCATAAAACTTACCACTTCTTCATGTGTTGCGTTTTCCACATTGATGCCATTTATCTGTTTGAAATATAAAACATTCATTTGGTTTGAAATAGAGTCACAACCCAATGTATGGGATAAGATGTCAACCTTGAAATGGCTTAGTAATATTTTGGATAGTTCCCAAAACTGTATATACATCAACTTATCTAAATCTACTTTTAAGAAGTCATACATGGTTAAAGGAAGAGGTGCAGCCCTGCAATTGCTTGCTCAGGCTACTGCTGGCAGAAGGCCCTACGCTAGAGGAGCTCTTGTGAGCCCTTCTAGAGGGAACATCGGCCTAGTCTCCTAATCTGGCTAAACATCTTGTTGGTGAAAGTAACCACTCTTTACCCCTCCACACGCAGCCCGCTGGTCGACTAACTGCGGTCGACCGAATTATACTGGGTGGATAGAAATCCAAAGATATGTTCAAAGGCTACGTAGAAACACCACTGGCACTTGGGAAAAATTGCAACGTATCGCTTTTAAGCAGGTACAATCAATCAGTGCAATAATTGTACATTACAAAAAAACAACACTAAAATGAATATAACATGAATCAGTTTTTTTTTCTTTCTCCTCGGGAATCACAACAATTCATCAAAATGGAAATGGAAGGTATTACTCACTCTCAAAATAGCATCGCCAATAAACAGCATTCCTGTTTGGTCAGCTGGATTTAAAAGAAAAATGTACATGATTTAACTTATAGAGGTAACAACACATTGTCTTGCAGTCAATTGCATTCTTTCTAACATATGTATTATTTTAATAAATTTTAATTAATTGTCAAATATATTTAGAGTTGCATAGTCTCTCCAATTTCTAGTAGTTACGATTCAACTTATTTTGCACGTACATACATGTGTTCGTGGTGGTTAGCGATTCCCGCTCATGGCCAACACCAGTGGCGATTTTCTGAACTGGTCATGGGCCTCCCCTAGGCTGTCTCAGCCATAAACAATTACCTAGTGCGATGTGTAAACGTCGCTACTCAGGAGACAAAGGCGGCCGAGCGTGGTGCTAGCCACCCACCCTCTCGTGTGCCATGCCGGCCTTCATAGGTGCTACTCGCTAAGAGCACTTGGAACCACTTGCCCCAACAGTTTGTGAAGGCTATCGGGGGCATCTTTGTCTTTGTGATATATGCATAAGAGGGGCGATGGCACGGTGGTTATGGCACTGCGCTACTAACCCGACTTCCCTTGCTGGCCATGGCTCTCGTCAGCCCTCGAGACTATTTAGTGTGGTGTGTAAACATTAGCACTGCGGTGATGCTGGCCGCATCACCCCCTCGTGTGCCATCAACGCCTTAATCTCACCTCGCTAACAGTATTTTCTTCAACTGCCTACACGAGGGGTATATTTCGTTGCTATATGTGCTATTTACACCGTAAAAAAAAACTTGCTGACTGCCAAAAATACGTTTCTAATGATGCGATTTCATTTGCCGATGAACGAGTATTCAACTAATGCCCAACTTTTACAAAATTAATTCATTCGGATCACTATTTTAAATAAGTGGCACGGTTGTGAATTTGTTTTGGCTTGTCGCAACGTGTGGTGTTGTATGTTGTTGTTGCATAACACCTTGTTACAATATAATGCGTGTTTATCACTGGCATCGCGCCTTTTACAGCCCTGGCAATTTTCACATACAGGGTGTCACATACATTTATTACGTAGCTAAAACACACACACATATATGTATTACACACAGTGTTAAGGTGTATTCTATAGATACGAATACGAGGTTTTAATTTACTACTACATGTATAATGAGCCAAGGATGTCTGTGTCCCGCGCGTGACGTCACTCCACGTCGGCCAGCCCCCCTCATTAATAATCATGAACATGTGACGTCACTCCACATGTAGCACCCCCCCCCCCCCTCATTAATAATCATAAGCAGGTGACGTCACTCCACATGGGGGGTGAGGCGCCTCCTCCCCCCTCCTCGGCGTCAACTCACAACCCTCACCACAAAGGCAGAACCCTCACGTCATCACGCGATCTCCGCTATTGAGACATCGAAGTAAAAAGGACGTCATGATGAACAAGAGATTATAACCTTTAAATGAAATAAGTCTGTGCCACCGCGCACTTCCAAATTGCACACGAATTGATGCAATGAATATATCACGTTATATTATTTTATTTTACTTTCATTAATTTTAATGTTTTACCTACGTGACTTTACCGAAAAAACCTAAGAATATGAATATATCACGTCGCTTTTCGCTTGCAAGTTTCATATTTACTGCAATACACCCGTCCTTGGACGGGCAAAAGGCTGGTAGTAGTCAATATAATCAGAACAAACATTGTTATTTTCAAATCAAAATTGTTATTTTGTCAATGCTTGCAAAGAGTTTGAATTTACCTGCCTGGTCTTTCATGATTTTGGAAATCACCACTGGAACCCTGTATTCAGCTCCTCCCTGTTTAAAGAGACATTTGTACAAACATGTTTAATTAACGTATGCAGCAGTTGTGTCTGTACATCATAGCGCGCGCACACACATATGTTTTCCTAAACTAAAGGAAACCTGTTGATGTTATGCTTAATTTTGTTTCGTCTGTGATACTGCATTGGCAGTAGTGCACGAGCCCAAATAACAACGCTTTGACACATTCGTCAACGCCACTGCTTTCAAATTTTAACAAAAATTAAGCAACGTTACGGGCAATGGACCTCCTCTATACACGTGCCACGAGGAAGGGCCATCCCACCCCCCTCCCAAAAAATTCGACTATTATATATGTTCACTATAGAGGTGGGTTATTGACGAATGTGTTGAGTCGTTGCTGAAACTGCAACGTTCATTCCATACGCAATTCAAAACAACGGCTGCATTTGGTGGCGTGCGCGATCTCCCACGTTGATGTGTGACGTCCCAGCGGCGCTCGTGACACCGTGTCAAGCTGTGTGTTGTTGTGTATTGGTGTTTATTGCGTTGCTGCCCGTAGGACCTCACTCCATCTCGGAGGTGGACCTATTCTGCTACGTATAATGGAGCTGCCATTTCAGCAGCTGCAGCGTTGACACCACCACACCATGCAGTTCAGAATTATTATTTTTATTAATTTCCGTGAGCAAAGAAAAAATACGCGTTGAAGTTTAGACGATTACGCCAGCACACTATGTGCCAGAATGCTTTGAAAATAAACACATACCTTGATGCTTAGTCCAAAGCCCCCTATTTCTTGTCGACGTAAAGTCACGCTTCGCTCCTAAGGAAACAAACAAAAAAAGTGTAATTTTTAAATCCTGTATATTAAGTTCACTTGCTTGCTTGCATGCTTGCGTGCTTGCTTGCTTACGACCGTGCAAATCGTTCGGTCGTTTTTTAACCCACTTCCCGTGATCCAATCGAGCTGACATTTTGCACACAGACTCGTTGTGCGTGACAATTAATTTTCGTGAAAATTTTTGTTCCAAAATTTTACACTGTTTAGGGAATTTTTTTAAAATATTCAATTACCAATTGCTTAATGGTGGCAGACAATCATCTGACCCATAGGTGGCAGCCATCTCAAGCCAGAGGACGAGAGGACTCTAGCCGCCCCGATGCCACGCATATAAAGGATTTATAGTGAAAAACTTTGTTTTTACGGGTTAATTTTAACAAGTTTGGCTTTCAGTGGAACTTCAATTCATAAATGCCTCGTTGGTTGCTCTTGAGATGTGACACGTGCGCATTTGAGCACCAGCTGTTTTTTTAAATATTTCTTTACCAAGTTGAAATCCTTTGTCGTTATCGTCAGTCATGCTCGACACACTGCTGCCTCCGCAAGCCTTTATCATCTCTCTCTCTCTCTCTGGGTTCTGTGATATAACAAGCCACCTAGCACGTACACACGAGTTGCTTTCATTGCTCCATCTCCCCAGTGGACGTTATCTCAGACGCGTTCCATTCCTTGGCTGTCACTCCGGCACTATGTTCGACAACTGACCAAGTTTAAACAGTCTGGATAAATTTGACTCAAAGCACAGGTGGTGCAAGGGTTGCTGGAGGTTGAGGTCATGGGGGTAATCATCTCCATCTGTGCAGACTTTGGGATGAACAATGGACAAACATTAGAATTCCCTTTGAAGGGAAGCATAAGTCAATTTACTTAATTTTAAAAGCATGTATTGTGACATACTACATTTAAAAAAGTCAATTGTTCAAGTACAATTTTAATTTTATTAAACATTCAAAAATGGCAGCGTGCAGTAGAGAGCTGCTGTAGCCAAGATGATTAGTAAAACAAACTAATTCAGGGATTGAACCGTGCATATGAAGGTTACGCCGATGCTCATGTCCTATCTCCTTTGCAACAACTCCTCTGCACAACAGGCACTGTTTGTTTTTATTACTTTTTACATTTTATCTTTACCACTTTATTTTCAACAAATAGGATCACAACCAACGGGGATGATACCAATACATTACAGCGACATCAGTGAAACCATTTCTGTCCCTGTCCAAGTTGCTATTGTAGTACTACAATATGTGGCAGCAGGGACAAAAAGATGAGATATTTGGTGTTCTTAACAAACACCAAGGGTAGGCAAAACTGTCATATCACTTGACGCGTGAACATTTTATGAAAGCGTGTGTAGTCAAAGGATCCCACTCCCTCTTCAACTCTTCGACGTCTTCATCAACGGAAGAGCTCAAGTTCTGTAGCATTGTGGCATTCAACGTTTTGGCAATTTTAGTTTTGTAGTGCTGGCACTTTGTGGTCTTTCCAATGCCACTGTAGTACAATATGTACCTGGAAGTGTCCGTTGATTGTACAACACATGAGCTGGCGTGAGGTTGATGAGATTGAGCAAAGGTTCGCTCACACTCAGTTCAAATTTTTAACTATCTTTCAATTAAGCTATTGCACATCTGGACAGCCAAAAACTTGTGTCCATATGAACACGAGTTTTCTCTGAGGACTTCTAGAGCAACAGACATCGATCAGAGGTGCAATAATGAACTCCGCATGTGTTAGTATGGTATACTCCATGCAGGGATTGAAACGGAGTCAGCCTTAACTGTGACAGCTCAAACTCTCTACCCCTTGCTATGAGACAAAGCAGGACATTATTCCATTCCGCAAGGATAGCAACTGTGTTCTGAATGTATTCCATGTTTATGGTGCATGGAGTATTATATAACATTGGGATGTTGTCGTTTAGGCTTGGTCCCTCAAACCGTCTTCGAAGAGGAGAGGGTGTTTGTCATTTCTTAAGGTCAGCAGTGTCACTTTAGCCCAGTGTTCTTCACTCACGTTCGGAAGGGGGAGTGGACACTGTCGCCGATAAGACATCAGTGTGAGGGCCGCCACACATTTCAAACCATTGGGGTTTGACAGCACGACGGGGGGTGTTGTCACGTGTTGTGTATTTGTCGGGGGGGTGCACGTCAGGGACTGCACTAAAGGCACCAGGGGCCGCCAGCGGTCCGTGGGCCTTGCAATGAAGACTACTTCTATAGCTCCACTTTCCAATCTCCACTCCCCTGCTCTCTTTATGCATCTCCTACCTACCTTGCCCCCCTCCCCCCTCGCTCCACAGAATCAGTAAACCCTCATCGCTTGTAAAATATTGCAATCACCATCAATTACTCAAGGTAATGGTCAGCTGTTGTGGCCCCATACGAGAAAGAGCGATGTTGCGTAAAATCGTAAATGTGACCCTGCTGGATTAACTCACTTTGCCGCTGCACTGGCTGCCAGTGACACACACCACCTCTTGGTGCTGGATGGTCAGGAGGTCCTTGGAGATTTTCAGCCGCACCTCGTGTGGTTCTGATTTCCCATCAATGAGCAGCACAATGCCAACTTTAGTCTGCGAGAGTGTGACACAAATGAAAGAGATAACGAGCGAAAATCATTAAAGTTGTTCGTCTGAGCATTTTTAGTTTGATCTGATAGGTTAATGTGTCTGACTCCTATAAACGTACCACAACAACTGACTGTTAAGTCATTCAAGTGAATAGAAGTAATGAGAATCAGGACACGTTTCTCCCACACCAGAAATAACTGCAATACTCCAGCAATTGCTTTATGCTGGAATCTGCTAACTGAATTGATACATTAATGGATTTCCTTGTACATGAGGAGATTTTTATATAAGCGTTCCAATAATAGTACAGCAATACGTGAAGCATAGGATTGACAATTTGATTGACAAGCCGTTAAAAAATAGCCTGTTTGCTATGAATTGCTATAAGCAAGTGCAATATCATTTAAATAACAAAATATAATAAAAATAAATACCAATAAATAATATCTTTCAACACAGTTGCTGAGCACAGGACCAAAGGTTAAAAAAGCCAAACGGCCAGCAACAAAAAAGCACCATTAGAGGTGCAATAGATGAGAGTCGATACGTTTCTTTTAATTTATACAGATTATGTCTAAGTTGGGAAAACGGACAAACGGGAGAGAGAATTCCAAAACCGAGCAGCGTGATGAATGAAGCAATCTGGGAGGTGGTTAGACCAGCTGTGTGCTTAATTGAACACAGGCCAGGATGAGATGAAACAGTCAAATGTGCAGAGATGTTGCCTGATTTTTGTCGGAGTTTCATTTGAAGGTATTCTGAAAATTATGTCAATGCCCCGTGGATTAAATGCAGCACATTGCAGCTGAACGCAACGTCATTTAAATAATCCGAGGGGCGGTAAGTTCACTTGTGAGGTTTTGTTTTAGCTCCACAAAGCAGCGTTGCGTGGAGCAGATACACATGTAACACAAAACAGAATACTATCGTTGCTGGCTGATAATGCCACAGAGTGGACCATGTTGTTTCATTTATAAGTAAAGTAAAACAAACGGTTCAACAAAGTTGGTTTCTTTTTAGTTAGATCGTGCAACATCCATTTGCGACTATTACCCTCCGTCAGCCGACAGAGTCACTCGAATCAAGTTGTCACGTGGACCTTTTAAAGACTGTCGAAACTTTGCTCGATTTTCAACTCTCCGGTTTTGTTGATGAACTAAATCAATTGGCGCATTTGCCCACTTGTGGCATCGTGATGGTATGGGCTCTGTCGGGTGGTAGAGGGTTATAGTTAAAAGACTTCCACTATACCTACAAGACCTAATCTAACATAAACTAATTATGAATTTATTATATTGGTCGTAAAAGCCTACAGTATAAGATTAAAGTGAGTTTTATCATTAACGCTGATATTTAAACATTGAATACAGCAATACGTATTCTTATTTGATAAACATCATTCAGTTTCATCTTCTCGGTTC
Source organism: Lampetra planeri (assembly GCF_965212315.1). NCBI lineage: Eukaryota > Metazoa > Chordata > Hyperoartia > Petromyzontiformes > Petromyzontidae > Lampetra > Lampetra planeri. Next base: position 27,534,496 of record NC_136110.1, read on the forward strand.
TTTCGGTAAAGTCACGTAGAATGGAAATAATAAAATAATACAAATAAAACATAATAAAATAATTCTCACGACGTTTCGTTATGGTTTATTATTTATTATTTTATTATTTCCATTCTACGTGACTTTACCGAAAGAACCAAGAAGATGAATCCCTGCAGTCACGAAAGCTTTAAATCGAAATCATTCAGTTTATGAAACAAGTTCAGACAAGAAAAGTCCGTTCTGTAGCTAGTGTCTGAGGTATTGTTCTTTAGTTTACAATTTTTTGCTAATTTATGCTGGAATCGTTGCACACATCACGTTTTGTAAGTTGTCTGTGAGGATTCCTGCTTCAGGATGAGTATTTTCAAAGACGCATACATCAGCAAATGAGAGAACATCTGCAATGTACGTGGATAATGGGTTTCATTGATTTTTTTTGCGAAGGTGTAAAACGGTATCAACCAGAAACTGCGTGACGGGACTGTGTGAAAGGATTGCTGGGCAAGAAAAGTGATGCTTAACAAGTTCAGTAACAAGCAAAATACATATATGCATAGCCATGAACTACACAAACACCAATACTATGCAATCACCATTAACTAATTATGTCAGATACATTTCATTTCAGATGTATGCTTCAATATGCTTGGTATTGCGTACGTATTCGATTATATAATATACATGATAGCCTTTCCCACATTTTGTGTTATCATATTATTATCAAATCACACAAAAGTAGAATGTATTATAAAAGTAACGTTAAAAAACACTGATTTCACAACCATACTATGCGGCAAATATGCCACTTAAAAATGTTGTTTGCCATATTACAAACATACATTGCAGTTTTCCCGTGATTGTAAGCCATTATAAATATAGCTCTAAGATTGCTCAAGAGGTGTAGTTTTGTACAGCATGCTGAGAATCTCATTATGATTCTGTTGGCTGGATTTAATAAGTTGTTCAGCATTATGCCACCCCTGACAGTCTGCATTAAATGTAATGCAAACAATACAACTAAAAAAAAACACGCCCCAAGCAGAGGTTGAATGTAATTGGTAAGAATGTACCAATAATATAATAATATATTCTGAAATATGTACTGCACGTAAATATAGAATTACATTTCTAAAGGCCATAAAATATTGTTGATTTAATCGTTGACTCATTTTCTTGCAGATATCTACATATATAAACATATAATTGGCATGCCTCATCTTTACACTATACAATTATACTTTTATTATCTGTACCGGCTGTGGAATATCAGAGTGGAAACAATACCGCACGGCATGCGATATTGTGTTCACTTTATTTTATTTTCTACGTAACTGGCTTCAAACAATGTGGAGATCGCAAAATGTGCCCAAAGCACACCACCACGCACCCACATTGTACAAGATACATCGAGAGAATACCTGTACTAACACGTAGGGTTCCACAGCCAATATGAATCATCATCATCATAGATTTGTTTTGATAATTGTTTTTTTACCCTTCTATCTGGCAACAAAACTGAAACCTTTTTTTACAATGAGTCATGTTTACATAGACCACAATACCTGCGGTCATAATGCAAATAAAAAAAGATAGAAGGGTAAAAAAAACAATTATCATATTTTTTACTGGCAAATGAGGTTCCAATGGTGTAGATTTGTAATGGTTAGGCCACGTAATATATTGACTAAAACTGTATCGTAAGACCCCTTCCCACCCTACGCGGCCAAGCAAACACAATTGTCACGTGCACAAGCATGTATGGAACCAAATATTTAAATATACAAATATGTCTTCTTGATTCTTTCGGTAAAGTCGTCACGTAGAAGGGAAATAATAAAATAATAAAAATAAAATAATTCTCACGACGTTTCGGCCACAACGCAAGCAGCCGTCCTCAGGTGAAGAACAGACGCTGTCTTTCCGACAGACCTGTTCTTCACTTGAGGACGGCTGCTTGCGTTGTGGCCGAAACGTCGTGAGAATTATTTTATTATGTTTTATTTTTATTATTTTATTATTTCCATTCTACGTGACTTTACCGAAAGAACCAAGAAGACGAATCCCTGCAGTCACGAAAGCTTTAAATCGAAATTTATATAAATATGCTTTCCCACCTGATGACGGACGCTTGTGTTGCGCCTGAAACGTCGTGATTTATTTTATTTTTTCACCTTCGTGACTTTACCGAAAGAACCAAAGAGATATGAATTCCTGCACTCACGAAAGCTTCAAATCAAGATTGATACAAATTTAGCTTTGAGAATTTTTCTTCGAATCATATAGATTGCGCACGTGACAATTTGATTTGCTCGGTTGTGTCGGGTGGTGGGGGGGGTAGTCGTCGCGATGCAAACATGGCACAGTCGTTAACGCATTCTACTGTGAACACGCAGACGCGGGTCTGGTTCCTGGCCGGTGGTTATCACGTGATATCTCAAACCGGCCATGGGCCTATTACCTCCTTCGCTAACTCACACTGACCAGCCTGGTGATACTCTTTCGATCTTAATTTGCGTACCGTACCACACGTCGCCCTACTCATAATTTTTCCTCTGCCCCCTCCCTCTCTCCGCCCCCGCCCCCTCTCCCTCTCTCTATTTAAGGCCTCGTCACAGAGACGATCTCTCTCTTTGTGCCGATGCGTGTCCTCTCTCTGTGTATCTTTGTGATATCTGTCTGCTTATATGTCTGTCTATAGTTTTCTGGTTAGATTTTTGTTGCTATTTCTTTCTTTTATACCTGATGATGATTGCTTGTGTTGCAATCAAAACGTCGTAGTATGCTATTATTTAATTTCTTATTTTATCTTTATACGTGACTTTACCGAAAAAAACAAAGAGTATGGACCTTTGCAGTCACGAAAACTTCAAATCTAGATTTACAGCCTGGTGATGTATGATAAAACTACTCCAATAACGGACACAACGAGGGGGCAGGCCTTCATCCAGCAGTGGATTGGCATAGATGTGTGCAATATTAAAAGCAAAAGCAACAACGGATATTACACAAATGTATGGAATTAAGCAAATTAGAGGTTACAAAATGTAATGCTCGAACAAACAAAATTAAAAAGAAAGTCAAGCTGCCACATTATTCAACCTAATGTATTCAAGGGGCAGAATAATCCTCTGTACATTCGTACTTCAACCTTATTTGTTGCAGTTGCAGTCAATAACCGTTTACCAAATTTAAAGATAGATTGAGTGAGCCTGCAGCTAGAATTAAGCAGGCGCATAGGTCCCTGCCACACCGCTTTCATTCTGCAGAGAACTGCAGCCAGATTTAAATTGCTATTAAAACCTCTGAGACCCAGCCACAAAAGGCATAATGTGCTACATTTTTGCAGGAATGGCATTTCTATTAAAAACATATATAGAGTTCTCATCGAAATTATGTTATTCTTGAATTGCCTGGTCTGTTGCTTCGTGAAATGCTTACTGCATTCGCTTCGTTTGGTTTGTAAATGTACCAATTCTTTTTTCAGGAATGACTCCTTTAGGCTAAAAATGTGATGTCACTACCCAACAAGCAGAGCATTCTACTTCATTGATTTATTCAATGATTTCCACAATGGTACACACAGCAGGTAGTCTGCTGACACTGGCTAAATGCAGGAATGGAAGCTCACTTTGTGAGTTTTATTCCTCCAGCAAATTCCATCCGGAGCTGATTATTACATTTCATTGGACTGATGCTTATACATAAGCAGCGTCGACATCTGCGCAGAGCGAGCAAAAACAAATCCTGGGGCATCTGGACGTTGATATTGAGTTTGAGCCAGTGGCTCTGCTACTCCATAGACGGTTGCAAGAGTACATTATATGGGGTTGCTTCACGTCACTGCAAATATTATTATGTACATGATACACAGCGTAATGATTTCAAATTGTGTGAAACTGTGGCGTTAAGAGACTGATTATAATTAACGTAGTTTTCATTGTGTTATCATAATGAGTTTTACTTATATTAATCAAAAGGATCCGAGTTTGATTTTGTGTATTTCCATGAATCAAGGTCATATTGAGCTGTTTGGAGCCCTAAACGTTTTGTTTTTTGTTTGCTTTTGCCTAATGCCAGCACTGCAATTAGGGCATAGCTATCTTTGCGTCTCTCAAACAAAAATCCACCAGTTGTGTGTGGGCATGCACCTCCGATTAGCACGGTTGGCTGCGTACGGTGCGAAAGAAGTTCAACATGACACACATGTTACAGATAACAGACACTTTTAACGTACGTGTGAACAGCTTCTCCAAAATAATTGTCCGGATACTTACTTAGCGTTAATTAAGCACATTTATATTGTTAAGTGGTGGTAAAGGGAACTGAAAATAACATTCTTGGACATTTTTATTCAGTTCCTGTCAACTCAACACAGGCTCGATATTCGTGTATCAAAATTGTAAATTTTACCGGAGCTGAAAGAGTGTTTCTGTTCTAAGTTTTTCAAATTAATTTTGGATGTATTGTCGACCACAGAAACGTCCATATTTACTACAACTCTACATTAGAGTATTGTATGTACATTTACAGCTAAGTTATATATGCAGCATGACAATGTATGTAACATATTGAACCAATCTCTCAAACGATTTATGCCAAATACATGTTTTGGCTTAAAAAAAACAAGCATTACCATCCCAAACAGAGAATAAATTTACCGACAGTAAAAACATCATTATTACTAAAATTACAATTTCAAAATTCCCAACTATAACATTCTGAGTGCTGTAGCCAGCACATTGTTCTATGTATGGAAATGATTATATGTCTCTACTGGTAATATGCACGGGAACAGCTTCAATTTCCTTTGTGGTTCGTGCATTTCAGTATTTTATTTTCCTACAAAGTGTTCTTTTCATCTGATTTTTTTTTTCGTGTGGGTTTCGTATGCAATTTTTCAGAGATTGAGAGAGCGTTGCCACTGTGTGGCTGAGCTGGGCATGGGGGAAAATATGACAGCTTCAACAATTGCTGCGATCCCTGTAATTGAACTGCCAGTAACACTCACTCGCTGCTCCTGTGCATTGTCACACCTTGAGTGCAAACTATTTCTGATAAACCAGTGTTGACAACAATTATTATTTTCAATTTTAAACACCAAAGTGTTTTGTTTCATTATTTAAAAAATACAATGTTTTGTCAGTTCACATGAACCAATTGCAATTTAATTGCATGGATATGTCAGGTAAAGTTGTTTCTCTATTCCTGATCAATCATGCCCTACATATTAAACTTTAATGAACAGGTTTGTTTGGTGGTAAACTAAAAACGAAAGCAATAAAAACCAGACTGATGATCAACATTCATGTTTTATATTTTTTCCATATTTAGCACTCACTAACATGCATCTGTGGTGTCATGGTTCGCACATTGTACCTTCTATAAACGAAACAAAGCTATTTTTATTATACCAGGTGAGCCCCACTGAGCTCTCAGAAGCGACCTGGTCACCAATGAAGGTTCAAAATGTGGACATTTATTGCAGTCAAATACTCAAAACGCACGTTTCTAACTGTGGAAGGAAAATCCGGAGGACCTGGAGAAAAATCCTCGCGACCGCAGGGAGAACATGAAAACTCCAGATTTCCAGGCATCATCAGGGTCGGGATCTAACCAACAACCTCCTGCATGCCAGGTGAAGTAGTTATCATCTCACCACAGTGGTGCCCATTCCAAAGGTAGCCGGTTGGATCTCCTGGCATGGAAGTTGAAACAGTGGGCATGTTTTTGGCGTCCTCTGGTCTAACACCGTTTGAGACTAGGCTCGAAAGAAAGCTGTCTCTGGTGTGGACCAATCAGTTTCAAAGACAATGCATATACTATCAGAGTATTTTTTGGTTTGCATTCTGACCACAAGTATTGTGGTTAATGCACACTTGATTCCTTGTAAAAGGTTTCAGTTTGGTGTTATAACATCTTAACACCTGTTTTGTTGCCAGAAAAAAAGAAGAAAACCTATTCTCATATTTTGGTACTGGCAAAAGAGGTTCCATAATGTTTTTTTTTTGTTCATCCCCCTGCCTCGAGCCAGTCAGCAATATAAATGGATACACTACAGTGTGGTGGAGTAAAGTGTCCAGCATGGGAGAACAGGCCAAAAAAAACCCCTGTCCCAGCAGTGGAGGCCCTTTTGTCAGTCGAATCTTTAACGGTTACCTTTTTAGCAATGACTGACATGTTTCAAGGTTGACCTTATGCACACGGTATATATTTACCAAACTTTTTTCTGCGCTTTTTCACAATCTCACTAAAAAGTAGTTGATGCACGCTCACATGTCCAGCTGCTTTGGGTCAGTTCTCTCAATGAAATTAATGAAATATAGTCGTAACACGTTCCTTCGGAGTGGGCAGGTAGGAACTTGGTTGGACAGCGCATTCGTGCACGACAGAAAGCTCGCGGTCACGTGACGCACTTCAACCAATCCGGGAGCGTACATGTTTGGGAGGGGGCTATGCACGACAGACAAATCATCCCTGGTGGGCAGTGTGGAACTGTTGTTCCTACCTGTGTTAAGTTTCACGTGGTTGCTTACAGACCCTTTTAAATATGTTGTCTGTCATGTGTTCAGAGCAGCAGGTCTCACTCAGGGCGCTTCTCTGCACGAGGAAAACGTGTGCAACATTACCCTTGAAAATAAAAATCAAGGGATGCAGGAAACACAGGGGCACCTTGTAGTCCAACAGAGTGTGATGACCTAATAGACCCCAGAGGGGACATTGCAATTGATCTCTTTTCGCAGTGCTATTCGGAAATTTCCACGGGTGGATACTGTTTCATTTTTTTTGAGACAGTTATACTGTTAAAGCATTAGAATAAAAAAGATGTGAATACAAAACAAAAGAGTCACCATTCTGGCGAATTGCCCGATGATGCTGGATGCAATTACCAGCGAAACGTCGTACTCAAATTGTAAATGTTGTGGTTCCACGCTTCAACACACCGGTGGGCTAAAGCAGTGAACTATTTGTCTTTTGTCAACGTGACACTTTTTTTTACTGATTGGCCGTGTCGGGTGGTGGAGGGTTACGACACATTTATAAATAACGCGATCTAAACCCAAAAATCGTTGATTATGAAAAGAGTCAATAATTGCCTGCCGTGATATATAAGGTGTTATTTATACTCCTTTAGTACATGATTTTGTATATGTGTGGCCTTGTAAGCTGTAGAACTTCATATTGTATGTCTCTTCATACTTACCATAGTTCCTCATTCTAATGCAAATGCATTAAACACTATATAGTGTACATAGTTGTAGGTTGACTATCAGCAAAATATAGAGAAATGAAAGACATGTCAGTTTAACACGTAGGCTTACGCAATCTAACCCAAAAACGTTGATTATGAAAGACATGTATTTATAGTGTTTGGGAAAGATTAATTAGTATGTCTTTAGATACTACAATTTAGAATGCTACAATATATGACCCATAAGCGTATGTTGCGAGAGAAGTTCAACATACATACACCCAGTATATATGGGGGTTGGATATGTCAGTACAGACATTGCTTACAAACAAAATAAAGCAGTTTTTAATGTCAAACTTTATGCTTAGCAAAACAATTCCACGGGAGAAACCTAGTGGCATTTGGGTTTAAAATACATATAACTCTTACGCAGCACAAATATTTTGAGTGTAGCCATTGCAAAGACAAGTGGGTTTTTACAGTTTGCCAAATCAGTCATATTTCATCCTGCTACTCTTTCCAAAAGCAAGTAATCACAATTGTGGGTACATTAAAAAACATGATTGTTGAAGACATAGCCTTGCCTGATTCATGCAATGTACTGTGGAACATGTATTCCTAATACATCTCTGCCTCTATGTCATAGCCACGGTGAACTATAAAGGCATCTTCTTTCGCATACCAATTGCACACCATTTTCATTTTAATATACCTTCCCCCGACCACCCATGCATTTGCATAAGCCACTGAATATGGTAATCGTGCTTTTTACCTGTTCATGTTTCTGATCACATGACTGGTTTTTCTGGTTAATGGGGAGCGAGGGAGCAGGGCTTTTGTTGCCTTTAACCACTTTGCCATCCTTGGAAAAATGTATCTTCTCTTCCGATACATTCTTTGGTTTGTGAACATTTTACGCTGATTTTAAAATACGTTACAGTGCCATCTACCAAAGCCACGTTTTTTGGGGCAGTATACTAGCTATCCCATAGCAAAGTTAATATAGTTGTGCAGTGGCCTATCTACACCACATAGGAAATGCTAATTTATTTTTCATCACAATTGCTGAACACAGGAGCAAATGCCCAACATGCCAAGCGGCCAGCATCAAACAGGGATGTTTAAATAGTTTTGATCTAGTCCATACAGGCTGCAAAAGGACATGATGGCTCAACAGTTAAAATCAGCTTCTATGTGGCCTCAGTGTGATAGTTGCCAGTCCATGCGTCCATCTCAAGGTGTGACGTGGGCTCCAAAAGCCTAATTTTTACATAATCACTTTGATAACATTATCTTCAATTATTTTGTGTACGGTACCTACCATGCAGTGCATCTTAAGGCGTTACAACATGGGAGTATTTGAGATGATATCGGTAAGAAGGTGATTGCCGCTCAATTACAACGTGAAAAAAAGCAATGCAGTATTTCGATTCAACTTGAGCAAAAACGCAGCCAAGATCAGGGGTAGCACCTTTGAAGTTCATTATGTATTACGTGTCCGCAAATACCAGGCTAATTCAGGGGTTAGGGTGACCCGGTATTAATGTTTTCTTAAAATAAAAATCCATTATTTCCTAACAGCCCATTTACAGCTGGCCATGTTGTTTATATTGCATTTCATATTCGAAAAAAAATAGAAAGCAATATAAAATAAAGGTCAAAAGACACCAGACAACCAAAATGTCACAAGCAAATACTGGAACACACACGTCCAATTCCTGCAAGTAGTCACTGTTCAGTCTTATACTCTGACTTGTGGTGACGTTTCTGTGCGGTGTAGACTCCACAACGAATGAGCCGGCATTGATTTGCACGCAGTTCATTGCACGTGAACTGGGGCGCCACGATGGCGAGATGTTAACTACCTCGCCTGGTATACAGCCGGTCGTGGGTTCGATCCCGACCCGGACGCCTGTATATTTGGAGTTTGCATGTTCTCCATGTAGTCGCGTGGATTTTTTTTTTCTCTCCCGGTCCTCCAGTTATTCCCTCCCAATTTAGAAACATGGGTTTAAAGTATTTAGCTGCTAGAGTTATTCCAAGTGACAAGCCACTTCGTTGAGATAGCATTTGTGGCGAGGTCTCTTCTGAAAAAGAGGTATATAGTTCGGTGATCCTTATCTGGTAAAATAAACATAGTTTCGTTTCGTTTGGGGAGTGCGATTTTGCGTTTCCAATTTCTTTCTAATGTTTCAATATTTAAGGCCTACCTCCTCTCGCCCCCTTCATGCTCCCTCCGCCCAGAAAACAAAACATCTCCAATAAATAAGGTACATCCACCCATGGCTTTTGCGTAGCATGTGGATTGGCTGGGTCTCGTGGGTGCGAGCACAAACATTTGGGCGGCAGGTGCAGAACAGAGTGGGGATGAGTGGCTGCTCAGGACAGAGTCGGTGGCCTGCTGTGTGTGCGTGTGATATTGTAGTTTGAGCCTTGGGACTCGATCTCTGTTACCATGGGGCTCGAGCGCTTCAGAAATTCATCATTCACACACCCTGTTATGTGCTTATGGAAATCCACAGGTGGATTCACCATTGTGACAAGTGATGTGTTTTTCTTCTCTTAAACAGGTTTCTCTTGATTTAAAGCTTTCGTGACTGCAGGGATTCATATTCTTGGTTCTTTCGGTAAAGTCACGTAGAAGAGAAACGATAAAATATTAAAAATATAAAGAATACAATTCTCACGACGTTTCGACTGCAACACAAGCAATCGTCATCAGGTGTACAGTCGAAACATCGTGAGAATTTTATTGTTTTATTATTTTGTTTCCCTTCTACGTGACGTTACCGAAAGAACCAAGAATATAGGTTTCTCTTATTTTATTTCATGTGCACGGTGCGACGACATGCTTTACCATATTAATATATATGTGTCTCTTAACATCATGACATTGCTGAGAAAATGAAAAATACATCCATCAAAAACTTTCAAGTGGAGCACTATATGGATTTTGAAAAGATTGACCTCTTACTCAGTCAAAGTAGTATTTAATAAGCTTGTTATGAAGTAGCATCAATGTTACGACCCAGTGTGAGATGGTCAGGATTCACAGTTGCCCAGCCTGCTGTGGTAAAATCAAACAAAGGTCGAAAAGGTATATTTTAAAAATGACTATTTTGCTCACGCTCTAACTTGTATGGCAAACCTTGTTATCTCTCACCTGCCGCTTGGGAGAAATATAAGAAGCAGTCGAGGTGTGAATGCCATGTGGGGTGACACGGCATTATGGTTAGATGCGGTGCATTGTTTCGCGAAATATACTATGCACCTGACGACCTGAGTTTGATTTTCAGCCACTGCTGATATAATTCGTGAGTGAAATATGAACTGGTCCATGACCTTATGTAGGATGACCCGGCTTTAAATGTGCAATGGGGAGACAAAGGCGGTTGATGATGGTGTTGGCCACATAAACCCCCTTTCCTTGTGGTTGAGTGCAGATCTTAAATAGTAACCTCTTAACAGAACTTGCTCCAAGTCTCTGTGAGCTATATGGGGGATCTTTATGTGTCTTGAATCCTTATAAGATAATCTATTATATTTGCATATTTACCTGAAAAACAAACAAAAATAAAGTATGAAATGCTGCATTGCCAATGATGATTTTTTAAATCTACTATATACCACATTGCAGTTTCTGTTTCAGTCCACTGCTGCATCAAAGCCTCTCCACTTGTCAGCGGGAAGCCTAAAACTTGTTCGTATTTTTTTCACAATTGGTTTTAGGAACTTAACTGATGTCCCTATGTTCATAACGCAGCACGCAAACTACTGTACCATATTTCCACCCATCATTATCGTTCTTTTATATGTCAGTGAAAGACTTTACATCCATCTCCATATATATAAAAGGCAAAGTTGTGAATATGTGTGTCTGTTCAAAATGTTTAGCGTATCCCGACATGCAAAAAACTTGAAATTTGCCATGTGGGTACTTTCCAGACTGTACACCATGCAAAAGTTATGCAAATAAACTTTTTTTTTGGGGGGTGGGGAGCTCAATAATGCATATATTTTTTGCACGGCAATTGAGCTGTGACGTCAAATCTGTCACGTGACCCGCGCATGTGGAAGCCTAACGCATTGTAGTGTAGTGGGTAGCGCGCTGCGCTATGAACCCGGCGATCCGAGTTCGATTACCGCTCACGGCCACCACCGGTGACGATTATTTGAACCGGTATTGGGCCTCCCCTAGGTCGACTCAGCCTCAAACGAGTAACTGCTGTGGTGTGTGTGAACATCGCCACTGGGGAGACAAAGGCGGCCGGGCGTGGTGCTGGCCACCGAACCCCTCGTGTGCCGTGCCGGCCTTAATAGGTGCTCGCTAACAGCACTTGCCCCCTACAGGCGTAGCGATTCGCGCGCTGCACTACGAACCCGGGGAGACAAAGGCGGCCGGGCGTCGTGAATCCAAGTCCCGGGCAAAGCCGGGTAGTAAAGCTAGTATTTTATAAATCGTCATGAAAGTATACATAGCCAACATTTAAAATGGTTTCTTCCCTGATTCCATAATGAATAATGCAATTGATGTTTAAATAATTTCACCACCCGCTACTTTTTGTTTAACATAAACAATTTAGCATTATTTTTGTGAAGTCAGCTTTCGTTTTGTTGCCTAAGTCTGGAGATTCCACAACGGCTCCTTTCTTTTTTTGGACTTTTCTAAGAATTTATCTTTCGAATAATTTACAGCATAAAAGAAATAGATTTCACTCATATTTCCCCCCCTCAAAGGATATCATTAAGACGATACACATCGTCTTAATGATATCTAAAAGAAAAAAATATATATATAAATTGCTCACTTTTTTATTCAAGGCTAAATGGGAGCGAATGACTACCACCAATTATTTCAAGCAATTCTCTATTTCCATCATTAGCGATCTTTTATTTCAATGTTTTTATGAATTTCAAATCTAAAATGTATCCTTGTAACCTCAGATTAAAATAAAATGCGATGCAAGGAAATGATTGGAACATTTTATATATTAGCATACACCGTGTCTCCATGAACCATATCTAATTCACGAACGTTAGTGCACATACAATTTCCTTAGAAACGTCTGAAACGACTAATATTCCTTGAATTATTCAGAAAAGAGCTGAAGAACCAGTGAACGCCAGTATTTTCTTTTTCAGCAACAGCACTTTACGGTATGATTTGTCATGCAACTGACATGCAAACTAGAAGATATAATTCTAAATTTGAAGCTTTCGTGACTGCAAGGATTCATATTCTTAGGTTTTTTTCGGTAAAGTCACGTAGGTAAAAAAATTTCAATTAATAAAAGTAAAATAAATAAAAATTTTTTTACTTAAAATAAAAATAAAATATTTTACTTTTATTAATTTCAATTTTTTACCTACGTGACTTTACCGAAAAAAACCTAAGAATAGAAGATATAACCAAAGGCCGTGCCACGTATAAAGTCCACAAGGGGAAATACGACCACATCACGTCCACCGTTCGTGATGACCTGCACTGTCTGCCAATTAAACAAAGGATTGATTGAAAAGCCATGCACATTTGTATAGAAGCGTCTACACCAATCTGCTCCACGCTATCTGACGGAAACGTGTGTGCCGGTACACACACACAAACAAACCCCCATGTGTGTCCCAGTACACTTCATTGTCGATCGTCGCCATCTTCATTCAGAAGCTTATGGCAACGCTCACACGGACAGCGAGATTTAGACCTCGCAGCTTCGCGGTCAGGAGTCCCTCGGCTTGGAACTGATCTACCCACTCACCTACTCAACTATTCACCCACCCACTCAGCCACCGACTCACTTACCCACTCACCCACCCACTCACCTACTCACCTATTCACCCACCCACTCAGCCACCGACTCACTTACCCACTCACCCACCCACTCACCTACTCACCCACCCACTCACCTACTCACCTATTCACCCACCCACTCAGCCACCCACTCACTTACCCACTCATCCACCCACTCACCTACTCACCCACCCACTCACCTACTCACTTATTCACCCACCCACTCAGCCACCCACTCACTTACCCACTCACCCACCCACTCACCTACTCACCGACCCACTCACCTACTCACCTATTCACCCACCCACTCAGCCACCCACTCACTTACCCACTCATCCACCCACTCACCTCCTCACCCACCCATTCACCTACTTACCCACCCACTCATCTACTTACCCACCCACTGATCTACATAGCAGTCTATCGGTCTGGAACTCACCTACCCACTCACCCAATAATCCACTCACCAACTCACCTATTTACTCACCCACCCACTCACCGACTCACATACACCCACTGACCTATTTAGCAGTCCATTTGCCTGGAACTCACATACCCACTCACTCACCTACTCATCCACCCACTCACCAACTCACCTATTTACTCACCTACTCACCCACCAACTCACCGACTCACACACACCCACTGACCTACTTAGCAGTCCATTTTCCTGGAACTCACATACCCACTCACCCACCTACTCATCCACCCACTCACCATCTCACCTATTTACTCACCTACTCACCCACCCACTCACCCACCCACACACCCACTGACCTACTTAGCAGTCCATGTGCCTGGAACTCACATACCCACTCATCCACCTACTCATGCACCCACTCACCAACTCACCTATTTACTCACCTACTCACCCACCCACTCACCGACTCACACACACCCACTGACCTACTTAGCAGTCCATTTGCCTGGAACTCACATACCCACTCACCCACCTACTCATCCACCCACTCACCAACTCACCTATTTACTCACCTACTCATCCACCCACTCACCAACTCACCTACCCAGCGATCTATCGTCCTGAAACTCACCCAACTACTTGCTCACCTACTCACCCACCCACTCACCGACTCAGCGCTACCATGGTCCATCGGCTTTGAACTCATTGCCGTTGCACGATATTCGAGACTCATTAACAGACATTTAACCAGTTCCATAGAAATGCAAGACAACTATTTAATAGTTCTTACAATATTGAGCAACTGTGACAACCTAGGTTATCAGAGTTGCGCATTTGTAAATGTACATACTTATGCACTCTGTCACCTTTGTACGCAAAATTCCCATTAGGCAAGCTTACAGATTTTAACGAGCTATTAAAATATTTGCAAAGTATATCACGGAAACTCGACATGATACACTTAATTACATTCACTAAGGAACATGAACAGCTATCAGACGTGATATGTAAATACCATGATAATTTCAAGCCCTTTGTCAATCCACTGCTGGATGAAGGCCCTAACACACCTTTAGTAATTGAGGTTGTTTGACCATACTTCACCATGCTGTGTGAGTTAGCAAAGGGAGTGGGAGGCCGTCCAGGTATACAAATTGACTGTATTAGCTGTATTATCAACCACCACACAGCTCAAGCAGATGTATTACGTGTATCTGATATTATTGTATTGTACATAGCATTGATATTACAAGGCAAACATGATAGCAGTTCATATAAAGATAAAGTTGTTTTGTAAATGTTACTACAGTGGTAAAATGTGTTGTGTATTTACGAACTAGTTAATTACCTTTTTTAACAGCCCTTTGTTAAAAAAACAATTATTCCAATACTACAATGGCCATGAAGGTGGTTTGACCGCAGTTAGCTACACTAGTTAGTGCTGGCCGGTAAAGGGACGGGCCTGGCAAAATCGGTTAAAATAAAAATTAATTAAGTACTGCTATTAGTCGTAGCTGGGAATCGAACTCAGATGGGCCTAGGTTCATCGCGCAGTGTCCATGCCACTGCGCCTCCGCTACTTGTGAGGCAGGGTGAATGCCCCCACTTGCCCTGAATATGCACAATCAATGGAGAAGGTAAGCAAATGGAGAAGGTGAGCAAATGGAGTGAGAAAAATGAGCCGACCAAATTTTTCTGAATAATGCATATAAGTGTCTTAAATATTTGATAACAATTTCCATTAAAACAACTGAAACTAACTCTCTTTGAGCAATGAGTGATCTTATTAGTTATGCAAATTATATCATTAACTCTACTTCTAATTTAGTTTTGACAAATGATATGCTGCAGTTTTTTTTTTCATCAAGTAGGCCTAATAATTCACAATTCTAAAGTAAGCAAACCATACATGCCCTCCATCAGTAATAAATTAACTGATTAGATTTTTATTTTATTTTAATGCCAAACTTCTTACATGTGCAAAATATTTTGGAAGATCAAACATCTGATTCTACGGATATAGACACACATGCTGCCGTAATGTAATGTTTATCACATTTAAATCTCCCCTGGCTCTCCACCCGGCAGTATATATGGATACACCATAGTTCGTTTAATGGCAAGTTGTGTGCGTGTGGTGGGGTGAAGTGTAGGGACTCCCACCTCTCCCAAGATGTCTGGCCGGTGTGGAAGTAGTCGGCCAAAGTACTCTCTATCGAGGGCTCTTTAGAGTTACCTCTGGTGGGGACTCCTCAAAATACTTCATCGAGAAGCTCTTTAGAGTTCCCTCTGGTAGAGACTATTCAAGGTACTCTCTATCGAGGGCTCTTTAGAGTTCCTTCTGGTGGAGACTCCTCAAAATACTCTATCGAGTGGCTCTTTAGAGTTACCCCTGGAGGAGACTCCTCAAAGTATTCTCTATCGAGAGGCTCTTTAGAGTTACCTCTGGAGGAGACTATTCAAGGTACTCTCTATCGAGGGGCTCTTTAGAGTTTCTTCTGGTAGAGACTCCTCAAAGTACTCTCTATCGAGGGCTCTTTAGAGTTTCCTCTGGTAGAGACTCCTCAAAGTACTCTCTATCGAGGGTTCTTTAGAGTTACCTCTGGTGGAGACTTCTCAAAGTATTCGCTATCGAGGGCTCTTTAGAGTTTCCTCTGGTAGAGACTCCTCAAAATACTCTCTATCGCGGGGCTATTTAGAGTTAGCTCTGGTGGAAACTCCTCAAAGTACTCTCTATCGAGGGCTCTTTAGAGTTTCCTCTGGTAGAGACTCCTCAAAGTACTCTCTATCGAGGGGCTCTTTATAGTTTCTTCTGGTGGACCCTCCTCAAAGTATTCTCTATCGGGGGATCTTTTGAGTTCCCTCTGGAGGAGACTTCTTTCAGCACTGGAGTGAGCAAACAGTTTAAAGGGCTGCACCTTTGCCTCTTTAAAAACACGAGCTAATTTATTTACTGTCGTTGTAAACCGCCCATTGGAAGTGGAAGATGAGCCACAGATATGGGAGGACGGAACACAATAGATGGGGGGGGGGGGTGGGGAAGAAACGATCGTGATCTATCGGGCGGTTTAAAATCTTATCAACCGCATGGCTTCCTCGCCGCAATGCGGGAAGACAAAAAAAAATATGCCATGTTGCTGCTGGGTCCTAGCATTGCCTCAGGTGGTTACAGGACACGAAGCAAGAAACATAACAAATAAAGGATGCTTGTTGGTTTTATTTTTGAAACCATGCCCAGATGAGTGTGCTTTCCCGTTGTCCTGACGGAGAAATCAATCCAATCAATCAGCAACGGTGGGAAGAGAGAGGTGTTGGATCCAGGACTTGGACACGCACAATTGTCCTGCCACATGTGGACATCCCTATACACAGTAATGACAGGGCACCCCGACAAACTCTTTGATTCCTTTAACCTTGCTGTTGATTCTTTCTGCGCAAGATATATTTGTGCGCTCAGTCCAGTATTGGCTGTTAAGCTTTTCAAATGGTGAATCTCTGTCCGTCACAACCCACTTTCTAAGATGCATTGCACTTGGATATGTAGCGTTCATCTAAAAAGACAGAATGTGAATTCTAGATTTGAAGCTTTCGTGACTGCAAGGATTCATATTCTTAGGTTTTTTCGGAAAAGTCACGTAGGTAAAAAATTACAATTAATAAAAGTTAAATAAAAATCAAATAAAAATCAATCGATTGCTGTATCACTTGATACAGCAATCGTGCTGTGAAGGTTCCACCTGAAGACGGAAGCTTGTGTTGCCTCCGAAACGTCGTGATTTTTATTTTACTTTTATTAATTTAAATTTTTTACCTACGTGACTTTACCGAAAAAACCTAAGAATATGAATAGAATGTGAATTGCTGTTACCTATTGTCAATCCACTGCTTGATGGAGGTCCATCTCAAAGCCATGCCTGTCATGGTGGTTGTCTCACTATGCCGGTCAGTGGGAGTTGGTGAAGAGGGGGGGCGGGGTCCACGACCCGATACTGATGTCGGTCACCGTCAACCGCGACTGGCAATCGAACTCGGTGGGGTCACGGGCGTGCGAACCGCCGTGCCACCACCGCATTAGCGTCCGCCTCAGTCTCTAACAATCGGCCGCAACTTTTTTTTCTTAACTTGGTTGAAGCCATCGCCCATTGCGATGATAACATCGCACGCATTCGATCATTCGAGTGGTGGTGTGCGGAGTGTAAATTAAAGAGTGCACCAGCGACGACGTGGTTCCACGCGATTTGCGTTTTGATGGCGAAGAGACTCGCGAAGCTGTGTCCGCCGCCACGTTCTGACGAGGGCTTTTTTTTTAAATCCTTTATATTAAGTTCGCGTGCTTGCTTGCTTGCGTGCTTGCTTGCTTAGGACCGTGCAAATCTTTCGGTCGTTTTTTAACCCACTTCCCGTGATCCAATCGAGCTGACATTTTCCACACAGACTCGTTGTGCCAGACAATTATTGTTCGTGAAAAAAAATTCCCAAAATTTTACACTTTTTAGGTAAATTTTTTTTATTTTACATATATTCAAATAGAACGCATTCATGGCTTTGGCTGAACGTCAGAGTGTAAGAGCCCAGAGCGTAACCCCTCCACAGGCCGTGGCGGAGTAGCGCAGTTGGTAGCGCCCTCGCTTCCCATGCCAAAGGTCGCGGGATAGATCCCCGTGTCCTCCACAGGCGAATATATTTTTAAATCCTTTATATTAAGTTCGCTGCCACGCATATAAAGGATTTATAGTGAAAAACTTTGTTTTTACGGGTTATACTTATTAGTGCATGAGAGCACAGACACGAGTTGGGGGGCGGAGTTGGAAAGCAAATGCGAACGGTCGCTGCACGTATAAACAGCGCAGAAGGTCCCTGCGACAGTGTCTAGCGATGGCTGCGCATCGCTGCTTTGTGTTTTCACCTCGCCACGGTAAATCCGGTCGAGCTTGAACGCGGAACGCGTGAGACGTGTGCGACAAATGAATTGCAATAATTGCCATTTTAAAACCGCTAGAGCAAGGGCAAATCATAATCTGCTCAAGTGAAGTTGTACTGATGAGATATATTAGCAAGCATTGACTGCAGTGGATATTTTAAACATTGGGCTGCTCGAAAAATTGTGGTCGGATGACATTCATAATTGTGTTTTCTATAGAAAATTTAAAGTGATTAAAATCTCTTGCGCAAATGCAATGTAACAAAAATAATATTGGTTGAAATGCTGTTTTAAAATATAGTATTGAGAATCAAATCTATGGTCTCATTATATTATGAGTCTGTTAAATAACATTTCTATATTTCTCTATATTTCTTTAAAATTAGTTTTATATTCATTTCTCTTACTTAATGCTTGTAATTGTAATTCATCACTGGTTTCAATGAAAGACAAATAAACATGAATACATTTCACCGTGATTTAATACGCAAATAATCACATTTATATTCGTTTATCATCAAAGATGGAGATGCATAGCAAGGCTCAATTTAAAACGTTCTTCTTAGGAAAATTCATATGTTGCTTCTCATGATTAATTTCAGTTTACCAAAAAGAACTCAAACCTGATTGTGTCCATCTGTTTATCCTTTTATCTCCTTTATCCTCATCCTTTTGATCCTGATCACCTTCAACAAGTGCCCTAGGTACACACACGCTGATGCACTTTCCAGTTTTCCCTCAATCAGGCATTTTCGATTGTTTACCAGGCTGGTTGTTCGTGTATCTTCTTTTATGAAGTGTATCTCGAGTCTCACATTCTGTATTATGTTCTTCAATATTGCCTGCAGGTTATTTCTACATTTCTTCTTAATTTCACCTAATTTAACTATATGCTTCAAGGTACCAACAATAATTTTTATCCAGCAGTACATGTTTTATTGATGATGATGATGACACGGCTCAATGTGCACTTGAATGAGCTAATCTTTCTGCCATGATGTTTTACCTGTGTCAAATACGAACAAATGTTCTGCTCTACGTGATGACTGCTTTGCGTGTTTTGCAGCTTAATCGAGGGGGTGCGGGGGATGATTGATGATGACAAAAGGTGCACATGAGCGTTGATCTTTTCTTGTAGCTTTCCTCTTAGGAGGAAAGCGTCTAACTTGGCTGGACAAAACACGGATGCGTTCCCCCTAACGTGTGCCGTCACGGTGCGCTCCAAAAGGAAGGGCTCTGCCAAGCCGTGTGATGCCACATTTCATAATAACTGCATACTCCGCAGTTGATGCGGCGTGTGCGCGTGTCTCCTCGACGGGCGTCTGTGGGTACCGTGCCCACGAGGCAGGCACACAATGATGGAAAGTAGCGCAATTTTGGCAGCCATTCTGGAAGGGCCCTCTTCCTGCGGCCGGCCTAGGGGCTCCGTTCATCTTGCCACGGAAATTAATCATTGTGTGGAGCCCCGGAGCGAGAGCAAGTGCCGCCTCGGCGTGATGCTTATTTATCTGGAGCCGAGCTGCCAGACTGATCCACAGCCAAACCCCCCTTGTCGTGATAGGCACGTGTCTATTTTTACGTCAGTAGTTTTGGTGCAGTTTGGCGAATACACCGCAACACAAAGCAACTGATCTACAGGACATGGTAAAAGGTGCACGTCTGCAATTGCTTGCTCATGCCACTTGCTGGCAGAAGGGCCTCCACAAGAAGGCAGAGTTTCTCTAAACACTTGACGGTATTTTGGCCGACACTCCATGCTTCGCAGATGTCTTAGAAGAGATGGAAGTGCCTGCATTATAAATATTTTTTTGCTTGGTAGATAGGTGCAGGGCGCAATTCATGAACTTGCTCATTGCTTCAACTGTGGCACTGAACCGGTGACCTCTGGATTGCAAGCTCAGCGCACTTCCCATTATACAATGGCAGCACCCCCAAATGGCAAGGTAAGTGGAGACAAAAAAAAAGCAAAGCATTTGTCCTGCAAAATTAATGAGTGCCCAAGTGACAACATAGATGCAACAAATAAAGTGACAGCAGAACAGCAAAACATGATTGACAAAATACTCGGGTGTGAAATAAAAAAAATGGCCATGATCACGGAGGTTAGAAGGTTATGGGAGTCAATGGAAATAAGGGCCAATAAAATTGTAATTGGCAGTGGAACAGCATAGGGGAGGAAAGACGCGTCTTAAGTGAAATTCAACGTTATGAAGCACGGCTTAGCATCATTGCCTTTAATTACAGACCAGGAAGTTTGGGATGTCGAGATCCCTTGAAAAATGCAATTCGCAGTAGACATGATTTACTTTAACGCCCATACCCACACTCCTCCAATTAAAACAATATGTTTTCAAACTTTTCAAATGCTGGTAAGTTTTAAAAATGTAAATGACTAATCATTAACTTACTTGTATGCGGATGTGGCATATAGAAACTTTAATTATTCAAACTATCATTTATCTTTTAGGTGTAACTTTATATTGATATTCATAATGAACCAAGTTCACTTCTGGCATTTTTCAGCATTTTCACTCCAAAAATGAGCTTTGATGGTGTTTCATAAAGTTTGACGAGTGACAGTGAGCACAGCGCTTTAAGCACTGACAAATTCCAGAAAACAGTGACGTGTGTAACATTAAAGGCATGTTAAGTGCGGTTATTTAAATCATTGCTGACAATATTGTACAACTTTGATGTTAAGAGGGTCTTGTGATGACTTTCACTCTCGCCTCGATGTGTCCAATCCAATTTCACCAGTGGCACCACAGTCCTCTCCCTCTGCACAGGCACCTCGTCTGACTCCAGAATCTCTCGCTTGTTGGTGCTGAGATTGATAGACTCGTAAAACCCAAACCCTTTTTTCATGATAATATACATCATCACGGTGGCAGATGACGCCAAAAGGTGCGCCTTTTGGCGTCATCTGGTCCAACCCATATGAGACTAGGCTCTAAGGAAAGCTGTCTCGGGTGTGGATCAATCAACTTTAAGGACAGTGCACATTATCAGAGTTATGTTCTTTTGTTTGTATTATGACTGCAGGTATTGCGGTCTATGCAAACATGACTCCTTGTAAAAAGGTGTCAGTTTTGTTGCCAGATAGAAGGGTAAAGAATCAATTATCGATGTTGGATTGGTGTACTTGTTGGCAAATTGGGCTTGCAAACCAGAGGTCGCAGGGTAGATTGTCTAACGGTGCGGCAACTTGAAGTCCCCCCCCCCTCCCACCTCTATCGACGCAACACTACAAAAGGAGTACACCACAGTGCATGGGAAGTTCGTGTGCGGTGGGGAAAAGTGTGGGGGTATCTAGAGCGCATTCTAGAGGAGGCCCGTTTACCATAAAAAGTGTCGTGAGAAAGCAAATCGCAGGTTTCTACAAATTGCCTATACATGCAAAGTATGGGGTCTTATTCAGCAAAATCTATCGGGGTTCCCACTGCACGGGATATATCGGGATAATTTCGGCATTTTCTTCGTCCGCACATTTTGTGTAAAACTTTGGAATGACCAGCTTAAAAGAGACGAGATTGCAGCATTTTACATTTTGGCAGTAGAATGACAGAGTCACCTTAGAGAAACTTCATCATGATTAGGACTCATCAGTGCAGTATAGCCATCATTGGTGGCTGCGGCCATGTTCAATTTCCTCTGGAATAATCAAAGTGCTTGGATTTGATCCCTTTTTTATGCTTAAAATCAACCATATACTCCTCCGGTTCATTACTTCCAAATTGATAAATTCATTTCTCATTCGGGAAAATTGCTCCTGCAGTAACTTAATACATTTAAATATGGACATTGTCTCCCTTGCTGGTCCCTCCTGCTTTGCAGGCTGCCCGGGCAGGCATTGCCCAGTCTTTGCAATGCCCGCAATATTAGTACGAGCTCCACCTGGGTGTTGGGAATTTGGCTGGCTGTACGATCCCAATTGACCAACTTTGCATTTATCTTCTTGGTTCTTTCGGTAAAATCACGTAGAATTGAAATAATAAAATAATACAAATAAAACATAATAAAATAATTCTCACGACGTTTCGGCCACAACGCAAGTAGCCGTCCTCAGGTGGAGAACAGGACTGCCATTCAGACTGTCTCCTCGACAGACCTGTTCTCCACCTGAGGACGGCTACTTGCGTTGTGGCCGAAACTTCGTGAGAATTATTTTATTATGTTTTATTTTTATTATTTTATTATTTCAATTCTACGTGACTTTACCGAAAGAACCAAGAAGATTGTAGCAATATTTTTTATTTGAAGTTGGACTCTAAGAATTCGGGGTGGGGGGGGAGGGTAGTGAACCTTCAGCAATGGGGGCTCAGCCTCCTCCATCCCCTCACCCATCCCATCCTGGTGCTATACGATTGGCAGTGACCAATGATTAAACTGTCTGCGCAACTAGCCCACCACCCCCCGCTACCAACCTTCCCATCATATTAAATTAGCTTTTTTCTTCTTCACCAAATATGGGGTTTTTGCAAGCTCTGAGTATTAAACACTGCGGGATTGTCAGATATGCGACGAACACCCTCTGTGGAGGTGGGGGGGCATATAAAAGGCGGTGCGGATGAAGACTCATTGAGGGAGGCTTAAGAAAGAGTTCTGTGAAGTCCTCCACCGGGGCCAATCTCTGACACATCGTGGTGGACTTCTCACTGGGAAAATTGGGCTAAAACCATTAAAAAAAAAAATTAATGTGCATGACATTCCCAAACTCCAATTTAGGTGAAAGTAATTATATGTTTGCAGTAAAAAAAAAACATGGATTGTGCATTGAATTGTCTAGAATGTAACTGCACAATCTAAAGGAAAATCGCATAGCTATTTTTATCAGTAAAAAATAATATTAACAGTTTTATATATATATATAATATAATTACCAGGTAAGATCCACTGAGCTGTATAGCTCTTTTTGCAGAAGAGATCTGGCTATAAATGATAGCTCAACGAAGTGGCTTATCATGTGGAAATGTATAGCAACCACATACTGTACTCTAAACGCATGTTCCTAAATGTTGAGGAAAAAACGGAGGACCCGGAGAAAAATAAATCCACACGACCACGGAGAGAGACATGCAAACTCCAAATATACTGGAGTTCGGGTCTGGATCGAACCCATGACCCCTGCATACCATGCGAGGCAGTTAACATCTCCCCACCACACGTGCCTCTGAAGATTTGCACCTGGCCATATCTGGCTGTCAATCAATGTGTGCTTGTGCCTACTTATTTTATTGTATTTATTCAATTTTTTTTGTAATGTATTGATACCTATATAATGTGTAGTCTGAGTGTACTGCGTGTTGTTCTCCATGCTGTCTACATAGCACACCTGCAAAAGCATAGACAACAGATTGCTTTTTAAGTCAATAAGGAAACAGCAATAGTGATACGTACAGAGCGGCAGTGTGTTCGAAGGGACTAGATAAATGTTCGTGCTAATGAACATTACGGAGCTGAAATTCAAAGAGCGAAGACGGTTGTAAAAATTAACACAAGCAATGCTGTAGTTCTCATATTCTTGGTTCTTTCGGTAAAGTCACGTAGATATAAAAAAAATAGAAATAATATAATAAAAAATGTAAACAATAATAAAATAATAAATTGAAAATAATAAAAGCAGAAAACCACAATACAAATTTTAAATTAATTAATTTAAAATTAATTGAAAATAATCAAAGCAAAAAAACCCAAGACGTTTTGATCGCAACACAAGCGCTCTTCATCAGGCGGAGTGAAAATAGGGGGCAAAGCCTCCAAATGTAACTGCTTACAAGGGTTTTTCCAAAGTGAGTGGGCTGTAGCTCTGCCGCAGTTGTCTTTTTTTACTCTGTTACATTCATTTCAGGAAGGAAGGGGAGAGGCTGTAACTCGGTTGGGTATGGATAGAAAACAGTGTAACGACAAACTCCGTGGGGGAATGGGGCCCGAGTGCTTTAGAGCTTACGTCCTCAACCGTGCATGTGGTGTCCGAGGTGATCCGTGCGAGTAATTTCTTAAGTTGGAGAGGATTGTCGCCACTGACGTGAAATACATTTGGCATTTTTGGACCTCGTTAAATTTCAAAGGTTGTGTGCATGCTATGGCGCTTGTCAAGGAATGGTTGCTGCTTAGTGACACTGCCGTGTAGGTTTTCCGCAGTTATGCTGTATCACTGCCAAATGTGAACTATTGCATTCAAACTTGATTTGGAGCTTTCGTGACTGCAGGAATTACTCTTTGGTTCTTTCGGTAAAGTCACGTAGAAAGAAAAAGAAATTAAATAATAGCATACGACGTTTCGATTGCAACACAAGCAATCGTCAGGTACGAATGAAAGAGATAACAAACCTAGTAAACTTAGAAATGCAATGCAATACAACACAGAGAGTCGGCTAACATAACAGTCAACACCCTACCTGTTTGATTACATTCTTCCAAAGATTGCTAATTTTGAGAGAGAGACAAAACACAGACACGGAGACACATAGACAGACATATAAGCAGAGAGAGCTAATACAGAGACACACACAGAGAGACACACACACAGGCACACATATTGCATTCAGTTCCTGAAGAAGCTCCCCGAACGTGGAGTGAAACGTCAGACACAACGCCACAAAAACAAGCGGTACAGCTTGATGACGAGTGCATCCTGAAATTATACGAGCTGCGTCTTAATCGTAGTGCTGCAACAGTTTGGAAAATATCACACTTTGAAACAGGCCAAAATAACTAGCTGCACGTTACGTGCCAGGCCGTATTATCCAATAGGCACAGTAGGCACTGTGCATAGGGCCTAGAAAAACTGAAGGGCATAGGAAAAAAAAATGTGACCACGTTTTTTTTCATAATCAACGTTTTTGCGTTTAGATCGCGTTATTTATAAATGTGTCGTAACCCTCCACCACCCGACACGGCCAATCAGTAAAAAAGTGTCACGTTGACAAAGGACAAATAGTTCACTGCTTTAGCCCACCGGTGTGTTGAAACGTGAAACCACAACATTTACAATTTGAGGATGATGTTTCGCTCGTAATTGCATCTTGCATCATCGGGCAATTCGCCAGAATGGTGAGGCTCTGCTCTGTCTCCCGTTCTTATATAGAGCAGCAGCTGCAGGGTGACGTCATCATTAACTCTTTAACTCATGTGTAGTGACGTCGACACACGTTGTTTTCGGAATTTCCATCTGTATGATAATAATTTTTTTTTTAACCAAGATGACATAGCAAGGATAGACACTGTCATGTCAATGTCAAACTTTTTTTTTTCATAAGGTGAGAGAAGTTAACACTGGAGATGAACTTTTCGAGATTTTTTTCATTGCTAAATTTGCAATAACATCTTCAAATGGTGTTTTTCGCACAATTTCATTCTCAATAGAGAGTGGTACAAGGGAAGACAAGGTGTTGTTGTCCTATGGATGACGTACGCATGAAACAAGGGAGTGACAGCGGTGGTAGTAACATGGGGCAGCAGTATCAACTGTAATTATCCCTGAAGGCCTATGAAACAGAAGCGCCTAGTGCTAACAAGTACCGTAATCTGGCCCTGGTTATGTGAAGGGGGCTGCTCTTGCATTATTTGATATGGCCTTACTTCCAGATCCTATTGCTCTCCTCAACAGAGATGTCTCATGCCCATTTCCAAAAAGAGATAATGAGTTGTCTTGTGCAACACAAGGGACTTTGTAAGAATGCTAAGGTTAGCAGTTGAAAACACTCGATAAAGACTGGGTCCTACGTACTGGGTTGAAACCCGTCGCTTTGCTTACTGTGATTCTTAATGCTCATGGGGCAAGTTAAATTTGTTTCTCAGCTTTTCTAAATTGGTTACATGTGCAGTGGTCAAGCAAGCTTAATAGTCTTATTGTTTCATTTAGCAAAACTTTGCAGTTTGTTTCATTTCCATCTATTCTCAGGGCTTACTTGAAGTAGAAAGGCAAGTCTCTTGTTAGCAGCTGACGAATTCCCAATTTTGTGGTCAAATGCTGCTGTATTTCAAGTGAGTGCCATGTGAAATACGTGTTTTTGAATCTTGAAATCGGGTAACTTTTTTCTCATAATTGTCCATCTCGACTCCATACAGGGCTTATTAAAGAATATGCATTTATTCAAATTGCATATTGGGGGTGCAGTGAGTTGAGGTTGTTATGTCCAAGCGTGCAGTGTCTGAAGTCAAGCTGATGTGGTCGAGATATATAATATGATACCAGCACTCTTGGGGGATTTCTGGTGAAGTTAAGTCAATAACTATTATTAGTGGCATTCTAAATGAGGGGATTAATGCAGGTGTATGCATTGATTTTCATAAAGATTTTAAGATTATGATTGGTAGCAAGAAAAACTTGTAGATTAAGTTATTGAGCTGCTGCTTCAGTGAATAAGTAAAGGTGGTGGTAAATGTGCAGCCTTGCAATTGTGTGCTCACGCCACTGTTGCCAGAAGGGCCTCCACTAGATGGATCTCTGGAGGTATTTTGGCCTACTCTTCCACAGTGGCCAAATGTCTCGGGAGAAGTGAGAGTACCCACAATTTAGCTCACGACACGCCGACCTCCAGATCTACTCACTGTGGTGTACCCATTATTAATGATGGGTGGACAGGCGGGGGGGGGATTGAAGTTACTTGCCCATTGTTTAAACTGCCGTGCCAGGAGATCAAACCAGTGACCTCTTGATGACAAGGCCAATGTGCTAACAACGATACCGAGGCAGCATCCTAGAACTGTAGAAATGTGCTTCAATTCAATATTCAGGAGGGAGATGGGCAAAAACAACTGTTCTGGAAGCCATTGCCAACCTCGTGAATTAAAACCATGCTTGCTTCATCTGAAGCACTGTGGACGGAAGGTTGTTTACAGAAATTGCTGCTTTATTGTGTAAGGTAGTTGTGAGATTGTTTACTTTTGGTCTGGAATTGCATAGTGCTTTCTTAAGTTAAACCAAGGCTTTGTCTGGACCAGCCACTTCACCATTTGACGAGGAGAATGTTGTGTCTTCAATTGCCTTCGCAATAATTCCTTTGTTTACTTTTTTTAAATCCCCCTCTTGACAGACCAAGGGCCTGATTGTCCTTAGAAATGCATTAATCGTCTTTGGTTTTGGGGGGTTGCCTGAGCTGTATAGTTTTTAATAGAAATTTTGAAATGTTTGGTTAATGGTTTTCGTCTCCAGACAGTTGTTATCTTTCACGTATACCTTTGGCCTCATGAGATTCTATTACGTTTGCCAGAGTTTGAGTCGCAGTAGAAGATGCCTCGCATAAATGTGCATTTGCCAAAGAGGATGTGGCGGTTATTTGATGAAGAAGCTCGCCGCATTTGTATTTTGTTTAATCTGTTAAACATTTTACCTTAATTGTTATTTTTTTTCTGACGTTCATATAGTGCTGAGAATTGTTTTTTACTTTCGAGCACTTAGATGCTATTATTTGAAGATGTCTTCATATTTTTTTAAATATATATTAGGAGAAAATTATAAATTATAGTTGTGGCATGGCTAAATTTCTGGAGTTCACAAATGTGTATGGTGAACTTCAACTATTTGGATATATCTTCACATATTCCATATAAATCCATAGTTTAGCATTTCTATAAGTATTCAATGAAAAAAATATCGATGATTTGAGACCACTGCACTTCAACATGTTTGCATAATTATCTAATTGCCGAGCAGAATATAGAGAATAATGATTTTGTCTGTAAATGTTTTATGCTCAGTTGACTGAGCTGATCTTTGAATATATGAGATCATTGAAGTGCAACACAAGATCTTGTAGCGTCTGATTGGTAGAAGCAGTCCTGTACCTGTATCGTGTGTTACCTTGAATGATCTTTACAGGGCAATTGAAATTTGATAATTTTAAATGGATTGCTATAAGATAAAAAGGTCTACCAGAGCGTACACGCAGAATATGTCTGCTCGATTCATTATAGCGGTACTTTACGTTAAAAATCTTTATGCAGTTTTTATCATTTTTGTCGTCTGTCAAAATACCACATGTAAAGCTACTGCTAATATAACCTCAAAACCCCCAGCCGCATGCCTTGACCTGTTGTGTGCTCTGGTGCTGGCTGTCAAGCTAGCTTAACAAATATATATACGCACTTAACCCTACTCTGCCATATATCACGCATTGAATACCAGTCACCATATTAAGAAATATCTAATTTCACTTTGTGCCTAATTGCATCATGAAAATGCAGAGGGTGAAAACACGCCGAAGCCCAGCACAGCGAGGGCTGCTCGCGACTATTGATACGCAAAGCTCATTATAAAGCAGCAGCTGCTCACGTCACGTTCTTATCTCCAGTGCCCTCTTTTTGCTGGATTTAGTTGATGAGCCATTTCAGCTCGTGCATTGGCTCCATGTTCCTCGCGAGGACTCGCACATCTGTAGCTCGCGCCTATTTAGTTCATGGTTTGGTATCGAGTTGAGCAAAATGCGAAGGCATGATCGTGACACGCGATGTGCTTGATGGCGATGCTCTGCGAGTGTGCACGTTTCAGTAAAATCGTTGGACGCAATGGGGACGGGTTTTTTTTGTTTTTAATTTGCACTCATACTCGTCGGCGCCACTGTATTGACGTGAAGCCCTGCTGGAAGAGCTCGCGACGATGACGCATTAGTATTCTGCGCTGCACTTTTGCAGCTGCTCTGTTGCACAAACAGAAGAAGAAAAAACACATTGAGGTCTGTGCAGGTCAATGCATCACTCTACGGAGTGCTAATAATGCCGTCATTGTAGTTAATAGTGCAGTCATGTTTTTTCAATGTTTATTAGTGCTTGTGCTATTGGAATTTGTGTAATTACTATTTACTCTATATTAAGTGAAAATTATATATTTTTCCAAAAGTGCGTTTTCAGCTAAAATCTTACGCGTCATAAAACGTGTACATAGGTGGTGAAACAAATTTTGACTGATTAAAAAAGTGCTCGCGATTTCCCAAGTAGATTTAAAAAATGGCAAGGTTGACATCAACATGGAAATCGTAATAAAAAAAAAACATGTAACTCGGTTTAATCACCATTTCCAGAGGCATCGTTCTCCCTTTCATCAGCCATAGTTAATCCAACTGCTGAGTAAAGGCCTATTCATGGAGATACCATCCCACACGGCCACGCTAAAATTGCAATCCCACTCATGCGAGCAGAACAAGGTGTCCTCTTCACTCTGTGTCTCTGCAGTGGCTACAATTCCATCGGCCAACGTCTCACAGTGTGTCTGGTCCCAGCCCTCTTACCTTCCTCAACAGTAGCCATGATTTGCATTGAACACAATACCTGCGGTCGATATGCAAACAAAAACACAACTCTGATAATGTATGCACTATCCTTGAAATTGATTGGTCCACACCCGAGACAGCTTTTCTTAGAGCCTCGTCTCACATGGTGTTGGACCAGATGATGCCAAAAGGCGCACAACTCAAGGACAATGCACCATCAGAGTATGAGAGCTCGGGGTAAGAATTTACACCATTGGAACCTCCTTTGCCATTAGCAAAATATGATAATTGTTTTTTTACCCTTTTATCTGAATGTTTGCAGGTATTGTGGTCAATGCAAACATGACTCCTTGTAAAAAAAGGTGTCAGTTTTGTTGCCAGATAAAAAGGGTTAAAAAACAATTATCAGTAGCCATAATATCCCTTAATTGTGTGTGTTCTCTCATCCAAATTGTTCTCCTTTGTGGAACATTTGTGGCCAGGTTGCTTTATGAAAAAGAAGCAAATGACTCGGTGGGTCTCACCGAGTACGATAAAAAAAAACGTTGATTTTATTTGTATATATTTTAAAGGGATGTATATTCTTGGTTCTTTCGGTAAAGTCACGTAGAAGGGAAACAATAAAATAAAATATGAAACAATAAAATTCTCACGACGTTTCGACTGCAACACCTGATGATGATTGCTTGTGTTGCAGTCGAAACATCGTGAGAATTGTATTGTTTAATATTTTATTCTATTATTTCCCTTCTACGTGACTTTACCGAAAGAACCAAGGATATGAATCCCTGCAGTCACGAAAGCTTTAAATCAAAAATTAAAGTGATGTGTTTACCTTGCCTATAATTTTCACTCCTATCGTGTTTTTGTATTATTTGTAGCTGTAACCTTATGACCTGCCCCTACTGGAAAACTATCTTTATAGCTCATTACATTTCCCCAGGATAAATAAACATTCTCATCTTGTGTCTGTAAGTACGATTCCAAGTACACATCTATCCACGCTTCTTTCTGTGGTTTTAAGTTGTTTCATTTTTTTAGTCATTGTTCATGTTTGTCAATCCCCATGTCATGGCAGTTGATACCAGAGGTGTGGACTCGAGTCATGTGACTTGGACTCGAGTCAGACTCGAGTCATGAATTTGATGACTTGCGACTCGACTTGGACTTGCATAACAATGACTTTGTCCCACCTCTGAGATGTGGACTCGAGTCATGTGACTTGGACTCGAGTCAGACTCGAGTCATGAATTTGATGACTTGCGACTCGACTTGGACTTGCATAACAATGACTTTGTCCCACCTCTGGTTGATACACACTGACAAACAACTTTCTTCTTCCAGCATTTAATTACGTAATTCAGCTTCTTGGTAATAAAATAATTCTCACGACGTTTCGGCCACAACGCAAGCAGAAGTCGAAACGTCGTGAGAATTTTATTGTTTCATATTTTATTGCGTTGTGGCCGAAACGTCGTGAGAATTATTTTATTATGTTTTATTTTTATTATTTTATTATTTCAATTCTACGTGACTTTACCGAAAGAACCAAGAAGATGAATCCCTGCAGTCACGAAAGCTGTAAATCGAAATTTACGTAATTCAGCTTTCCTTAAGCAAATATATCAGTGTCGGAGGGACAAAATTGATAAACATAGCAGCATATGGATACCAAAGGGCATATTATAGAAGGTGAATTGGGGTCAAATAACTTAATTTCCACTTCTAGAACAAGCACAGTTTTCTACAGCAGATGTAGTGGACTTCAAACAAACTAGATGGGTGATGCTGACTTTAAATTTGCCCCTTAATCTGCCCATGTTTATCGGAGACAACATGATGCCAGCATTGTCGCTGTCAGAACATAACAATGAATTGTGGAAATAGTGCACAGAAGGTTATACATTCACAATGAGAAATGTTAAAGTGATTTTACCCTCAGTGAGAACTCTCAAGAAAACATGGCTCTTAGTAATTTTCCCTGATATTAATAAAGGGCTTACTTGTCACGTTTCATACTATCACATTTTCCTCACAGCCAGCATGTATAACCATAGTAGCTTGGAAAAGGCCGCTCGGATACGTACCAACGTATATTTCCGTTTCTATCCATCCAAAAACAGACTTTTTCTAGCATCACATTACATAGCGGGATATTTCGGTAAAAGAGTTTACGCAGGAAATATATGCACGCATACAGAGATTTGTTATAACTGTTCTTCAGAAGCGACCTGGTCACAAATGATAGCTCAACGAAGTAGCCTATCATGTGGAAATGTATAGCAGTCAAATACTCTAAACGCGTGTTGATTCTAAATGTGGAGGAAAAACCCGGAGGATCCGGAGAAAAATCCACGCAACTACGGGGAGAACCTGCAAACTCAACATATACAGCAAGGGTCACGGCCGGAATCAAACCCACGACCTCCTGTGTACTATGCAAGGGAGTTAACATCTCACCACGTGGCCAGCACTCGCGGATTATTTACAGTCAATTCCTCACCAGTGGTCAGTCGCTTCCTTATCACTCGTCTATCACTACTGTTACTGTTGCTACGAACTTCACTCAATGATTCCTCCTCCTCCTCCCATGTTGAGAACTAACCAAGTCCCATTTGAAAACCGTTTCGTCTACAATGACCTTGAGTTTAGTTGACCTTGGCTTGGATGTTGCTATGTGTCCAGCAAAGGGGAATTTTATTTATTGCTGTTTTCTACAGCGTTGTGAGAGGCAGTTTTGCACGAACGACACCATGTAAACTTTATTATTATTATTCTTTGGTTCTTTCGGTAAAGTTACGTAGGTATAAAATTAAAGATAAAACTTTGAAGATAAATTAAAATATATATTTTTTATACCTACGTGACTTTACCGAAAGAACCAAAGAGTATGGATTCTTGCAGTCAAGAAAGCTTCAAATCAAGATTGTATTATTATTAACTAAGTCAAGCAGACTTGACTGTTTATTCCAATGCATACTGCATTCAGTCACCACACTAAAGGTCAAACACGTTGTCTTGTTGCCACTTGCATCACGTTGCTTACTTAAAAATGTCCTACCATTGTCTCTTTTCCCAAGATCTTACAACCTTGCTCAATGCAAGAAACATATCAGCTCTTATCCATCACACATTCAATTGAGTTATTTGGAGCTGGAAAATGTCGGTCCTTAGTGCCTTTCCCGAAATCCTGATAAAAAAAAAACATTTCATAAAATGTTCACACGGTCGTTTTCAACTTCAACTATCACCAAGTAATATACCACTAAATTGTACTTTGAAGATTGCTTTGACATGAATGAAATCTCCGGTAATGTTAAAGTATACCGAGCGTTACCCTGCGTAACGATTCGGAACCTGGGGACGGGCACACAAATAAGTATCGTCGTAAATATGCCAGAAGCACAGGTTCTCCGTGATGTAAAAGCACAAGATGATGTCCAGTCAACTGTGTTGTGTGTGTGTGCGTGTGAACAAAAATCCCAGGCGCAAACATCAAGTATTATCCATGAGCAGCGCTCCCTTGACATAGTCAATTCTGAAAAAGCTGTTTAAATATTTAAAGGTGTAACCAGATAGCTACATGTTCCTACATAGCAAGTATTTTAGTTGGCTTATTATGTATTAAACATATTCTTTAGAAAAGCAACCATTATTCTTCACAATGATAATCACAAAATATTATTTGGTGGGGCATTTATTTTTCCATTTGACAGTGGTTCAAAGTAAGAGTTATTCATGCGAGACATTGGAAAATTCACTCATATTTACATAGAAATTGGTTGTCACTTTATTGTAATTAAACTACTTAAGGATCATATTTCCCACCTGAACATTTAAAACCACAATTTTTTTGCTGGTAGCATGATTCTGTGTGCTATTTTACTTTATTTTAACACGTAATAGGCTAACACGGTAGCATTAATGAGTTCCATCCCCCGTACGTATAATGAATGTATGCACATTTCCAGCATTTCCTGACGTTATTTTTAAATAAACTGAAGCCTGTATGCCCCAGTGTCATAATTAAAATGTAAGCTTTCAGACAGATTGATTCCATCCACAGGCAGCCCATTCCTTGTTGAATTACACACGTTCACTGCTCAGTCTGGTTATTTTCAGCTTGTAGATCTATATTTTAAAGAAGACTCTAGCCCTTTTCTTTATCCACAAGGTAAGGTATTTATTTCTCACCCACCCATCCACCCATTCACCCACCCACCCACTCACCCACCCACCCACCCACTCACCCACCCACCCACCCACTCACCCACTCACCCACTCACTCACTCACTCACCCACCCACCCACTCACCCACCCACTCACCCACCCACCCACTCACCCACCCACCCACTCACCCACCCACTCACCCATCCACTCACCCACTCACCCACCCACCCACCCACTCACCCACCCACTCACCCATCCACCCACTCACCCACCCACCCACTCATTCACCCACCCACTCACTCACTCATTCACCCACTCACTCACTCATTCACCCACCCACTCACTCACTCATTCACCCACCCACCCACCCACTCACTCACCCACCCGCTCCCTCTTTTAACCTCTTCCTGTATCCGCCCCTCGTCGCACTCCATCTCCGCCAATCAACCTTTCTTACCCTCACCTGGCCTAACCGTCACACATGACGCTTGCCCAAACCCTCCAGCTCTCTTCCCTTTTTAATATTCGGACCTAACCTCTTGCTCCCCGCGCCCGAACCAATCGGAGCGTGAAGTGTTTGCTCCCGCCTTCTTGATTACTCTGTTCCAGGGATCGTGTGGGAGAATCACTACATATTCAGTTGAAATCTCTGCTGCTTATATACTGTATATGTTTGAATTAGGCATGCACTTTTAAGTGTACAATACTGTGTGTAATGTGTTATCCATAC
Organism: Lampetra planeri; assembly: GCF_965212315.1. NCBI lineage: Eukaryota > Metazoa > Chordata > Hyperoartia > Petromyzontiformes > Petromyzontidae > Lampetra > Lampetra planeri. The sequence goes on from NC_136110.1 coordinate 27,568,907, forward strand.
TTATTTCATCGCTGCTTCGCTAATGGTAATTTGTGCAACACATAACACATCATATTCTTAGGGTTTTTTTTTACCTACGTGACTTTACCGAAAAAACCTAAGAATATGAATCCTTGCAGTCACGAAAGCTTCAAATCTAGAACATAACACATCACCAGGACAAGCGGACTGAGAAATGAGCGAACATTACATATATGCGCAACACAAGCTATGCATGAAACGGGGCGGGGGGGTGGGGGGTAATATGTAGATCATGTAACGTGTGGAACGCACAATAATCCCTTCTGAGGGGAGAACAAAACATGTTTAGGGAAAATGTCCTCTCACCCATTAAAGCTGTAAACCTGCAATGTCCTTGAATCGAGGGTGGATGCAGATCAATGTGATGCAATCAGTAAACAGCTTCCAAGACACCCACAGGAAAGAGATGCATTTAGACATAAAAGGTTACATTACTGATTAGTGCATTCAAATAATAATAATAATATATTTATTTCATTTCGCTTTCGAAGCCCTCTTCTCGCTAAACAGATCTGCCGAAAGCTCATTATTTGAATCGGGGGAACACTGCGGTGGCATATCTTACTCTCGGGAAAGAAAGTGCGTGGTCAGTTAATGGGATTAAACTAGCTTCGCTTGCTTCATTGATGGTGCACAATTTGAATGATAAACTCTCAGTGGCTTTCTCTTCCAGTGCAAAAAAACAAGTGACAACACGTGTCCTATAGCTGAGGTTCTAGCCAATTACTCATGGACATGAAATATTGATCGGGCTGTCCGCAAGCGAGTACATAATATGTTGAGCCACAAGAATCTGTAAAAAGCAGAGCCTGCAATATGTAATTTTTTTTCTATCTACACCAACTACATTATCCGAGCACTATTATAATTTACTTCTGACATAGCCATACTGCCACGTAATTTTAAACTACGAATATCAGCAGTGTCTATAGCAAAGGCACATCTTACTCCATTATTTATATTCACTTGTAACAAAAAAAACCCTCTGAAATTAGCTCATCAAATCCGGTTATTAAACCCACACACAGGCATTGATTAAAATAAAATATTAGTTTTCGTCATTTTCTTCAAATGACATGCATATCATTACGTTCAATATTAATCAGTACTATTGAGGAACATGAACTAATGGATAATGTTATTTACAACTAGGTGTACAATACGTAGACTATTTAAACAGTAAATGTAAAGTTCAGCAATATTGCCGTGTCATGCAAAGTGAAAACCTGCCCAAACTGCCTCATAAATATACTTCCATACACATCCTCAGCTCCACGATCTAACTGCAAGTCTCATTTTAGAAGGCACTCAGCCAATCACATTAGAAAATGTGTGATCACTTGCAGTTCCTTAATCCAATTAAAGAAGACTGCAGTAAGTAACGATCACAATTTTCGTTTGTTTAACACATTCCTGCGGAGGGAACTGGTAGGAACGTTGGGTTGATTGGTCAATGGCCAGGGTCAACGGCGGCGTGGTGTATTCCGCAAATATGCCCGACTGTTAGGGCGGGCACAAGCCGGCGTGAGTAGGTTAAACGTTGAGTTTTATAAGGGCACCACGGGGTGACCAGCCCCTCCCCACCCAGCCCCACCCTCCCCACTCAGTCTCTTTCCACCCTCCCCACCCTCCCCACCCAGCCCCTCCCCACCCAGCCCCTCCCCTCCCCACCCTCCCCTTCCCACCCAGCCCCTCCCTCCCCACCCAGCCCCTCCCTCCCCACCCAGCCCCTCCCTGCACGACGGACGGACGGACACAATAATCCCCTGTGGGCTGGTGTAACCAGGAGGTTCCTACCAGTATTACATCTATCCTAGCTGGGTGACACAGTGGTAAAGTGAGCTGTTCGCAATCAGAAGTGTGTAAGGTCAAAACCCAGTTGGGGGTTGACTCAGCCCATTATCCTTCTTTGGGCGATAAAATAAAATGTGGGGTAGTTAGTAGGGGCTATCCTATGGAAAGACTCGCCCCCGCCGTGGGAATGTGGCATTTTTCCAACACTGGTTCAGGAATGTAATCCCCGTCCTAAGATGAGCAGGAAACCTTAAAAATAAAATGTGTAAAATGAGCTACGCCTTACACCTCAATTAATCCATACCTTGCCATGATGTGAGATTGATGTTAGTTACAAGGAGGACGTTTTAACCAGGTTATTTAATTCATATCACTCCATGCAACGGTGTACAGTGTGTGTATACATTATTTATTTCCTTGTCACCGCATTGACCACATTAGCAATGTGGATTGATGAAATCAGCTCATGTGCAGGTGTTAGGTGGATAGTTACATTGCATGATCGTGATAGTGGAAGTTTGGAGAGGCCTTCATCCAGATGTGGATTGACCACTGCTGCTGCTACTGCTGCTGATGAGTGTGTATGTTTGTTGGGTGACATTGATGCATATATCGCATAGAATTGCTTGGTCACGTACAAAATCTATATTATGATTTGAGGCTCGCATTTTTTTCGAGCAGAGTGAGATCCCTGGTTTTGTCCCCAGTGAGATTATAACCTTCTGAGCCACCCAGACTAGATTACAATTTGTTTTTAAAATGCAGATTAACATGTTTATCAAAAAACTGCACACTCAATATAATTGGTAGAGGGTGAAAATATGAAATTCTGTGTGACTGAGAGATGAGCTTTAATGAGTTTTGTTCTCGATGGAATAGCAGGCATGGATCATGCACCACTGAAAATAATTACAGCTCTAAAGTATTTAGCATAATCAAAACAATACACCACTGGCTAATTGCTTATTACATACTGTGCGTAACATGTGATGGGAAAGTGAGGGGGAAGTAGCTAAAAACTTACTTTTTATATTATAGTAAAAACATCCGCATGAAGTGTAACTTTTTCTAATAGTGAGTCAACAACTGCATAATCGACAGTATTTTTTCCCATCTATATATTATAATTGGGGGGAAGCAAGCGAGTGAGCAAAGTTGTTAGTGAACTGCACTCTGAATCAAGGCATATGTTTCATTTACAGCCATGACTACTCGCATTCGTGACGGGTGATGTTTAAACCTGTCCTGACGCTTCCTTTACGTAACGTTCTTTTCCGCCCCTACTGGACATGTGAGAAAAAGAGCTTGATAGCTCACCGGATTCCTCCAGTATAAATACATCTTCGGATTCTGGTTATGATTATCATTCCACACTGACCGGTAATGTGAAGTATTTTTAAACTATCCCCTAATAGCCAAAGGACATGCCGAGGGTGCCTTTATCCAGAAGTGAATTAATTATATTTGTTTTTGCACATTGTTATGATTAAATCGTTGAGATTTGTTTCCGACATATTCAAATCGATTGCACTACATGTAGTCTACTATCAAACGTGTACTTACACAATTAACAAAGTCAGAGGCTGAAATTATACAAATTACAGGGCTGATTTATGGAAACAGTAGTGTTTCCAGCAGACCCACACTAAAATAATTACATTGACATTTAAAATACTGAAATTGTCTATTCGTTTCCATACCTTTCTTAGACTAGATTGGGCCATTTTAAGCCGTGCTATTAAAGGGCCTTGCATTCCACAAGAATTACGTTGCCTGTTGCTAATGATAGTTGGAAAACATTTGTGATGGTGGCTTTTTATTGGGTCACAAAAAGTTATCCTCTTCACGTGCTTGTTTTAATGCGGTAATTGCACTTCACGGAAATGGTTGTCTTCAAATGTAATGTAATCTTGAAAAGATATTCCATTATTAAGTAGTGGTTTATTAAAGTGGATATTTCATGTAGTTTTTATGGAGCAAGTGTCAAGGACCCCGCGGCAAATACCTCGAGTCACATTTAATATTTACTTTATTCATGTAAAAATGAAAGCAAGCTATTTTGAAAACCAAGCTTTGCAAATAACATTGAAGATTTATTTGTAGATTTGAAGTTTTCGTGACTGCACGAAAACTTCAAGTCACGTAGGTAAAAATGAAAACAACTAAATTAAATCACGACGTTTGGATTGCAACACAAACAATCATCATCAGGTGTGACAACCACAGCAAGAAAAAAATTATTGCTGTGGTTGTCACACCTGATGATGATTTATGTTTTTGCTTTTACCTACGTGACTTTACCGAATAAAACTAAAGAGTATTGGGGATTTATGTTTCTATAACATGTTATGTTATGCAGTAGTTAGTTGTGAACTCATCATCATCATCAGTCATCATCGGATGCATGAAGGCCTCCCCAAGCCATCAGCATCTTTGACGGTCTCGCGATACAAACATCTATCTTGCACCTACACACACGCTGATTTCATTTCTCAATCTCCACGGTGGGAGAAATAACCTACGTGGCTTATTCCCAACATTGGCTGCAATTCCATCACCAGTCTCGACTATTAGCCATCATCCGTTCTAGCGATGCATCTTGCCGACGCCTAACTATCTTAACAGTCAATGTGTCTCTAATTTACGTGTGTTTATCTGACCCATGTTGCTCTTCTTGTCTGTCAGTGTTATGTCAAGCGTACACCTCTCCATGCCTCCATACTTGTTATTGGATTTTTCGGTAAAGTCACGTACAAGGGAAATAATAAAATAATAAAAATACAACATAATGTTAAACGTAATAAAACATAATGTTTTATAATATAATAAATTAATAAAAACAATGTTTTATTCTTATAATATAATAAAAGAATAAAAACAAAACATAATGTTTTCTTTTTATAATTGTATTATTTCCCTTCTACGTGACTTTTCGGAAAGCACCAAGAATATGAATCCCTGCCGTCACGAAAGCTTTAAATCGAAACCTCTCCATGCTTGTTTGCAGATTCAGCTTTCGATCCATATTCGTTGTAAATAGTCCACGCCTCTAATATGCAAACTGGATTGTACATTTTTCATAGACCATCGGTCGAACGTTCCATTTTTGTGTCAGTTGTTTATATTACTTCTATATTTGTTATTTAGACCTTGGTTTGTGAGAGCTTGGATCAATTTCAACTCAACGTCGTTCTTATTCCTCTGACTGATGTTAATGTAGAACAACAACGATGACTTTACACTGAGGTGGTTGAGCCAGATAATAGAATTGCATCGGCAGTAGCGGAGTATAATCGATGTGATGATGCCTTCTTTGCATTTGTAAATCTGGCATTTAGTCGTTCTGGGTGACCACAGCCACACATTGGATAGTTTGTGCACCAAGTACCCTCGTCTGTGACAATTCCTTATCAGGCATCACCACAACAATTTCTCCCAGGTGGGTCTCTTTGTTAACCAGCAATGACCAGCGTGGCAGAGTACGGCCACATATCGTTCCCCTCATGGCAGTACAGCCCGAGGCGCACAGTTGTTAGTCACTCGCCACTGATTTCATCAAACGTGACGGAAGCGGGGTAGGCGTAGGAGACTGGGATGTTGAGAATCACTGGGTAACAGCAGGACGTCTGCGTGATTTTGCCACTGTTACGTACAAACGCACGGACTCTATCTGAAGAATCTAACCTTTGCTGAATTGCAAACAGAACAGAGGTAAATAAATTGAAGGCATTGTTTGCCTCAGTGATGTGAGAAGAATAAGGGAGAGCACGCACATCTGAAAAAGTGGCCGCCTTTTTTTTCATGGAGGGAGAGTTGACAGTAATAATGGAGTTGAGGCCCATATTCTCTGACGGAAAGTAGCACATCTAACATTAAGGCTCTCTGAACATTAAAGATATGCTCCAACGATACGCCGTGAATATGAATAGATGAGAAATACCAAGTATGCATTATATATGTGTCGGGGTATATATATGTATACATACTATACTGTGTTATTTAAAGCTCTGGAAATGTAAATGCAGTCGTAGGTACACCATCTTCATATGTGCACACGGAAAATAACACGTGCAAAAATAAGAATTCTGTCGGAATCCCGGTTAATGCTTACTTACGCATACACAAATGGAGCGCTACAATGCCAATCCACAATATTCGAATTCTAATTGTGGCAAATTAAGTGGAGGAGTGGGGCTGGAGTGGGGGGGGGTGAGCAGTGGCATAGTTGTGAAAGCGCTTCATGATGAAGCTAATGGTGAGTGATGTCTGAATAATTCCACAGCCCCACACATCCCCCACCCCCCACTCCCCTCACTAGTCTGCACTGACCAGAATGGTGAAGTATGGTCAATGATAACGTCACCCTGCTGCTGCTCTATATAAGAACGGGAGACACAGCAGAGCCTCACCATTCTGGCGAATTGCCCGATGATGCTGGATGCAATTACCAGCGAAACGTCGTACTCAAATTGTAAATGTTGTGGTTTCACGCTTCAACACACCGGTGGGCTAAAGCAGTGAACTATTTGTCTTTTGTCAACGTGACACTTTTTTACTGATTGGCAGTGTCGGGTGGTGGAGGGTTACGACACATTTATAAATAACGCGATCTAAACCCAAAAACGTTGATTATGAATAATATTGGTTGCGAAAGCCTACGTGTTAAAATGGTCAATGAAGTTACCTTTCCCCACTGATCTCATTAGGGTTCATCCATTTGCATCCACCGTGTACAGCGTGGCATGGGATGACCTTCATCTAGTAGTGGGTTGCCAAAGGGCTGTAATTTATTGTTACTATCACCTGGAAAAGAATCTGTTGCATTGCAGTGGAAAATAAAATATATTTGTCACTCACATAAAATACCATAATCGCAGCACTGAAAGTAATTTTCCTTTATTATGCAAATATAATATGAATTGTGCGGTTTCTTTTAAAAAAATATATTCTCTAGGATTGAAAACATTGTGGAGAAAGAATAGCCTTAATTGGAGCAGAAATTAAATTGTTGGAGCAATTTTAATTTAACCGTGTCAGTCTTCCGTATTGTTTTGTATTCACAACCCTTCAATGTCGCTATTCTATGATAGGTATTCAGAACGTATTCCGATATTTAAGTTCAATTAATTTTTGTATACGTTACACGCAAAAAAAAATTCCCCATTTAGCCAGCTACCCAGATAGTTTCGGCGAGAGAGGAGTACTTTGGACACGTTATGAGGACCTTTGGACGAGAGAAAATCGGTCTTGCTTGAGAATATAGAAGGTAGCAGGGGCAGAGGTGGACCTCGGAGGAGATGGATGGACGACATAGAGAACACCGCTGGCCTTACACTAACCCAGCTACGAGGGGCAGCGAGAGACGGGTATGTATGGCGGAGTTTGTTCGTGGATGTCACCAGAGGTCGCATACGACCTGACGACACAAGGTGACAACGTGAGAGAGGAGCCCAGCCAGCAGCCAACCAGGGAACTCAGGGCATCGATAATTGCTAATCGTAGTATGATGTGTATGCAAAAGCTGGTATATAGTATTTGCAGTAAAAAAAAAATATCCACCAATTCATGAAAGTCGCTCCATGCTATCTTGACCATGGGGGATGTTTTGACCATACTTCACCATGCCGGTCAGTGCGGGTTAGTGAAGGGGAAGAGGGGGGGGGCAGAGGAGCGTGCAGGATCAGTTCAGATATCACTCACAACAGATGTTGTCTATAGCCGGGAGTCCAACTCAGGTGACTGGGTTTTCAGTGCACTAATAACTGCACCACGAAAGCTTCACCATATGAGATATAGAATGAGCTATACACGTGTAAAACATATTATGCACAATGTGTGTGCACTTCGTACACGTGATTTCATTGTTTATTAACACATTCTGCATAATGGTATACAATTTTCAAATACGAAAAAAACGTATTAATCAAACATTTTTTTCTCTCTAATTTATGGCAATACACATTATAATGCATATTATGCGATGCTAGCATACAGTGTAATCATTAATCAAGGCAAACATGTGGAATTATCTGAGAGCAATGGATCACCCCACAGAGCTCTGTAGTAATGCAACTCTGTTTTTTGGTTAAAATATTTCCACGGGTAATTTTTTAAGTCCAACACCAGCTGGGTTCAGGGTGACAGGACCATTTACTTTTTCCTTAAATAAAACATACAAATTTAGTCATGTAATTTCTGAATGCAAATACATTTTTCATCATTTCAGCAATTTCAGGTGTGTATATGTAACTATATATAATTTCAGTTAATGTTATCGGCGAATAGCGGAACTGGTCTTGCTCCTCCTTGCGATCAACTCGGCCTTAAAAGAGTACCTGGTGCAGTATATAAACATCAGTACTAGGGATATAAAGACGGGAGGGCATGGGGCTCGCCACACCACACTCTCATGCATCATGTTGTCCAGGCGTGCTCGCTAACAGCCTGTTGTGGCCATTATGTTTCTGATCCATATCTAACAGTAGGTAATACACATTGATTCTTGAGACACATTGGCATATTGCTTCTTGTTATCAAATTCCATTTTCCAAAAGCACTCCATCCCACTCTCATCCACCTCGTTATTTAATAATTTTGATCTCTCCCATTACCGCCCCAGGTATACGTTCTGCTGTTTTCCAGTTGTGCCCCTCCAACAGATATCTCTGTGTTTTTTTTAGCAAACGTATTGTCTTAGATTTTTGTTTTGCTCATTAATCGTGAGTCAAAATGTATAACTTTATTCATTATGACTGCCTAAAATTTCCTGTAGTTAATTCCTAAAGGGTGTTATAATAGTGCCTATGCTATCTGAGATGCTATAAACATTTCTCTCTGTATTCATGCCTTGTTTTTCCAATCCAATTTTTGTAACAAAAAAAAGTCTGATGATCATTTGCTCCTAAGTAATTGGACATGGAGAAAATATATGAATGTGTATAGAATGAAGATGAATAATTAGAACACATGCACATATGTTTAAAAAAAATCCATTAACAACACTGCCTAAAAAGGAAAAGTATTTAACAGGTAACGAAAGTAATCACCAAAGGTGCTACAAAGAATGTCATTACCCGAAACAGTACAGATATATTTCAATCTAAGGCCACAATGTTGTTGTTAGTTGTTTTGTTATTTGTGCTTGTGCGCCCCATCCGACGCAGTTTTTCGTCCAATAATGAGTTCATTGGACACACGTGCGCTTACACTGATGGAGGCTTCTTACACTTGCTTTAAACGGATATTGTAAATCAGGGGTGGGGAACCTTTTTTCTGCCAAGGGCCATTTGGATATTTATAACATCATTCGCGGGCCATACAAAATTATCAACTTAAAAATTAGCCAGTTATATTTGGTCAAACATTTAATTAACTCATCCCCTAATGTGATGGCTGGAACTGCTTGTTTTTGGTTACGCGTTTGATGTTAGCTGGTATTGATTATTTTGCTACTCGCAACTGCTTTTCCAGGTTTGCTCCTAGATTTATTGAATTTCGAGTCCCGCCTGCGGTTGCCTTGGCAGGGCCAGACCCAAATGATTTCGCGGGCCCTATATGGCCCGCCCCTGTTGTAAATGGAGCACAACGATGATAAAATACCTAAATTTGCACTTAATTATCTACTTTCGTTTAATACTTGTGCCTCTTATTTAGCCATTTTGACTTAGTTGGCAACAACTACTATGACAACAAAAACAAAATATTTTGCCACAGCAAACTCCCAAGTACGGAGTGAAGGCAGACACCAGTGAGCGCTCGGCAAAGCTTTGAATGCAGCGGGAGAAAGACAGTTCTGTCGCATGCATGAATATTCGTCATCATGTTTAGGTGCAGCCTCATTAATCTGCATTGGTGTTCTCCAATTACAAGAGCACTCGGGAATGGGGTTTGGGTCATCGTGCGACGCATCGATGCCGCGCTTGTTTGAGTTTGAGGTGGCGGGAACGCGTGTCGTTACACCATCTTCAAATCCTGGCTGTTAATGGAAAGCAAACATTGGTTTGGGTCGAACAGTTTTCTTGGTAATTTCTTTTTGCACCAACAGCCATTAAACTTCCCATGGGTATTATTTTCTAATGGAGCTCACCGGCATGTATCAATGTGTTTGATTAAGGCATCATTTATGCTGAAAACACCAGCGTTTGAAACAACATTGTTGAAAAAAAATCAAGAGCTATTTCAAATATTGAGTGAGTAAATGACATGTTTGCATTTTCGGTTGAAGGTTGCGGATGTTGAGTTGGAGTAATTTCTTTGCTATGGCTTGTGAACTGTGAATAGCCATGTACATGTGTTACAAGCTGCTTAAAATAACCTCAAATTTCGAGATTTGAATACGTGTCTTGCCAAGCGTGTTTGATTTGAACGAATTAATTTGTTTTATTTGGTCACAGCGAAGCGGAATTGCGTTTTTTACAATGTAGTGCTCCTGGTAGGTCTCATATTTTTAGTGTTAACATTACAAAAAATGTAATAAACTATTCCTTCTTAATTAAGACAGACTGCACGTATTTACTCTCAATATAACACTCCCATTGATCTGATTAAGCAAGCTAATAATGATCTATAGATTTTACCTTACAATTATATTCAAGAATGTGAAGTGTTGCATTTTGCAAAAAATTATATATAAATTGTTGCCAAATGAAAATGTTAAATGACGAAATTATACTTTTCCATTTGAAAGGAGGCATGCCTGCATTTTTAATAATGAAATGTATGCATATAAGTCATGTATAACCCTAATCCTAATCAGAATGTGACAGTTTAATCCTTCCACGCAGGTAGGCTGCATACCCTGAAATGGTTTTATATGTATATAGTAAAAATATATGTAGAGATAAATGTATAATCTGCAGTGTCATGAATGGCCTTCTGTATAACTCGCCTTTTGCCCGTCCAAGGACGGGTGTATATTGCAGTTAATCTGAAATATTAAGTAGAAAAATTGTTCAGCTCATGATTATTAATCAGAGGGGTTTGCCCCATGTTGAGTGACGTCACCCGCTAATGGTTATTGTGGAGGGGTGCAGCATGTGGAGTGACGTCACCCGCTCATTGTTATTGGGGAGGGGTGGGGCATGTGGAGTGACGTCACCCGCTCATGATTATTAATGAGGGGAGGGGTGCGGCATGTGGAGTGTGCGACCTTCTTGTGCGTTAAGTGTAAATTTCCACGCGGGCATGAATATTAATGAAGGGGGGGAGGGGCTCTTTTGCAAGTGACGTCACGCACGGATGTAGCACTGTGCTGTATAGATACATTTTTATCGTCAATTTCTGTAAAGAAACATCATATTTGAAGCGACTTTGCGTGATTATTAAATCCAGCTCAACCGTCCTCTGTGCAAGTGTAATAATCCACCCACTCATGAATATTAATGAGGCGGGTGGGCCTCATTTGGAGTGACGTCACGCGGGGGGGTCGGATACACACATTCTTGGCTCATTAGTAATATTATACATTTAGTTAAATGACTGGTATACGTACTAAAATCGCCGGTTGTGAGATGTTCCATGCAGTTGATATTGACAAGTGTTTATATTAGTCTGTTTGCTTTACTAGAACAAAAATGGTGACAACATTCATGAACTGACTTTCGCAAGCGCATTTGAAAACATGATATTTAGAATATTAATACGGGCTTGTTTCGCTGTTTAGTCTATATTTAAGACTGAAGAAAACATGGAAGGCCAAGTTGAAATGAAGTCGTAGAATACAAATCACAGCTGTAAATTATGAACAGGAATGAATAGTGTTCGAAATAAATGTGTGGTCGACAAAAAGACATACTATGATGTAGCAAATGCGAATTTTGTATTTTTTTTGTTTGCTGGATCATATTACTTTTTGTAATTTGTTCAGCCAATTTATTTCGTGATAACTTGCCGCACAGAGCATGATGTTCTCTATCCCCGAGAGCTTTAGAAACTTCCTATATCCGTCGTTTGTTTAGTTTCCCTCTTGGCCTCCTTCATAGCGTCCGCGATTCAATGGCTCACTTGGAAAAGGAAGCTCAATTCGTTTTAAAACATCTGTACACTCTGATTAGCTTCCTTCACCAGGCCGTTTCTAATGTGCTCATTAGTTATCCTCTCAAGCTTCAACTACTTGCCGTTTATTTCGTTTACAACGTCAAGCACCCTCATATCTGCTGCATCAAGTCTTTTAGAAAATGTCCCATCACCTAAAACATCTCGCTGCAATCTATCAATACTGATCTGTCCATCAATGTGTCAATGAATTCGATGCGCTATTGTTACTTCGTTACTCTTCTTCACTTAAAGCCTAGCTTTGAGGTTATCTCACTTTTCCGTTCACTGTCGTAACCGGGTGGCTCTGTGAGCATGGGTTCGAATCCAGACAGCTGCATGTGATTAAACCTAGTTCTGAAGTATCGTGAGTTGATGGTCTCAAACCTGGTCACCAATTATATTCACTGCAACACTTAATGTGGCCTTATATTTCAGCAGAGCAGGTGGGCAAAGTTCTGCACCCCCCTCCCATCAACTGCGGATAACAGGTCTCAGAATTAGCTCTGTGATACCCACTTTTACGGGCCGTTCTCTCACACAAAGCGATGTCCTGTTCAGTGGGAGTCCTGAATAGATTCTTCGCGACATGAAGTTGATAGCACGATCGGGATGAAATTGGGGAGGGAAATTGACAAACAAGAACATTTCTGTAATCCGTTTTTTTATTTTCAAAACGCTCGTTCTATTTGAGGATTACGTGCGCACAAGCAACGTGGTAAGATTTTCATAACCTACAGGTCTGAGACACTCATTTTTTCACCCATGTGAAATTGCTCTTATTGTGCTATTTGCCAGAAATCGTGGGGGTGGGGGGGGCACCACCTGGACAATCTGGTTAAAATGCTAAGCCGTGCTGGGAAAATGTTCCCTGGGCACAACTTTACATTTGCGCTAACGGAGGTAATCGAGGCCATTCCGTTGTAACACCTCTTGAATATGCATTAAACCGTTCACACACATGTATGCGGGGGGGGGGGGGGGGTTACATGCATATGTATAACACCTTTTTTGTTATTGCAAATTCACCGACTCTGCCCACGATGACTTATAGTTGCTATTTTTATTGCAACATAAACGTGGCCTATTAATTTTTATTTAAAGCCATTTGTCAATCTACTGTGGGGGTTGTTTGACCATACTTAACCACTTTGATCAGTTCGAGTTGATGGTGGACCCAGTACCGGATCAGATATCGACTTCCACTGATGTTATCCATGGGTCGGAAATACAATTCAGGGCATCCAGTTTAACACGTGGCAGGCTTTCGCGACCAATATTATTCATAATCAACGTTTTTGGGTTTAGATCGCGTTATTTATAAATGTGTCGTAACCCTCCACCACCCGACACGGCCAATCAGTAAAAAAGTGTCACGTTGACAAAGGACAAATAGTTCACTGCTTTAGCCCACCGGTGTGTTGAAGCGTGAAACCACAACATTTACAATTTGAGTACGACGTTTCGCTGGTAATTGCATCCAGAATTGCCCGATGATGCTGGATGCAATTACCAGCGAAAATTGTAAATGTTGTGGTTTCACGCTTCAACACACCGGTGGGCTAAAGCAGTGAACTATTTGTCCTTTGTCAACGTGACACTTTTTTACTGATTGGTCAGGGCATCCAATTCATTACACATTGTACTTATCCACTGCTTCCACCTCTGTATTTGTCCACCGCTGTATGTATAACGCAGAAGAAACAATTACATTTCAGCCTCCTGGGTGTTTTCAAGTGGTCTCCTGTCAGAGCCAGAATAACAAAACATGTTGTGAGTTCTTTTGTCGAGCATTAACAATAAAAAAATGCTAATATTTGAATACTGTATATCCATTTAATTATCGGATTGTTTCGATTTAAAGCTTTCGTGACTGCAGGGATTCATCTTCTTGGTTCTTTCAGTAAAGTCACGTAGAAGTAAAATAATAAAATAATAAAAATAAAACATACTAAAATAATTCTCACGACGTTTCGTGAGAATTATTTTATTGAAGACGGCTGCTTGCGTTGTGGCCGAAACGTCGTGCGAATTATTTTATTATGTTTTATTTTCATTATTTATTATTTTCCTTCTACGTGACTTTACCGAAAGAACCAAGAAGATGTATCGGATTTTTATGTTTAAGAGAATCGTCATAGCATAGAGGATTGGCTTTAATCATCAAGCATATAAGGCAGTCGTCGTTTATCTCTGTAATTCAATAATTTCGTATGATTTGTCAGTATTTTAATACTATAGTGCCATTTAAACAAAAATAAATAGTGCCAGAATATTCTACTGATGTAACAATATAGATAAACTATCTAAATGTTGTTGTCCCGGCACTGAGGACCAGAAAATATCCCAGCCCCATTCCCCCACCACCCCCACCCCTCTGTTTTGTGGAGGGGCAGAGTCCGAGGTTGTGGATTGTGGGGGGCCCAGCAAATATTCCACGAGACAAGTGAGACCTGGATAATATAACAAAAATGTATATATTGAAATGCGGTATACACAGCAGATTAAGTAGGGTAAGCGATGAGGCTCAAAACTAATGGGTTAATGGTTTGGTAACATTGGAAGGAAATCAGAGTTGCGTGACTTAGATCTCGACTTGTAGTGTGCAACTCGTATAATATGCTAAGAAGTTTATTAAGTTAAGATAATGATGAAAAGCACAGAAAATAACAAATTACTAACTTCGGTCCGTACGTAATTTTTAAATCGTATTTTTATACTCCCTTCAGGGCAAGCATTGCACAAGCATCTGTAATTCATAGCCATCAGACGATTGCAAATTATTTATGTAAAAATATTGTGTTATAGACGATGTCTTATTATTTTTGAAATGTCGTAAAGCGTACATTATTTTGTCGTATCTTTTACAAAAAAATAGTCAGAAGAAAACATTTTCAGCCCATATAATGTTTGTAGCCCGAGGATAAATGGTAATGGTAGTGCATTCCATTTAAACTACATTCAAAAGTCTGGTCTCCGAAAGTATATAAACTCTTTATCTCACAATTCTCATTATGGTGACACGTGCTTTAAATTATTGGATAATATATGTGATGAAAGTGCTTTTCAGATGGTTCTTTCAGTAAAGTCACGTAGAAGTAAAATAATAAAATAATAAAAATAAAACATACTAAAATAATTCTCACGACGTTTCGTGAGAATTATTTTATTGAAGACGGCTGCTTGCGTTGTGGCCGAAACGTCGTGCGAATTATTTTATTATGTTTTATTTTCATTATTTATTATTTTCCTTCTACGTGACTTTACCGAAAGAACCAAGAAGATGTATCGGATTTTTATGTTTAAGAGAATCGTCATAGCATAGAGGATTGGCTTTAATCATCAAGCATATAAGGCAGTCGTCGTTTATCTCTGTAATTCAATAATTTCGTATGATTTGTCAGTATTTTAATACTATAGTGCCATTTAAACAAAAATAAATAGTGCCAGAATATTCTACTGATGTAACAATATAGATAAACTATCTAAATGTTGTTGTCCCGGCACTGAGGACCAGAAAATATCCCAGCCCCATTCCCCCACCACCCCCACCCCTCTGTTTTGTGGAGGGGCAGAGTCCGAGGTTGTGGATTGTGGGGGGCCCAGCAAATATTCCACGAGACAAGTGAGACCTGGATAATATAACAAAAATGTATATATTGAAATGCGGTATACACAGCAGATTAAGTAGGGTAAGCGATGAGGCTCAAAACTAATGGGTTAATGGTTTGGTAACATTGGAAGGAAATCAGAGTTGCGTGACTTAGATCTCGACTTGTAGTGTGCAACTCGTATAATATGCTAAGAAGTTTATTAAGTTAAGATAATGATGAAAAGCACAGAAAATAACAAATTACTAACTTCGGTCCGTACGTAATTTTTAAATCGTATTTTTATACTCCCTTCAGGGCAAGCATTGCACAAGCATCTGTAATTCATAGCCATCAGACGATTGCAAATTATTTATGTAAAAATATTGTGTTATAGACGATGTCTTATTATTTTTGAAATGTCGTAAAGCGTACATTATTTTGTCGTATCTTTTACAAAAAAATAGTCAGAAGAAAACATTTTCAGCCCATATAATGTTTGTAGCCCGAGGATAAATGGTAATGGTAGTGCATTCCATTTAAACTACATTCAAAAGTCTGGTCTCCGAAAGTATATAAACTCTTTATCTCACAATTCTCATTATGGTGACACGTGCTTTAAATTATTGGATAATATATGTGATGAAAGTGCTTTTCAGATGTAAAATGAAAGAGTAAAATTTATTGCAATTTTTATAGATGCACTTTTGATGACAGTTCAATTACGTTTGTAATCAACCTATTACATTGCACACTGCAGTATATTAAGCGAGGATGTGAATGCTAGAAACCGATGAAATATTGTCTCAGCTGTAAGCTCCAGGTGCAGTTGTGTGTAAAAACCACTCGCTTAAACGTTATAATTGGAGTCATTTTCTCAGCACCTGTGATGAAATGCTACGAGAAGACGCAATAGTGCACGCGTGCAACCCTCGCTCGCCTTGGACTGTTATATAGTGCATCATGCCGCACAACACTGGACAGATCGCTACGCAGCAGATACATTGCAAGGCATGTAGCTTCGCGTGGGATACCTGCGTCTGCAATCCCACTTACCGCTGCAGTGGGAAATCCGACCCCGGGAACTGGTGTGCGTTTTTGTATGGTACATGGGTATATACTAAGACGTAATTAAGGGATGGTGAAATGGTTAGCACATCGGACTCGCAATTGAGATATCCCTGGCATGGCAATTGAAACAAGTTTACGCATTTCATAAACATCTCCACCCACTCTCCTACCATCAGCATAAATTGGTACAACCACTGTCGAACAGCAAGTGGCACGTTCCCGCGGTAACGCGTGTGTTTACTAGATGTTCATTTTGCCACACATTCGTCTTGATGTCCTTATCATACTCTCTGCAACATCCCCCCGCCAAGATGACCATAAAACTCCTAACCCCACCTCGTCCACCTTGTTGATGTCCCTCTCACTCGCATCACTCTGCTGCCCCTTGCATCGCCATCCCCTGACATCACTCCCTGGTGACATAATCCAACGACATCCACCACACTTCCCATCCTTTCCAGGATGTCTGACCGGGTCAATCTAGATTTGAAGCTTTCGTGACTGCAGGAATCCATACTCCTGGGTTATTTTCGGTAAAGTCACGTGGGCATAAAATAAAAAAATAAATCGTGATTTACTTTTTCAATCGTGATTTATTTGATTGTATAACTACCGGTATTGAAGAGTTTGCCAAATATCAACTAACAGGGGTTCCCTAGCATTCCCTTTCGTCGAGGCCCTTCGGACACTAGCAAGTCAAGATTGACACGAGCTTGTTTGCCCGTCCAAGGACGGATGTGTAATGCAGTAAAGCTTAAATATTCAATTGAAAAATTGTTCAGCTCATGATTATTAATGAGGGGGGTGGGGGTGGGTTGCCCCTTGTGGAGTGACGTCACTCGCTAATGGTTAATGTGGAGGGGTGCGACATGTGGAGTGACGTCACCCGCTCATGATTATTAATGAGGGGGGGGAGGGGTGCCCCTTGTGGTGTGACGTCACTCGCTAATGGTTAATGTGGAGGGGTGCGACATGTGGAGTGACGTCACCCGCTCATGATTATTAATGAGGGGGGGGAGAGGTGTCCCTTGTGGTGTGACGTCACTCGCTAATGGTTATTGTGGAGGGGTGCGACATGTGGAGTGACGTCACCCGCTCATGATTATTAATGAGGGGAGGGGGGTTGCCCCTTGTGGAGTGACGTCACCCGCTAATGGTTATTGTGGAGGGGTGCGGCATGTGGAGTGACGTCACCTGCTCATGATTATTAATGAGGGGAGGGGTGCGGCATGTGGAGTGCGCGACCTTCTTGTGCGTTAAGTGTAAATTTCCACATGGGCATGAATATTAATGAAGGGGGAGTAGGGGTTCTTTTGCAGTGACGTCACGCACAGATGTAGAACTGTGCTGCGTAGATTTATTTAAGAAACGTCGTATTTGAAGCGACTTTGCGTCATAAATCATTTAATTCATCTCGACCTTCCTCTGCGTTAGTGTAAAAATCTACCCGTTAGTGTGCTGATCTCTGCGTTAGTGTGCTGATCTTAAAGGTGCATTGAACATTTTTGATGCTCCTAATGAATCTCCTGCTGTTGTGGAGTGACTCATGCAGCCAGCTATGGCTGCAGGGTCTGGTGGTACATGTTGTTTATGTCGTTTATTGTGAAAATTCGGTCACAGTTTCTATGATCACTGTTACATTGCTTTTATTGCTTTATTTTGGTGATTTCGAAAACAATTTTTTATTTGGCCATGTTTGTTTGTTGTAGTACGGAGTTAGACTGATGGCCTTAATCTAAGTTGTCTTGTGGTTGTTGTTGTTGTTTGACTTCCATCCCACTGGGAGTTTTTGCACAGCGTTGGTGTACGGTGCTTTGTGGAATATTTTGCTGTCTTTTCCTGGATTTTCTGTTTGCACATAGTCACTTAGTCACTTAAAGATGTTTTCTTGTTCATGTTTTTGTTTCATATTTTAGTTTTTTGTTTGTTGCGGTTGCACCGATTCAAGAGCCGACTGGCTCACAGGGCTATACCAAATAAATGAAACTGAAACTGAAAGCCACTCATGAATATTAATGAGAGAGGGGTGGGCCTCAGGTGGAGTGACGTCACGCGGGGGAGGGATGGGCCTCATGTGGAGTGACGTCACGCAGGGGACACACATTCTTCACAAATTATAGTCGTATATGAGCATAGATGCGGGTAGGAGCACGCCATTCAGTCCACTGCTGTCCAACACATGTGTAGTGTATTGCAGGGACCCACAACGCACGCGATTATATACATGTTTTGATCAATGAAGCGATGTGCTTTTCCTCAATGTCTAGATATATCCATGAAATTAAGCAATTTATATTACCACTGTGACACATCGATTTGTGAACACTGTAAGCTGCATGAAGCAGCATGACAATTCTCAGTGAGGAGAGATTGATAAACCCAAACTGTGCACACTTGGAGTACAATTGAATATACGGAGCACTATACATTAAATATAATCACGTAGTGTCCCAATGTTAATTATTAGCTTTTGTTCTAGCTGCGTCCAATGTTAAACTGTTCAATCACGTAATTAAATGTGGCTGCTTTTCAGAGGCTGTCGTAACAATGCTACATCAGAGGCAGAAATGCCAAAGCACTCTGGCACACACTGCTTGCTTTACAATGTAGTTTTCTTTAAGTAAGACTGTTCTTGAACATACACAGTAGCTATACACTATACATGTTCACAGGTATGCAAGTAATGCATGCACGTTAGAAATATAATTAAGAGTTGAGGTTTTGTGGTGGTGGGAGTCATTTGAGATGAGTTCTTTCTGAACTGTGTGTGGTCATTCATTAAATTGTATTACAGTATATTAGAAACACACAAAGGCATTACCCAAAAATCGATACCATGACCTTTCTGGTTCACTGCTGAAATATGAAATCTAATTGCGGTGTTTGTGTGCCTCCGTCTTCGGAGTGCATGAATAGGGATATTGCGATACGTATGAGGTTTGTGATGGACTTGCTAAATGCAGCCTTGGATTGAAAGCCAGGACTCATAAGGCCAAGCAGAGACCCAGACTGGGAACATTTCGAGGCCAGCGTGCATGAGAGTTGCCATGTCTGATGAAACAAGCCCAGCCATTGCAAGCACACGACAATTGGCATCATCACCTTGGTCGATGAGGCTCACCCTTTCAGCGATGTTTTAATCGCAGAATGCCGGGCCACCCTTTTGAACACAATTGACTGGTTTTCTCGAGGGTAAGTCCCTCATAGCAACTCAACTTTGCGTACCAAAAATGTGGGTATATTAAATCATATTAACTTTCGTCAGCGTGACATCCGCTACAGATGGACGTATGCACTATACAGCAGCAAATGCGTTTGCGCTCTCAACTACAGCATCACGTGACAAGATCAAAACGCCCAAAGTCATCAAAGGCATCTCGAATTCGAGGAAACCCTCGGATCGATGACAACCGGAGATATTCCTTGAGACAGTTGCGAGAACGAAGACTGGCCAGAGAGTGAACGAGGAACACAGACGAGTTAAATGCCAGGCACTATATATACACACAGTGCATTTTCATAATGTAGGTGTTTTGAGTTAGATCGCTTACATATAAATGTGTCGTTAAATCCGCCACCACCCGATACAGCCAACTAGTAAGGGTTGTCACGTAAACAGAACATGCCAATTCGTTACTAGTACAGCACCACCGGTGTGTTGGAGAGCAAATCCACAACATTTAAAATCTGTTACGACGTTTCGCCAGTAATTACATTACAACTAGCTTCATCAGGCGATAGCCAAATTCGTGGAGAAATCCTCCTGGTCGCGGAAGCCTACGTGTAAAACTGTTTTTTTTAAATTGCAGCCAAAGGATCGAACGTGCCTGAGAGAATGTGCACTGTGGGATTTCGCAGTGATGAAGTCAGTTCAAGTGTAGGAGGGAGATGGCTTGTGACATCGTGGGACCCTGAATGATGAATTTTGGCACGAGGAGACCTTCATCCAAAAGTGCATAATCAATAGCCGCTGCTGCTGATGGTTTAAACACATGATAATGATCCCTTTGTCTATTATTTCAACTTGCACGTAAAACAAAAATATTCGAATAGTGGTAGAAGCCACTGGTATGTTGATCTTACTTCGCACTATACGCAGCCAATCGCGCTAATCGGAGGCCCTGAGGCTGCGTATGCGAGACTGAAATCTATGGACACACCGATTTGATTTGTAGTGAAGTTGGATAGGCTTCAACAAATGTTACCCAGCAGTAGCGAGGGAGTGCAGCAGTATGTCAACAGAAGGTTGCCTCTGGTGTTGTAACTCAAACCTCGGAGTGACCCGCGTCTTCAACTATTTTGACCTACGTGGGAGAGTTTGGATACATTTTTCACACGAGTGGGATGATCTCCCCTGCAGTAAACATCATCAGCTCTCGTGTAAAAGGCTTGCAAGGATAATATATGGATGATGTGATATTACCTTTCATGATACAATATGGTCGATATAACATATATCACTATATAAGGTTTCCGTAAATTTGACAATGTATTTCACCTTTTTGTAGCATTTTTTGTGCTTCGCTGTGCTTCCAGTAAAAAAATGGGTTACTTAAGAGCTCCTAAACTGCAGTTCACTTTACTTAAACTTACATAAGTCTTTCCAGTAATCACAATGTATAATGGTTATAAATTGACATACTGTAAGTTACATAAAACATCTTTAAACAATGTAATGAACTGAAAATGATTATGTCACATTATCACCATGCCATCAGCTACTATGTGAAACATTTTACAAAGCATTAATTTAATAGAGAATATCCATATATTTATAGCTTTGAATGTTGAGGTTGTTATTTAACGTATATATTTTATCAGGTAATGACATATTTAAGAAAAATAAAATCAGCAACGATAAATAATGACATGAGGATACTTTCAACTTGTAACACGCACAGCACAGTATTCACTCACTCTCGAAGAGAGGGAGAGACTCGGAGGCACGAGGAACCACGGGCAGCCTAGGTGGTGAGCTTGCCACCATCCATTGCCCAATCTCTGTAGTCCCCTATATATTAAGATGTTTAAAGCCAATTCTTGAGCGCTTATTCGTGGCAGGAAACTGGAGCACCTGTAGCAATCCCACATGTGTGAGGGGGTTAATACACTAAATTTGAAGTTTTTGTGACTGCAAGGGTCCATACTCTTTGTTTTTTTCGGTAAAGTCATGTAAAAAAAGGAAAATATATTAAGTCACGACGTTTCGGAGGCAACACAAGCTTCCGTCTTCAGGTGGAACCGTCACAGCAAAATTGCTGTATCAAGTGAAAATTGCTGTATCAAGTGATACATCTGTATTAAGTGATACAGCAATTTTGCTGTGACGGTTCCACCTGAAGACGGAAGCTTGTTTTTCCCTCCGAAACGTCGTGATTTAATTTATTTTCCTTTTTTTTTACCTACGTGACTTTACCGAAAAAAACAAAGTGTATGGTTAATACACTGTTCCATACAGATGGAACAGATGGACAATAGTCCACATTGCCGTACCGCCTTTTCCTCCTGGCAAAGCCAGGGTACGGCACCTCGATGCAAAAGGGAAATAAAACTCACAAAATTGTCGCGATCGATCAACACTCGCCACCAGATTGCTTGATCACAGGTGTGCACCACCATCGGCCAGCGATATATGGACGTATTGGCGGGACATCTGTACAGCATAACACACCGGTCCTCATAAAACAGTCTAAAAAAAAAAAATTGAACTGACATTCGTCATCACGGGAAGTGATTTTGACACACCACCACCAGCAGTATTTTCTGACCGGGGTTGCGAATCGCGGCAAAAGAAATAATTATTCTAGATTTGAAGTTTTCGTGACTGCAAGGATCCATACATTTGGTTATTTCGGTAAAGTCACGTAGGTAAAAATATTAAAAGTAAAAAAAAACTTTAATTATTTTTACCTACGTGACTTTACCGAAATAACCAAAGAGCATGGATCCATGCAGTCACGAAAACTTCAAATCTGCATAGCTGCCTTCTAATAATTATTTAACTATTTGTTTAGTCATTCTAAAATAATTAAAGTATTTATTTTTTTACTTTTAATATTTTTACCTACGTGACTTTACCGAAAGAACCAAAGAGAATAAATAATTATTGCGAAACATATGCCGTTTTTATACCACGTGCCACTGGTGTACCGCCAATACGTTCATTTTCTGTAAACTGCACGACACAATTATCTTGGATCTTACATCGTACAAAATAAAAGTGTTGTCATATTGCGGTAAGCCTATGAACAACATAGGGGATTAGCGTTTTTTGGTGGACATTGTGTTGGTAAAAAGGAGACTTGTTAAAGCAAGATTTGTGATTCCTCTGTATTTTTCTTACCAAGAATGTATGCCAGATGTTCAGTTAAATAACGTTGAGTGGCAATCATTTGTGAATGTGGCTCCATTAACATTAAATCAGTAATTAAACAGAAACCTGTTAAGCAACGCAGCTGTATGTAATTGTAAAGTGTATTGGAACTTTCACACCATTAAAAGAAGCGAATAACAAAATACGTACTCATAATCAACGTTTTTGGGTTTAGATCGCGTTATTTATAAATGTGTCGTAACCCTCCACCACCCGACACGGCCAATCAGTAAAAAAGTGTCACGTTGACAAAAGACAAATAGTTCATTGCTTTAGCCCACCGGTGTGTTGAAGCGTGAAACCACAACATTTACAATTTGAGTACGACGTTTCGCTGGTAATTGCATCCAGCATCAACGGGCAATTCGCCAGAATGGTGAGGCTCTGCTGATTGGCCGTGTCGTGTGGTGGAGGGTTACGACACATTTATAAATAACGCGATCTAAACCCATAAACGTTGATTATGAATAATATTGGTCGCGAAAGCCTACGTGTTAAAATACATACTGTATATATGATACGCAATTCCAGGAATGTAAAAAATGGTGTCAAAAAAGTTAACGAAACAGTGAAATGTAACTTTATATCTAATATTTTTTTTTATTAAAGGTGCTTAACTGCTTGTTATGTTGATGCTATCATACCAAACTACTAAGTAGGGTTCCTCAATTGTACCGTATGACTCAGATTAGTTTGTTTTTTATTGTGCCGCGTGTTACTGGGCTAGATGTTTGAAGTTTCGCAATAGATTCTGGGTGATTCTTCAGGAAATCATCAACACCCCATGAAACTTGAAAACGCATCAGAGAGCGATATCGTACCATATTTTTTGCAGTGATTGACATTTTGTAGTGGAATTAAAAAAAGAGAGAAAAAAACATCTTAATTTGGAGCTTTCGTGACTGCAGGAATTACTCTTTGGTTATTTCGGTAAAGTCACGTATAAAGAAAAAATAATAAATCAAATAATAGCATACGACGTTTCGATTGCAACACAAGCAATCATCATCAGGTATAAAAGAAATACGCAAGCTTGCGTACTTTACCACGCGTCGTCCTAGTCATTGACATGCTAATTTTTCTCTAACCCCTCCCTCTCCCCGCCCCCACCCCCTCTCTCTCCCCGCCCCCACCCCCTCTCTCTATTTAAGGCCTCGTCACAGAGACGTTCTCTCTCTGTGTGCCGATGTGTGGTCTCTCTCTATGTATCTTTGTGATATCTGTCTGCTTATATGTCTGTCTATAGTTTTCTGGTTAGATTTTTGTTGCTATTTATTTTATACCTGATGATGATTGCTTGTGTTGCAATCGAAACGTCGTATGCTAGTATTTAATTTATTATTTTATCTTTATACGTGACTTTACCGAAAGAACCAAAGAGAAAAAAAACATCTTCTTTGGCACCACGACTGCAAATGAAAATTTTCGTCACCTTTTCCCCCGCTTTGAATGGAGAATAATGTCTCATACTGCCTTGCAAGCGCCCTGCGGAACGACTAACTGTACGTGGATGGCAAAGATTCTCACACACACTCCTCTGGGATCTAAACCAATGGACACGGTGCACAGAACATCAGGTTTATGACTTCACCCACCAGCGGCACGCTGTAGTTTGAATCCTTTTTGCTCGGGCATTATTACGATGGAATTTGTTTTGGGGAACCAAAATTGAAAGAGCGTGAACAGTCATGCCATGTCATTACTGTCATGGAATTGCATTCTATCACCCTTTACTGTGTTTGGAAAGCAAATAGGTCACCCGGTCATGGCTTTTATAGTTTGTTCCGTATGCATCTACGAAAAAAACCGTTTGTTTTATTTAAACATTATTTATTTTATTATTTATTGTATACTATGGCCGTCACTGCGATTGCTACTACCAGGAGGTAAATATTAATCTAAGGCTATCAATATGGCTCGTGCATGTTAGAAGTGAAAAACAGGGTTTCCGTCAGTCAGGGGATTAAAGCCGAGATTACTATCCCGCAGCAAACCTTTTGCTTTAGATGTGATTCAATCACGGCTTTAATCAGCTGTGATTTATTACGTCAAACTGAAGGTAGGTTTAAAAAATTCTATTTGGAATTGAATTTCAAAGGCACCTCACGTGGCTTCAAACAATCGTGTGGTCGTCAGGCAGAGTTGCAAAAGTCTGAAGTTTGACAAAATAAGCTGATGGAAAAATAAAAAGCGTTAAGACATTATGTATGATCCATACTCTTTGGTTTTTCGGTAAAGTCACGTCGGTAAAAAATATTAAAATAAATAAAAATGAAAACATAAATTAAATCACGACGTTTTGGAAGCAACACACGCCTCAGTAATTTTGCTGGAGCAGTCAACACCTGATGACGGCTGCTTGTGTTGCTTCCGAAACGTCGTGATTGAATTTATTTGTTTTCATTTTTATTTTATTTTACCTACGTGACTTTACCAGAAAAAAACCAAAGATCCTTGTAGTCACGAAAACTTCAAATCTAGAATTATTTATGATCCTCATAAAATACAATATAACCAGCTGTCCATCACGTATGTTTATTACGTAGTTTATAATTGTAACAACGACAAACACGTATTTGGAATGTTTGTGTGTGATGCTGTATGGACAATATTAATGCAAATACTGTCTATATATGTCTCCTACAGTTGAGTATTATGAATAGGGACATTTTTCAACATTGGGATGTCAGGTATTTTGATACACACGTCAAATGGAATTAATAATGTATGCAATGACTTGGCATGCGATGATGCAGTGTTGCCTAGGAGATATATCCAAGAAGCAAGAGAAACATTGATAGTGAAGAATAGCTGGAAAATAGCATTAAATTAAGAGGCATGCGTGTAAATAATACATTACAGATATAGCAGCGGGTAATGAACACATTTATTAAACATTGCGTAATGGCATGGGACACTGACAACAACAAAGATGACTGTTTTAGCCTTTGCAGAGGGTTGGAGAAAATACTATTAGTGAATGCGAATGCAATTTGGAGTGTTAAACAAATATGGTGATGAGGTTAGCACTGTGCCCAGCTGCTTTAATGCCAAGTATCCATTTAATGCTGTGCTAACCTTGGAGATGCCCAGGCCAGGTTCACATTTCATTTTCCAGTTGGTATTTATGACCAGATATTGAGGGTGGGTCCTTGGAATTAGGGTCATGCAATTTGATAATCATCATACTATCTTGTCCCAAATGCCTGCTATGCTTATAACCTATTATCACTGAATACAGGTAATATATACGAATATTTTTTTTATTTTACTTGTTACGTTAAATGGCTCGAAGTACATACTACGAAAATATCTACTTGGTTCTTTCGGTAAAGTCACGTAGAAGGGAAATATGAAAATAATAAAAATAAAACATCATAAAATGAAATTCTCACGACGTTTCGGCCACAACACAAGCAGCCCTTCTACGTGACTTTACCGAAAGAACCAAGAAGATGAATCCCTGCAGTCACGAAAGCTTTCAATCGAAATACTAAAGTAGTAAAGGAGTATGCTAACAATGAAAATGAAGGGTAGAATAATGTTAAATGAACATCCACTAAATATTTATAAAAAAAAAACAATTTGGAAAATTAAGTAAAGTATGTAACGTTACATCCATCTGGAAAAGGATCGCCTGAATTTCTGCGGAAATAAAATAAGAATTGTACGAGTGAATTGGACAAACCAAGCATGGATAATGTTGTGACCTTAACACTGGGTCATGCCCTGGATTTGTTTTCATGTGACTGGCAGCCGCACGTCCGTCCGGCCAGCTATCCAGTCAAAATACTGTCTAACATAGTATTATATGGGAGTGTGATAGCACATCCTACGCATTTGCGACGCACGAACCCGGCTCAATGGCCTGATATGGGGGTGACGTCATCACGCAGATGTTCACGGTGACGTAATTAGCAAGCACACGCACTCGCGTGTCAGCCAGTCAGGAATGCAGGCAGCAAGCCAGCCAACACAACTTTTTTTTGAATATAATATGATTGTTATATTTAAGAAACCGATTCGGTAGAATTAACATTTTCCGCAGGAGTCATGATCTGGTTCACAAGTCAATTAGGTGTTCTTTGTGAAGCGTGTAGAGTCATTTTGTAACTGCAAAAGTCACAACTGCGTTTTTAAATCAATAGTTTTACCATTATGCAGCATGAAGACTCGACAATGGTTGCAAGGGCCATGATTAAATTTACGAATAGATTGTTGTTGTTGTTGAGCGTTCTCATATCCAGTGTTGACTATCCAACGCTTGTCAGGTATAGATTGGTGTCTTACAGAAAGATTTTCGAAACTCTTCAACTTACTGAGCTGTGAGCTGGCCAGAAGATGGTGGTACAAAAAGTGAGGTAATGAACCCACGACATTCCTTCGTATTTGTTGCAAGGTTTTCTCTTGGTACTCCAATTTCCTCCCACACGAAGCAAACATTCTTTGAAAAGCAATTGGCTAAACGTCCCAATGCATCGTCCACTCCGAGTCCTGAGTGCCTGGTAAGACTTCGAATCAATATCGGATGTTATTATTATTTGGAATCTATCGTGGCTGCAAGGGATCATGATTTGATTTTAAAATTCATACATTGCCTTTAGTGGCAGCAGGGTGCCAATTATATTATCAATCACTTGTATTGTTATTCTTAGGTTTTTTCGGTAAAGTCACGTAGGTAAAAAAAAAAATCAAATTTAAATTAATAAAAGTAAAATAAAATAAAAATAAAATACAAACCACGACGTTTCGGAGGCAACACAAGCTTCCGTCTTCAGAACGTCGTGATTTTTATTTTACTTTTATTAATTTTAATTTTAATTTTTTACCTACGTGACTTTACCGAAAAAACCTAAGAATATGAATCCTTGCAGTCACGAAATACTTCAAATCTAGAATCACTTGTATTGTATGAAGATAATCGTGAAAATTATTATCATGCTTTATCAAGCCACTGCTGCATTAAGGCAGTGGTTCTTAACCTGGGGGTGCACGCACCCCCAGGGGGTGCAAGATGCCCTTTCTAGGGGTGCTAGACATGGCCACATTTTTTTTAAGAAAGGTAAATCATCGAAACACAAATGAAGCATGAGCACGTTAGTACAACTACTTTGTTTCATTAAACCTGTGGGTTAACGTTATACACGTTTTTACGATTGAGTACCAAAGGGGTGGAAGGCTGCGGTAAAGATTAAGAACCGTTGATTCAAGGCCTCACCAGACTGTGTCGGTCATTGTGGTGGTCAACAATTCTTCACCAATTTGGGTGTTTGAAGTACAGGGTATCCAAGACGGGTTCAGGTATCATGCACCGCTCGTGTTATCCATGGCTCGGAATCAAGCCAAGGTCTCCAGGCAGTGTTATAACCACTGCATTACCACTCCTTCCAATCAATTGTATTATCTTACAATGTTATCTGAATCAATCCAATTTGGTTAAATAACTGATATGGATCAGGTTTGTGGTATCATGTATCGGATCGGATTACTTTGGAACCTGATTTTTTATACCATGCACATAATCGGGCCCCATAATGCCCTGAGCTTGTACCGCAAATACATGATATTTATAATCATTATAAAGAAAATGAAGTGATATTAAAAGGAGTATTGATTACATGATAACTTTTCTAAAATAAGCCATGCCAATCAATATTTTACCACTCGGATAATGAGGCATTGTATGATGTCGTGGTGTTCTGTATTGCTTTGTTTACATCGTTTTTTTCATTCTAGAAAATATATTCATCTGTAGAATGCAACTGCCTGTAGCAAAGCATGGTCAATTTGTGAAAATCTTGAGATGAAACTGAGTAAAATGCCAATAGAATAATTAGATTTCTACTATCAATACACGTTTCACGTCGTTAGACAACCTTATTTGAAAGTATGATTAAGTTCTCCACATCAAACGCGCAACTTTTAGTGAGGATAACATTTTTGAGGTGTTAATTGGAGCGTGATTGTGGCACTTTCATATTGGTGTAAATGTATCACTCTCCCTGCTTCCATCCCGGACAGCTGGCTCCTGGGAGAATTGGTCTTCAGCAAGCACGAGGGAAGTTGAGGTGTTACAACACGGTTTGAAACCCATTTACTCCATCGGCACAGTTTGAGCTGCAGATATTG
The DNA here is from genome assembly GCF_965212315.1 of Lampetra planeri. NCBI lineage: Eukaryota > Metazoa > Chordata > Hyperoartia > Petromyzontiformes > Petromyzontidae > Lampetra > Lampetra planeri. The sequence goes on from NC_136110.1 coordinate 27,597,917, forward strand.
ATTCCAAATTTGATGTTAAACCACTGTGCCTTTTATTTTGTATCACCGATATATCTGCGAATATGATGACTCTTAACTAGCTTGCCTCTTAATTGGATAATTCATTTGCAAAATTATGTTCGGTCCCGTGGAATGTCTGTTGTTAATGTGTGCAAGGAAGAGCTACCATTGGAAGAACACAACGCACTTAAACATAGCCAATATTTAAACTTGATTTGAAGCTTTCGTGACTGCAGGAATGACTCTTTGGTTCTTTCGGTAAAGTCACGTAGAAAGAAAATAAATTACGTGACTTTACCGAAAGAACCAAGGAGTATAGCCAATATTTATTTCATCGAGTAAATTGAAGATATATATTTATAGTATTCATAGAGAATGGAACAGCTTTTCTTAGAGCCTAGTCTCACATGGTGTTGGACCAGATGACGCCAAAAGGCGCCTCGTGTGTGGCACAATCAACTTCAAGGACAGTGCATACATTATCAGAGTTGTGTTTTTTGTTTGCATTCCAACCGCAGGTATTGTGGTCAATGCAAACATGACTCCTTGTAAAAAAAGGTGTCAGTTTTGTTGCCAGATAAAAGGGTAAAAAAACAATTATGATAAGCATTATGATTAGCCATGGTCAACCCGCTGCTGGATAACGGTGGTCCCAAGCCACCTCTCACAATTGAAAACTATAAAAACTATTTATTTTTAATGTTTATCAGGTAAGGCTCACCGAGCTATGTGGCTCTTTTTTCGGAAGCGACCTGGTCACAACAGCTCGGCGAAGTGGCTTATGATGTGGAAATTTCTTGCGGTAAAATCCTGGAAACGCATGTTGATTCTACGCGTGGAGGGAAAGACGCAGAGAAAACTCCACGCGACCACGGGGAGAACATGCAAACCGCACATGTATAGGTGTCAGGGTAAATTTTGATTTAAAGCTTTCGTGACTGCAGGGATTCATCTTCTTGGTTCTTTCGGTGAAGTCACGTAGAAGGGAAGTAATAAAATAATAAAAATAAAACATAATAAAATTATTCTCACGACGTTTCGGCCACAACGCAAGCAGCCGTCCTCAGGTGAAAACCAGGTCCGTCAGACTCTGTCGCCTCGACTCTGTCGCCTCGACGGACCTGGTTTTCACCTGAGGACGGCTGCTTGCGTTGTGGCCGAAACGTCGTGAGAATAATTTTATTATGTTTTATTTTTATTATTTTATTACTTCCCTTCTACGTGACTTTACCGAAAGAACCAAGAAGAAGAGGTGTCGGGGTCTGAATCGAACCCATGCATACCAGGCAAGGAAGTTACAAACTCGCCTCTGCGGCAACCTGCAATGTAAGACGGCACCTCTACGTTAAGAAAAAATGTATACAAAGACAACGATCTCCCTGTATAGCCTTTAACAGGCGCTTCTGGCAAGTGCTCTTAGTGATCATCTATGTAAGCCGACATGGCATATGAAGGCCGGCATCGCACATGAAGGGGTGGGTGACCAACACCACACCCACCGCCTTTGACTCCCCAATGCTGATGTTTCATATGCCCCACACGAGGTACGTTACTTACTTAAGGCTGATTCAACCGATTCAGATATTTGCCACAGATTTGGTCCGTAAGCGGGAATCAAACTTTGGTCGCCGGGTTCATAGAGCATTACGCACACAAACGCATGTATTATGCTATGTACGTAATTCATGTTTACATGATACACACATATATTTGTATGCACAGCATATGATGATGTTTTTCGTGATACTGATACAAATAAATTCCAATATTTTTTTGGTAAAATAAATATGTTAAACACCAATAAATGATACTTTTCTATTTGTAAAGCTTCAGGCTTCTTGGCAAAAAAAGAATAACAATTCAGACGAGGCTCAAAATAAAGCCGTCTCTGGTGTGGACCAATCCGTTTCAAGGACAATGCATAAATTATCAGAGTTGTGTTTTTTGTTTGCATTTTGATCACAAGTATTGTCGTTAATGCACACATGATTCCTTGTAAAAAGGTTTCAGTTTTGTTGCCAGAAAAAGGGGGGAAAACCCTATTATAATATTTTGTTACTGGCAAAGGAGGTCTAATGATGATAAGACTCAATTGCTTTCCCACTGGTACGCTGACATCTTTACCGAGTTTTACATAGACATATCTGTATCTGAAAATGATGTATAAATAAGGAAGTGTTCTTCAATGTCATAAGCGGTGTAAAGACATTGAGACTTATTGTTTTCAGTCATCTAAATTCCTGAAATATTTAATGACTGAGTGACCAATGTATATTTTATTGATGTTTTAGAAGGACTGTAAAAATGAAATTTAGCCAAGCATATAGCTGAATATTGCTTATACATTTTATAATAAAAACACAATTTTAATTTCTGGTCCCCCAAAATTAATGGTTGGTTTCACTCAGAGGACATATTCAGTCTCAAGTTATACGTTGTCTAAGTCTTGTGATAAACACTTACTAATATTAAATCCCATCATGAGTGAAAACCAAGTGATTTGCTTCCTATGGGATTTGATACAATAGCCCAATGAAAGTGGGTAAAGCCCGCTCGCCAAATACGATTGTTTGATGGTGTATATGTGATTTTCACAGCGAAACAAACTAAATTGCCTGCTGTAGATCAAGGGTACAAGAAAATTGCACATTGCATTAAAATGTAACACTTTGGGAACCGTCTTAAAACAGACAAAGGCGCCGATTCTCATCTTAATGAAATGGTTTAAACATATTACCTTGGCAATTCCACCCCACTGTTGTTAATAAGGCCTTTTTGCACATTTTCCCCAAACATCAGGAAAAAGCTCTATAGCTATTGCTCAAATACTGAACTGTAAAAAGGTTAAGTTATGGCCCTGTAATTGCCTGTTCACACCACGGATTGTAGGAAGGCTTCCACTGGAAGGAGCTCTAGAGATACCCTTTTGAGAATATGACGGCCTCGTCTTCCACACTGGTCAGACAACTCGGACGAGGTGAGAGTTACCAACACTATACCCCACCACACGGCACCAGAGGTCGCAACCGGGTACCCGATACCCGTACCCTACCCGATACCCGGCTACCTGTACCCGGCCGGGTACGGGTACCCGTTTGCGACCCTGGTGCGGCCGGGTACGTGTACGGGTAGGCCGTGAGTCACTGGTGAGTAACTGTTTGTCACTCATTTCCCAACGTCTTGTCTCTTCTCACAATTCAAGTTCCTAGAATCAACCCACCCGCGCCTGCAACATGGCTTCATCTCAGAGGTCGTACCCGTACCCTACCCGGCCGGGTACGGGTAGGGTACGGGTACCCGTTTGCGACCCTGGTGCGGCCGGGTACGGGTAAGGAATCAAAACCCGTTTGCGACCTCTGCTACACGGAGCCTGCTGATCCAGAAACTGTGCTGTACCCTTGACTTAAAGCTTTCGTGACTGCAGGAATATGTGCTCTACCCGTTTATACTATTGGGTGGTGAGAGATGGGGGGGTTAAGAAACTTGCACCATTGTTTCAACTGCCTTTCTGTGAGATTGAACGGGTGACTTCTGGATTGCTAGTCCAGCGTGCTGAATATTACATGATGGTAGTATCTCCTGTAAATCCTGTATATGGCTCGTGTTGTTTAAAATGCGAAAGAAAATGCGTCCTGTGTTTTCTTATTTGTGGGTTTAATTGTGTTTACTACTTTGTATTATAGTTATAATATATATATAAATGATTTAGGTTTTCAATAGGACAAGGGCAAAACGATGATAGGATATTTGGTGGTATAAATTAGGATGTATTGCAGTCAAATTTACAAAAAATATTATATCAATTGAAAGTCTCATTGATATTAATGTCTGACTTTTCAGCTTGGCAGTTATTAAAATATAAATCAATGCTATTATACCGGGAGACTTTTCTAGTCAACAAATTCCTCACTGAACGCGAAGCTGGGCTACATTGTAAATGTAAAATAAACATTTTAGACATTAATAGCCCTGCTATTTCAGCTTTGTTAATACTGATATACACTTACATACATACGGTTTGTAGAACACAGGGTGCATGCATCTCTCTGTCAAGCTGTGATTTTTTTTGCTATTGATAATTCCCCTTGTGAAATTAATTTTACACGAATAACCAATGTGTGTGCAAAGAAATATAATTCTCTGCATGGGTAATTTTTTTCCCCTGTATCATTTGAGCACTTGAAAGAGCTATTCACGACTCTGAAGTATACGAATCACGATGTATGTGTGTTGGTTGCCACTGGCAAGACAAAATAGGTTCATAATGAGCCCTCATTTTTCACAACATTTAGTTTAGAGGGTTGGTTCTGACAGTGATACTGCAGGGATATGTCGCTGCTGTTCTTGAACTTTTTTTTAGGGTAGTTCCGCTTATTAATTTACTTGTAGAAGCTCAAAAGACAAGCGATAGGAAGACTGTATTTTCAAGAGGGGTTTTCTGTACCCATGTGTAAATGTTGTTCTCAAGAGACGTGAGAAAGAAAGCTGTAAAAAAACGTAACAAATTGCATGTAAGATATGGTCGTCATTTGTTTAAATGTTATCGTATAATATTCACAGTATTGGGCACGAATTATGATGAAAAAAAATCTAGACTTGCATTTTCACTTATTTTTTACGATTTAATGGGATTTTGTGTAAACGAAAAGAGAGGTCACCTGATGTCACGACTCATGTTGTTGGTGGGAAAAGCATGGAAGTGGCGTCGCATGTCACATCATCTCCTGTGATGTCATGATTTTGGGTCAATTACAATACAATGTTTCCTTCCCAGATCATCCAAAATATTGCAGCAAGGCCTGGTTTTCGTAATGGTAGAGGATCAAACATGAGTACAGAATGCACTGGCTTATGTCACTACTACCTGCACTTACAGATTATAAACTGGATAAAAGTGATTTAAAGCTTTCGTGACTGCAGGGATTCATATGCTTGGTTCTATCGGTAAAGTCATGTAGTAGGGAAACAATAAAACAATAAAAATCTGAAACAATAAAATTCTCACGACGTTTCGACTGTGAAAAACACACCTGATGATGATTGCTTGTGTCCCAACACTTTCAAGACGTTTAGCCAGGATGCAAGAGTAGGCTAAATAACTCTAGAGCAGTGGTTCTTAACCTAGAGGGTCCTCTAGAGGGGCCTCTAGAGGTCCGTTCACCATCAGTAGTGATAATTATGTTTTTAAAATATATTATCCTATCCGCCATGGCATCTCAGCCCGCGTGATATGGAATCTCATCTCAAACATTTGAAGGGGCACCCCCAGTGACAGCTGCTCTGTTGGCACAGGGTAACTCAAAACCTGGCTTGCCATCAGCCATTAGTCTGCCAGTCGGGGGCAATAGTTGCTATGCATAACCACAGTTGAGCAATTTTGAATCTGCCAAATTGAACCCTGATTCTAGATTTGAAGCTTTCGTGACTGCAAGGATTCATATTCTTAGGTTTTTTCGGTAAAGTCACGTAGGTACAGCTATCGTGCTGTGACGGTTCCACCTTAAGACGGAAGCTTGTGTTGCCTCCGAAACGTCGTGATTTTTATTTTATTTTTATTTTACTTTTATTAATTTTATTTTTTTACCCACGTGACTTTACCGAAAAAAACCTAAGAATTTGAACCCTGATGCCAACATACAATGGTCTACTCTTGCATAAAACAAAAGTGGATCCTTAACGTCTGCTGAGAAGCAAACGATATGTATTATTATAATGATTATAATTATTATACATGCATTATCACACCCGCAGTAATAATTCGGGTGGCCGCTGGATTAGAACCGTGAATCTGCGTGACAAGCGTCGAATGTGCTGCCACAAGACCAAATTACCATGAACATGTAATCGCACGGCTGCACCTTCACCCTTTCCCTTCTTACACACTCTTGCATAATTAGTTCCGGACTGTTACATTTTGTGCAGAGATTGTTCCCCTTTGTAGTTGAACATCCTCCCCGACAGGCGGATCTAGAAAGTTCCCACGGGGAATTATTGGGGACGGGGGGACAGGGAGGGGAGGGGGGGTCCCAACATTTCACACTTTTATACAATTAAAAAATACCAATTTTCTGGAAGTCAAGGGGGTAGCTTGATCACCCCTATTGCTTGCCCCTCCCCCCACTCCCCCAAATCTGCCACTGCTCCCCCATTTTGCCGTTGTGTGTGCTTCCTATGTACGTGCATGGAAACTTACCGAAATTAAATTAGAAACAGGTAAATGTAGCCCTTAACCAATTTAAATTGCATTGCACTTGATGAAGGTCAAGAACAAATAATGCTTTAAGGGTGCAATTAAGTGTGCTGGATCAGTTCACAATAGGTGTTGGAACACATTTCGGGTGATATGAAAACTTTAGAAATGTCTCCTTTTTGAGATTTTGGCTGCAATTACATGCTTTGCCTTAATCCCATTTTGTGTAAGTGCTATTTATATGGAAGGCAGCAGCCTGTCAAATCAATTTAGTGGCAATGCATCCATTAGCCTTTTGGAAGACCAAGTTAAATTATCTTCCTAAATACACACAATTGAAACTAACATTTAAAAGATCCTCATTCACATGGACAAATGAGAAAAATGTGTTAAGACTTACCCATTTATACTATTTGTCTCAAAATAGTTTTTATTAAACCAGTATACACTTTAACGTAAATTTACATACGGTATAAAAACAATGATGACAATACTAACTCGCATTTCAGCATTTGGGTCATGCCTAATATTGGAAAAAAACAATACCAAAGGAAACAAGAGATTTTAAAACATTCACGATAAATAATGCTTGCGATGATTAGCTGTAGATCTCAATACATGTGCTGGCTTGGTTAAACGTATTTGTGTCGCTATAGAACTCACAGCGAGGGACATTTTCAAGTCCCTATATGCCTCCTAATTAGCACGTTCTTCAACATCCCGACACAATATTAATTTCACACAGAAAATGAGCCAACATATGGCAGATTACAGACCTGTGACCTGATTCAGATTCTCGAGTCTAAATTAGTGGATTGAGGAGGGCTGAGTTTGAGAAACTTGTACTCCTTAGCAGATGGCTCACGCAACTGTGTGTTTTAAAGAGCTGAACCCATTTCCTCAGTGGCATTAATACTTTGTTGTATTTTCTAGAAGTAGTCACTGGTCTTCTCACCTGATAGGCTCACAGTGATGGCATCACCTTTGCTCCTCTAAGACTAAAACAGGAAGACTTTTTTTTCCAATTTTGGCTATAACCTGATGAAGCTGGTCAATCACCAGTGAAACGTCGTACAACTACTTTGTTTCATCAAACCCATGCATTTATTAACATTACATTTTTTTTTTACGATTCAGAACCAAATGGGTGCAACGGCTGCTGCAAAGGTGAAGAAGCACTGTTTTAGGGGAAGCACCAGAGGTCGCAAACGGGTTTTGATTCCTTACCCGTACCCGGCCGCACCAGGGTTGCAAACGGGTACCCGTACCCGGCCGTAACCGTACCCTACCCGTACCCGGCCGCGTACGGGAATCGGGTACCTGATTGCGACCTCTGGGATGAAGCCATGTTGCAGGCGCGGGTGGGTTGATTCTAGGAACTTGAATTGTGAGAAGAGACACAAGACATTGGGAAATGAGTGACAAACGGTGACTCACCAGTGACTCACGGCCTACCCGTACCCGGCTGCACCAGGGTCGCAAACGGGTACCCGTACCGGGTACGGGTAACCGGGTATCGGGTAGGGTACGGGTATCGGGTACCCGATTGCGACCTCTGGGAAGCACCGTCCGTCGCTGAGTGATATCCCCAGACCACCCCCCAAAAACATCCCCATCTCTCCACCCCCAGGTAACCTCCTCCACCCCCCCCCCACTCGTCTCGAACGCTCTGGGCCCCTTCGCTATGAGGTCACGAGCTGGACGCGATGTGGTGGGGAGGGAGACAATGAGAAGGCGTGGTGGCGCGGTGCATGACCTCCAGCGGACGGTACACCACGATCAATTTGTAAAAGGTTTGAAACTTTGCGTTTTTCTTCCGCAGCCTGCACTCTTCTTTTTTTTTCCTGTTGTTTTTTTGGGAGTTTCCTGTCGTCTTCGGATTTGATTTAATTGCAGTACGTTGGCGGTGTTGCATAACCACATTTGTGATTCAAAGGAAATGAATATGCTTTCATATGGAACACCTGGAATTAGTTAAAAGCTAATATATATTTTTTGACTCGTGTTTTAAATGTGCTCTTGTGGTTTTCTGCTTAATTGCCGTCCTCATCTAAATAAACATGAAGCTCGCGTCTGAAGATGAAGTGTAGCTTGCAGAGAGTGTGATAAGATTACAACATTCATATTTGCTGATGTACTAATTGGCACAACCACACAAAGTGGTCATCATACATGCTTAAAAAGATAAGAAAAACTACATTTGCTTTTCGGTCCTTAAAAGTGGCCAAATATTTCCAATGTGTCAACGCGGAGTTGGTGAGCCCGAGATTAGCGTGCTTGGCTACGTTCGGTGTGAAAGATGTTCAACGTACATACGTACATACTTCCCAATTCCTATCCTCTTGCTTGCGTGCTTCCAGTTCACACTTGCCTTTAAAGTTATTGACCTCCATACGAATCAAATTTCAGATATCTCGGTGTCCCCAGATGCAAAGTATAATCTGACATGCTGTCACAGGAACCTTAATTTCAGTGTTATCAAACCGGGTCCTGTGGGCCCCACACCACAGTAATACTCATTACACACACAGGCAGTGCTCGCCACAAATAAACCACAATACCTTGCTGATCTAGCCAAGGAGCATACATTTTCACACAAACTCCGGTTCATCCTCGCTACAGATTTTTGCTAACCATTGAACGAAGACAGTCACCGGCATGGCGCGCTTTCAGATGCGCTTCTGCAGCCGTCTGGAACGCTCTGCCTTCTGATATTAGGAAGCCATTGGAACTATGTACTTTTAAATCTAGATTAAAAAAAAATCATTTATTTCGAGAACTGCTTTTTGTACTTATTTTGTTGTCCTTCCCCCGCACCTCCGATTTGCATGGTTGGCTACGTACGGTGCGAAAGAAGTTCAACACACGTTACATTCGTACACCCAAAGTGGATGAACATTGTCTTGGGTACAGTTAACGACTGCGTGTCCTTGAAAATTATCAGCAACGTCTCCAAAGCAGCAATATGTATCACAAAACTGGGCCTGCTGCTTAAGAAATATCTCTCCAATGTATTGCTTCTTCTCAATGCTAAGATACATATGCAGTTGAACTTCTCTACAATTCAATCCCGATGCCTTTTCTTCCTACAGAAAAGCATTCATCTGAATGTATACAAAATGTTATCTCTATCCGGTAATTCTTCGGGAGGGGTGGTGGGGGGATGTTAAACATTGCTTTAAATAAAACCATCAAACAAGTGTGGAAGCAAAAGCCTCTTGCAAGCGTCGTCGGCTTGTGATGAGTCACAATGTGCAATTATAATCGCCTCATATTCTTGGTTCTTTCGGTAAAGTCACGTAGAAGAGAAATAATAAATAATAAAAATATTAAACAAACAAAATTATCATGCCGTTTCGACTGCAACACAAGCAATCATCATCAGGAGTGAAATCCACAGCAATAAATTTTGAAAAAAGTGGCGGTTTAAAAATGTATTGCTGTGGATTTCGCACCTGATGATGATTGCTTGCGTTGCAGTCGAAACGTCGTGAGAATTTTAATTGTTTTATATTTGTATTATTTTATTATTTCCCTTCTACGTGACTTTATAAAAAAACAAGAATATGAATCCCTGCAGTCACGAAAGCTTTAAATCAAAATATAATCACCTCATTGGCTGCTGGATTTTCTCAGAGATGTTTTCTAGAATGTTGTAGCCCTTCCTTTGTAATGCCTCAAAAATCCCTTCAGGAGAAGCCACCGTCAATGTTGTCAGGAAGAGCAGGCGACACGCGCCATTGATTCACTGTGCAAATCAATACTCTTGTTTTCAAGCCCTTTCCAACATTCACTTTGTTATCTAATTTGAAATCTCCCAAACTTGTTTTTTGTTATAACAATTACAATCAGCAACTCATTTTTGAAATAAATTCTGACATTACTGCATTTGCTAGATTGCAAGAAATTTAATTGAAGTGGGTGTGTGCTCCAGTACGGGTTGAATATAAGTGGCAAAAAATTTGTCCAAAAGTTCCAAGATGTCTGTCACCGTGAACTGCCTGTTATAGTCTCAATTTTGTTTCAATATATGTAGTAGTGATGCCACGTAAGGTTTACATGCAGCATGGCCTTTGTGAAATACATGAACAAAAATGAATGCATTCTAAACATGGCTACAATTTATAATAAAAAATCTGAAAACACAGCAGAAACACGAACGCAGTGGTAAAATACATATCGCATGAGAGAGAATGTCCTCATGTCCACATTTTCAATTACAACTCACTTGAAGTGATGAATAAGAGTGGCCGCACTGATACGGAGCGTGTTTCAGTCATACCATAGGTACTCTGTATGAAAACACTGAATAATGCATCTGTCTTGTTTGCCCCCCTCTTCAATCGTCAGCTAATAAAGCGACCTACTGGCCTCGTGGCAAGACTGGGAGTCCGGGTTCAGAGGTTATATTCATCCCCCCAGCGCTTAAGATAATTGGATACCATCTGTCCTGCCACTTGCCACTCAGCACTACAAAGCAAAAGCAAGGATGTTGTGATACGAACAAAAGCCACAGGAAACATCAAAAACCCCTACGATTAGCTTATTTTTTTGTTCCCTAATAAGCAAATGACTCAAATAAAAACTGCCACATTTGTGTAAAGAGAATGGACTCAAATATAAAGCAAGTAGTGTTATGTGAAAATCATTTCAAAATGTTATCTCATGTAAAGCGGAATTTTGTTTTTGGCTGCCCAGCAAATGTGTCATGGCACACACGACAATATAGCCTTGATGAACTGAAAGTATCTCAAAGAGTATGACAGCAACTTTATCAATTGGGCAGGATGCTTAAGAATTCATGGCGAATTGGTTTTGCCAGCAGTAATTAAATGATTGACATTTCATTAGTTCTAGATTTGAAGCTTTCGTGACTGCAAGGATTCATATTCTTAGGTTTTTTCGGTAAAGTCACGTAGGTAAAAAAATAAAATTAATAAAAATAAAATAAAAATAAAATAAAATCACGACGTTTCGGAGGCAACACAAGCTTCCGTCTTCACCACCTGTTAATTTAATTTTTTTACCTACGTGACTTTACCGAAAAAACCTAAGAATATATTCCATTAGTTATTATTAAGGTCTTTGGTGAATTCTGAACCTACAATTTTAATATTGTTATTTAAGACTGCTGGTCCAACAAAAGAATAAATTAAAGAGAACATTCACGGTGCTCTGTCAATCAACTGTTCGGTAGAGGCCTCCCTCTCCACTCTTTCATAAACGGAGGATGTTTGACTTTGCTTCAGCACGCTGCCTTGTGTTGGTTGGTGAAGGAAGGGTGGCCAGGACCAAGTTGAGACATTTTACGCCGTGGATGTTGGGCATGGCTGAGAATTTATCTCTGGTCCCTAAGTTCACGGTGCAGTATGCGAACGACTGTGCCACTACTACTCCAGCCGAGTATGCACGAAGCAGATACGATTTTTTTTTGTTCATTAAAAATGTTCTCGTCCTTTTTCAATCATTGGACATTCAGGCCCACAATTTGAGTTCTCGATTCTTCTTACTGCTATTTTATCTTCTTGGTTCTTTCGGTAAAGTAAACGTAGAAGGGAAATAATAAATAATAAAAATAAAACATAATAAAATAATTCTCACGACGTTTCGGCCATAACGCAAGCAGCTGTCATCAGGTGAAGAACAGGTCTGTCGGGTAGACAGCGTCTGAATGAAACACCACCAGGCTTGTAGCGTATATTTAAGCTGGGTTGGAGGGGGAAGAGCGCCTTGACAAACGAATTTGCATATCAAGAGGAATTAAGCATATTTATGGGAAATGCAGATATGGGATTAGTCATTACTTGTGGAATGCGTAGGAGGTGGGCGGGGGGTTTCAAAGTCATAATATGCCCGTGCATTATGCAGGATTAGCAGCATCAAAGGGAGGGATTAGGGTTAGCATTAATAAAGGGAAGGAATGTTAATAGTATGGAGCTGCAGTAACTAAACCATCACGTAAAAAACTAAAGTATAAACTACATCAGTATCATCAGTATACTAAATATGTTCACTCTTAAAAACAGGACACCTATAGTTTTAAACAGATGTAATCTATCCACGACACTTTTTAGTGACCACCCAGATTGTATGGCTTACCAAAAATCCATAAAGGGACACCCCTTCGTCCTATCGTCTCCACCATAGACTCACCGACTAACAAACTGGCCCGATTTCTGTCTGAGACTTTACAACAATTCACTGGTAACACCACCTCAAGCTGTACACAACTCAGCTCACTTGGTATCGTTAATTAAGGACATCTCACTATCTCCAGGTGATTTGCTCGTTAGTTTCTATGCGGTCTCTTAGTTTACAAAAGTTCCCGTGTTTGACACCATTGCAATCAATGAAAATATGGTCCAACAAGGACTGAATGCTGATGTACCGGCCCTGGTGATACACTGCTTCACCAAAACTTACTTCACCTGGAATGGAACATTCTACAAACAAGTTGAAGGTACCGCAATGGGTTCTCCCATATCTCCAGTTGTAGCCAATGTTTTCACATACATTTTTGAGACAGATGCCATCCAGGCATCTACTCTACGTCCGTTCTTGTGGAAGAGGTACGTAAATGACACGTTTGTCATCTGGCCACATGGCCGACCAGCTCTGAACCAATTCCTCAACCACATCAATTCCATACACGCAGCCATCAAATTCACCATGGAGGTGGAAAAGGATGGCATGTTACCATTCTTGGATGTTGTTTTTATTATGGATCCCTGCAGTCACGAAAGCTTTAAGTCAAGTTAAGTTGCATTAGACTAAGTATTGAAATCGGGAAACCAGAATTTACTCGGCACTTTTTGGAAATTGGAAAGTTTCTGAGCCATGGTGTCTATAAAACCATAATGTTACTTTCGTTTATAAAGTGGTTTAATAAATTTCTGAAATAGTTTCCTCATCAATATGAAGTTCATAAATAAACATGCCATACATTTCTAATTTTAAGACCAGTATTTTCACCAAATTAATTCAGGAGTCAATCATGCATGTGCACATGAAAATGGAACCTGTAATGTTCTGCTCGGCTCACCGTCAACCACAATTTACAAAAATGATATTTAAGATTTGGATTAGCATTTTATTGCATAGCAAGCAGTACATTTCTCTATGTACATCGTGACAACTTATTTTACGAACAAATACGCAAACAAACATATGTTTCTCCTCATGAAAAAAAGGTTTCCATTAGTATTTGTCCATCACCCTGTGGGCCTTCCAGCATAATTTATAATAGTTTATATATTTTTTTGTATTTTACCAGGCGAGGTCCACTAAAAATCGGGAACACGTCTTTAATATTTACGTACTGTACACACATTGTCATAGTACATGTGCTGTGTTCTAAAATCAATAGATAAGTTGAATGACACTTAGTGTTGAAATCAGTAGACCAGAGACGACTCTGCACTCTTTGTGGAATTTGGAAGATTTCTAAGCCATGGTGTCTAAGAGTGTAACGTTGATTTAGTTCATAAAGTGGTTTAATCATGGACTAGGCACTCTTTGTGGAATTTGGCAGCGACCTGTCCACAAATGAGAGCTCAATGAAGTGGCTTATCGTGTGGACATTTATATCAGCCAAATACTCAACTCATGTTTTTAAATGTGGAGGGGAAGACTGGAGGGCCGGCAGAAAAATCCACGAGGAAAACATGCAAACTCAAAATATGCATCTTCTTGGTTCTTTCGGTAAAGTCACGTAGAAGGGAAATAATAAAATAATACAAATAAAACATAATAAAATAATTCTCACGACGTTTAAAATAATTATCCTCTTGATATGCAAATTATTTTGTCAAGACGCCCTTCTTCCCCCCTCCAACCCAGCTTAAATATACGCTCCAAGCTTGGTGGTGTTTCATTCTTCACCTGAGGACGGCTGCTTGCGTTGTGGCCGAAACGTCGTGAGAATTATTTTATTATGTTTCATTTTTATTATTTTATTACTTCCCTTCTACGTGACTTTACCGAAAGAACCAAGAAGATGAATCCCTGCAGTCACGATAGCTTTAAATCGAAATAAAAATATGCAGTCGTCAGGGTCAGGATTGAACCCACGAACTCCTGTATACCAGGTGAGGGAGTTGCATGCTACCATAACTATGAATGAATAACAGTGAAGATCTTTTGATTTTAAGCTTTCGTGACTGCAGGGATTCATATTCTTGCTTCTTTCGGTAAAGTCAAGAATAACAGTGAAGATCGTCTAACTATGAGCTATTTTTTGGCAAATTCAAATTCACAGAAGAGGTCTCCACATTATAGTTAATTTGGCATGTAATGATTAATCAAATCCCAGCGATTAAATTAATTACCACAATTTCAGGTCACGATTTTCCAAGGATATGTTGTTTAGTTTCGTTATACCATCCCATGTTTATAGCTTTTTTCTCATTTGTACAGTTTTTTTTCATTACCCCAAAACTAACATTGGCATATTGTTTCCATACCATTAAAATAATCATAAATTATTGATCGTACCCTCACAATTCATTGCATGCATGATGAACGTAAGAATCAATGTTAATGTATGAATCGATGCATTGTTACATGACGACTCATCAGAGTCTACTTAAGATAATGAGACCCTTCCTAAAGTAAGCAAATGGACTCAAGCCAAGCCTGTATAACAGCGCAAAATATCTCATCACTCAACCTCTACTAAGAGACTAGTTTGAGGAGCCCACAGTTTAGCCAACATCCATTTGACAACTGTTTTTGATGCACAAGTGTCGAGGAGGCATAGTTATGCTATACTATTGAGCTTGCACACATGCACACTGATAATACAAATATCCTTAACCTCACTGAGTCTAAATACGTGTTCGTAAGGATCCTGTTTGAAGATATTTGGACTGTTCCACGTATACATGTTTGGTACGTAAGAAGACATTGGAGTAGCTAGTGGAAACCCAAGCATATTGATGGATTGCTCAAAGCTCCACGCAGATGTTTTCAATCCATTGGTTCTACTGTTCTCTCTTGGCTACCTTTGCAGTCTCTCATCCAAGTACTTATTATGCTTGGCTTCTTGGATCTGGCGCAATTGAATGTGACGAGAAATACCGTTATGATTTACCCTTTTTAAAAATGCACACATAGTGGATGACTATTGTGGATAGACATTTGTAGGTTATACTTTGATTTTGCATGTCAAAGGATCAATCATTGAAGAAGCTGAACATCAAGCAAGACAGGCACATGCAAGAGAAAAAAGAATGTCCGTTGCCGAACTGTGAAACGGTTTTGAGCAGATGCACAACTGTCAGGCTGCGAGCTGGGTTATCTATACATGGCAGGACAACACTGATGGTGATCTTCACATTGTAGTGGAATGTGAAATGTTGTGATGGCACCAATTTTCAGGTGAGGGTCTGACCCTCTTGTGGAAAATAAAGCATTCAGATTCACCCTGTGAGTCTGCAACAGCCTGGTAGGAGATTTCACGTGGCATCAGTTGCGGTGCCGTTATCCCACAAGTAATGCCAACACATTTTGCTCCATGTGTATGATATTGTAAACTATGCTTCTGGATCCATTGAAGTGCAGAGTTTTTTTTACAGTCTCTTCCGCCCCATTTTTTATTCAAATTGAGTTATCGGTGTCATGCCATGAGATGAATTATTCTTTTGGAACTATCTCAGCCGTGCATCGCCAGTGTTATATAGAGAATGGCCCACAGAAGGATATGTACGTATCTATGTTGAATTTCTTTTGCACCATACGTAGTCAACCGTGCTGATTGGAGGTGTCACGGAGCCACTTATGAGATCCCTTATAGTGACCCTTTTCACACACCCTGTTACAGATACTATTAATTGCAGGTCATTGAAATCGACTCATATATTTTCATGCTTGGAGCAGTAATTCGGCTAACATTAAGTGAAACGCATTTTTTTGGTCTTCATTAATGATCACCTCCGATTAGCGAGGTTGGCTATGTATGGTACGAAAGAAGTTCAACATACGTACATACATACTGAGTCCATCAGCTGGCTGCACTTGAAAACCCAGTTCAATCCTCGGTGGTAACCTGGACTTAAACCCAGGTTAGCAGCGGTACCGGCTCTGAATTCCGAGCCACCTAGCCACCTCTTGATGCACAGCCTTTAACAATAAAACATTTTGTGGCATTTTGTGAAACTGACAAAAAAAATACATTGCAAATGTTAAATACCTTAGCTACATAGGTACAAATGGTTTATTGACAGATGTAAACAATGAAACATTTGTGACTTGGTTACATGCATCCACGAAGTTACTTTTTCAATGTAAATTGTTCAATATGTCACGACCACGAGTCAGCTGAGTTTTTCCCCATAGATTTAATGGAAAAGCTATCTAATAAAACCAAATAAATAATTAATGGCCTTCAATGCAATGCGCCTTGAATCATTTCTGGAACATTTGCGATTGGTATACTACACGATCAGAGTGGAATTAGGGCACTTTAATCAATTTTATATAAAGGACCGTTTACACTTGCATGCACCGCATTATTCAAGGACACAAGCATTCTTGGCAAGACAGAAAGTACAGAAGACCGAAATTGGATTGCTATCTTTGAGGGGAAAAATGCGACCTACATTTTGTGGTCTGTTAAATCGGTATGAACATTGCTAGGAGTCTTATCGTCCGCTTGTCATGGAATGCAAATTAATTCTAGATTCTGACCAGGAGTTCGTTCTGGTTACAGAAAGCACGATATGCACCTGGTAGAAGCTGATGGGAAGTGAATCATGTAATTAAGCGACGTTATCGTTCATTCCCATGAGAGACTGACTCTCGATCAATGGCTGATTGGCTGATCTTGTACCGGGGTCAAATTGTGACCTCATTCTCAGAGGCAGCGTGAGAACAATTCATTAAAATCTACAGAGCTGCACTGGTTAATTTTTCTCGATCTTCAACATCACGGAATAATGTTTCGGGAATCGCGCGGAATTGTCGGGGTTTCTCCTTCATGGCATCCAGGAGTTTATATTTCAAACAGTTTGTCTGACTCCATCTTTCACCTGCAAAATCAAGATTAGCAACCAATTGAGGCCCATTTCACGTGGAATTAATTATCTCTAAAATGTGTGATTTAATGGAATGGACTGTTCGTGTCACAATGAAAAGGGAGTAAAACACAGCTCCGCTACAATTGGCATAAAATGCATAGTCACCTCTAAAGTGGCCATTCAAATTTGATCTGGTTTTGTGCTTAATAGTTTATACTTTAACAATTAGCGTTGTATTCTAATATTATTCAACGCTACATTATATCACCAAAACTTTTGATAAATACAGGGAAAATTAAATGCTCATCCTTCATGAGTCTTACATTTGGTTAGAAAACTGAACCCTTCCGAGGCAAAAAAAGAGAATTCACGAATCCTGATACCCCACAAATATTGATGTGGAGCTTTGAGTGATACCCGTGTCTCGATAGTTACATTTTAATGTGAAATTTTATTGAGGAAAACGTATGTTGTCTTGGTGTGGTTTGGGGCTGTTTTTGCTGTTGTTTTTCAGCCTTGCCCAAGCTCAAGAATTGGTGTACTTATGCAATTTGAACTTATATATACTTCCTCCATTTTACGTATTTTTTTTTATTTTTTTATTTCCTCTCCGATAATTTGCACTCCGATATTTTTTTGTATTGTTTGTTATAACCTTCCGACCCGCCCCTACGGGACGTTTGTGAAAATAGCTTCATAGCTCATCGGATTTCTTCAGGATAAATAAAGATTTTGAGTCTAATTATAATCCCTTGTATGCATGGCGGATTTTTTCCTGGGTACTTACAATTCTTCCCACGTGCCAAACACAAATAACTATTGAAATTGGCCAAATATCCCAAAACAGGACCCTCCTGAAAGAGTCTTGAAACTCATCGAGTTTCTTCCTGGTTCAATAAAGGACAACATAATCTTTAGACTGCAAGAAGCCTATTAGATATGAAGCCCTTTTTCACAGATGTCCAGTATAATAGAGTAGAGTAAAAACATATATGTGTGTGTATATATATGAAAGGTTAACTTTTTATAGAGTATAATTAAAAAATGTGTGGCTCCATTATATAAAAAAGTCACATATTATCAATGCATGTGAATTTGGCTTGCTTCGCATTTGTATATTAACACATGTATGCGTAACCTCATAATGAAACTAAACAAATAAATGTGGTATCATCTCCGGAAATAACTCATGATTCACTGTCATTGCCGTATCTACTCGTACCAATGCTCCCCATGACCGTACATTTCGTGTATTATATCTGTACGTCCGTAGACATAATACACGAGTATTACACGTGCACTTTTACTTGAAACATCTATCAGGAATGAGCAAAAATGGACCATGAACGGTCCATTTTATAATTTCAGCAAATTATGTCACAAAAGGGGGGGAGGGGGGAGCATTGGCACTGTGCTGAGCACGCCGTGCTCTGAGCTCAGTGACCTGAGTTCAGTTCCCAGGCAAGTCTAACGCGACTGGAAAGTGAGTTCTGAACTGGTCGCGGGCTCCACTTTCACAAACCTGCACTTGCCGGCGTGGTGAAGTATGGACAAAGAACCCCATGACCGACGTGATTACCAGTGGGTGGACGAAGGGCTCTTGAGAGATAATTTTACTCACTACCAGCTTTGTGCTTCAATCGTTTTACTGAGAGGTTATGATGATGTGCGTTTAATAGATGTTCAAGTTCATATTCTTAGTTCTTTCGGTAAAGTCACATAGGTAAAAAATTGAAATGAAAATTAATAAAAAAATAAAATAAAAAATCACGACGTTTCGGAGGCAACACAAGTCTCCGTCAGCAGGTGGGACCGTCACAGCCAGATTTGACGGAGACTTGTGTTGCCTCCGAAACGTCGTTATTTTTTTTTTATTAATATTAATTTCATTTTTTATCTACGTGACTTTACCGAAATAACTAAGAGTATGAATCCTTGCAGTCACGAAAGCTTCAAATCTAGGATGTTCAAGTTGCCAGTTTTGAGTAGTCTGAGCCTAGGTTTTCCATTCAGCCTAATACTTCCTTTATTTTAAATGAAAATCACTCTGTCCATCAATGTTATCTACGTAAATAAATGTCACCTGCCCCTGTTATTACATATATACACTGATCTAAGCTTATTTTTAAGGCAAGTATTGATAGATAACCAGCATTTTATCTGCTTTATTAAGTTCACATTTCAACCCTCCCTTTGCTATGTCCCAAAAGTAAATACAAGTTTGGATATATTTCGATTTAAAGCTTTCGTGACTGCAGGGATTCATCTTCTTGGTTCTTTCGGTAAAGTCACGTAGAATGGAAATAATAAAATAATAAAAATAAAACATAATAAAACTATTCTCACGACGTTTCGGCCACAACACAAGCAGCCGTCCTCAGGTGGAGAACACGTCTGTCGAGTCTGACTGTCTTCTCGACAGACGTGTTCTCCACCAGAGGACGGCTGCTTGCGTTGTGGCCGAAACGTCGTGATAATTATTTTATTATGTTTTATTTTTATTATTTTATTATTTCCATTCTACGTGACTTTACCGAAATAACCAAGAAGAAGTTTGGATAGCTTTCATTTTACCAGAATGTTCCTCTTGCATGGAAACAAATCACATCTTTGTTACGTTTAAAATGTCTTCTTTCCCAGCTATTTTTTTAATGGACAGTCGGTGCAATTACTTGAACACGATGAATTTCACAATTAATCTTGTACTTTTAAGTTCTGTCTTTCAGCCTTATGTCGATGCACGCTGGCCTTCAGGCGAAAATGGGGTGGGTGTATGTACTCTGAATTGCATTGAGAGACAAAGCAACACATGAATCAGGGGTGGATTTTATGTAAAAAGGAGACAAATCTCACTTTCCTTGCCAGAGATTCAATTAATTGTCATGATTCGGTCACAATTAGATTTTAGCACTATTTATCTTTTGTTCCATTGTGGTCTATGCAAAACCTTCGGTGTCTGCATGACATTAATGGTTTACATGGCATAAATACATCCAGCAGTGTGCATGTATCATAATTAATCGATGAATCAATGTAACGGTACAAGCCGAGATTTACCACATCGCTTGAACTTCCACTCATATCTATTTCACGTGCACAAGTTTGTTCACTCCACCAGCAAGTATGCGGTCTCAGCACATAATTTGCATATCATAACAATAATAATCATCATTCATTGTCTATCTGCTGTTGGATGCAGGCCTCCAACATGCCGTTGCCATCCCTCACAGTCGTGGTACCTAACTGCTGCGCAGGAGCTAATCTCATTGCTTCTATTTTACGGTGGTCATCATCTCAGGCATTGTCTTTTCGTTGGCATCCATCCATTCCCCAGTTTTGTCATCATCCATCATCCCTTCCAGCAATTTCTCCTGCCCAAATACACTTACTTTTCTTGACATCCAGGTTGATCTGATTTGCGTTTGTTACCCGATGTGTGTGTTGCTCTATCCGTCTCCACTGCAATTCCAAGCAAACATCCCAGCTTTTGTTCCATTTTCTGCGAAATGTTATTCAAGAGAATATTTATCGTCTCATTCGTGGCAACTTGTTGTTTGGAATGTATCTGCCTTTTTTCTGTCTCCCATGGAGGTTTTGTACACCCCGTGAGACAAAAAATAAACATCAGCATGAAAGTTGCATACGCACATGATTCAATGCTTGCATCACAAATTTCATGTTAATTGTTGTGTTAATTTTCTATTTCATGTTTGCCACAATATTTATAATAAATATTTTCTCATCTGTCATTATCAATAATAGTCTATCACATTCTCTTCCAGTGATAAATCATATTTTTAAACACAACTATTTGAGTTTCATTGTATTCCTGACAACTACATCTCACATGTCGAATGGGCTTTGATTGGTTATTATATACAGTACACTATAATTCTTGATTTGAGGCGGAACTTTCGTGAAAGTTAAGACATATTTTTAAATTTCTTTATACTGTTGTGAAACAAATCATAAAAAGTGGCTGCCATACAAGCATTATTCTTACACTTTACATGAGAATGGAGTAAAAACAAGAAACCCACCAATTACTTTATAATGTTATAATATCAGGCGTAGAGCAGTGGAACGGTTACTAGCATGCTGTACTATGAACCCTTTTACCTGAGTTCAATTCCGGGCCACGGCTGGCATCAGTGGTGAATGATATCAGAACCCCCCCCCCCTCCAACTTCAATGACCAGGGCGGAGAAAGAACGATCAAAAATCCCCCATCCTCAATGTGGTGCATAGAGCAAGACGCTCATCCAACAGTGGATTTAGAATTGTTGGAATTTATCTTCTTGGTTCTTTCGGTAAAGTCACGTTTCGGCTACAACGTGAAGACGGCTGTTTGCGTTGTAGCCGAAACGTCGTGAGAATTATTTTATTATGTTCTATTTTTATTATTTTATTATTTCCCTTCTACGTGACTTTACCGAAAGAACCAAGAAGATGAATCCCTGCAGTCGCGAAAGCTTTAAATCGAAATTGTTGGAATTTATTTAATTTCTTTAAAATATATATATTTTATATTCTTTGGCGCGTACGATGAGAGTGTGTGCTATTGGTTGTGAATGTTTTGTAAAATCCTCTGCTTAGCTGCTTGAGCCCCGGTGGAGAGGGAGATGTCATCCTTTGGTTTCATTGCAAACGTGTGATTCAGTACCTCCGCTAGAGAAAGTCATTTTGTGTTCACGTGACCTTGATGACAAATCTTTGAAATAACATCCCCATAAGTTTTATAAACATGGCATTGAGTTGTCTCGCAGGCTGTAAAATAATGAATTATTTTTATGTCAAATATGTCAGAAACTGAAATAAATATCGCGCAGTATGTTATTTAAAATGTTTTTTTTTGTATTTTAGTCATGGAGTGTCTACTATTAACGTTATGCGAGTACTTTTTTTTACGTACAACATAAGGTGCCATA
Organism: Lampetra planeri; assembly: GCF_965212315.1. Taxonomy (NCBI): domain Eukaryota; kingdom Metazoa; phylum Chordata; class Hyperoartia; order Petromyzontiformes; family Petromyzontidae; genus Lampetra; species Lampetra planeri. The sequence continues at coordinate 27,620,050 of NC_136110.1, forward strand.
AGTAATCATGCTTGCCTTCATCCATTGGTTGTAATCTTTTGCAATTCTGCAAAGGTTGGCTTCACATGTGTGACATGTTAATTTCCTTATGTTATACACTCTCACTACACGGTGTTTTACTTCACGAAAGATGTCCAAGCTAAACATATTATCCCCTCTGCATATTATTATTATAGCACAACGTATGGCTTTCACTGTTGTTAAAGTGTGCATCCAGGCTCGGTGCCAAACATTACGCGCTGTATTGCGTAGATAGATTTAGTAATACTTCACTCCACACGTAAGATTGAGTTAAAATTGAGATGAACGTCAACATTGATGTGTACGAGACCTGTTTTTACTCCAGCAAATTGTCTGACAAGGGGTTAATTTATTCTTACTCTGGAATACTTAGTTTATTTCATAATAAACTCTAACTATAACCCTAGCTTGCGTGCCATTTCCAATAAATATCAGTTTCTGAAATGAAATTTTATGACATCTTATGAAATGAATTTCCATTTTTACTTTAACATTTCTTATTTGTGAAGATTGCTTAGCGTGAGGGGTCCATCTTCGGTGCATCCCGGTATGCATGTTGATTTGTTGCACTGACAATATAATTATACCAATTTTTTCTCTTGCAAAATGCATATAGAATGTACCATAAATGAACAATCTCCACAATATAGTTTAATTGTATTTAATTAAGACCGCCTCTCCGACTGCATTAGTTAGTTATTTAAGTGGTGAAAACGTTGATATGGACACCCCACGATGCATTGCATTGAATGCAGGTGGGGTAAAACAGGCTTGTGCGTAACAAAAAGAGGTAAAATATACACAAAGACAAAGATCCTCCCGTATAGCCTTAACAGACTGTTGGGGCAAGTGTTGTTAGCAAGCAATTATGAAGGCTGGCAAGGTACACGATATACGCACACAAAAATATATACGAAAACATTCACATGCATTTTTATATTGTTTTCCTGGTATTATAGCAGCACTGGATTCATGTATTTAAACATTAGCTGCAACTTTATACAAATTTATTTTAATACATTTTCTATCGGGCAATTACTGTCCCTGAATAAATACAACAGAAAATTTGGATAATTTAAATTATGATCCGTAATACATTTCGGTAATGGTACGGGTTATTAAAGAAAAAGTATTTATTGGCCAGTTGAAAATTTATAGCTTTTAATTTCCACATATATATAAATATTGCTTGCTTTTATGATACATGTGACCAAACCTGTATGACCAAGTACCAACCATTACTCATGATTATCGTCATGTTGTTGCATTACCAGGGTATAACCTTCATTGATAAACTTCCACTTTGGCGAACGTAAAATGAAGTTGAAAGGTAACGGAAATATTACACCTCCGTGAGTTCATCCGATGCCGCCTCCAATTTGCATTCACTCTGGATGCCACTCAACCAAAAGGTTCGGTGCATCATCAATGTGCATGCCAGGCGAGCAAGCAAGGCAGGCAGGGACCTCTGCCAAACGCAATGACTTGGATTACAGCCAAAAAGCCCAGTGCAAGTGGCCGTTTGGAAGCATGTCCATAACTGTCCTGGCGGCCAGGTTTAATGCCAGGATTTACAGCGCCGACAAATGGCTGTGCTAATCCTAATGATTTATTGGCTGACGGAGCTTTAACAGACACGAGCAGCTGTTGACCTTGAAGAGGGCCTGATAAGCCCAGCTGCTTCCTCCTAGCAGGGGGGCAGAGCCAATGAGTCCGTCTGAAGACGCCGGTTATTAACGCGCAGCAACCAATAAAGGCTCACTGTGATGACAATCGTAGGGAGCATTCCACCAATTTACATCGCTTGAGTTTAACAGGAGACCAACCGTTAATGGGTAATCCCACTCCAGCAATGCGATTTTACGAGCACTTAACAATTATTGTGCCTGTTGTTTTATCTGCTTCAATCTTCATAGGACATTCCCCGTTAGTCGGGTGAGGCCTATGTTATGCCACTTGTCACCAACATCAATCATTCTTTCACTCTATATGAGCGGCATGGCCCGAATGGTGAAACTTACTTTTCCACTTCATGCAGTTACACATTTCTAGGGGATAAAGTTATGTTTGTATATATGTGTGTACTTTCCTATTCGTGAAAACGTATGCCTATTTATTGGATCTTATAATGTTGCAATAAATGATTTCTTACCTGTGATAAGTGCTGTATATTCCCTTGGACTTGTAAACATGTTAGATTTAGGATGTTACAACAAATATTAACAGTAATGGTATATTCTATGGTTCTTTCGATAAAGTCACGTAGATAGAAAATAAAATAAAATAAAAATTTTAAATAACAAAAAAATAAAAAAATGTAAAAAACCCAAAAAACTCACGACGTTTCGATCGCAACACAAGCGGTCGTAATCAGGTGGAGAGATGACGACCGCTTGTGTTGCGATCAAAACGTCGTGAGTTTTTTGTTTAAAAAATTTTTTTTTTTAATTTTTATATATTTTTTATATTTATTTTATTTTCTATCTACGTGACTTTACTGAAAGAACCACAGAATATGAATTCCTGCAGTCACGAAAGTTTTAAGTCAGTAATGGTATAATTTACACCGATGACGGACACACTTCAATCTCAGTGTTGAAGTTTTTCCACTGTACAACCAAGCCGTGCTGCGATTGTGCCAAGCCAGACCACCACATCTCAGGAGGCAAAACGTTGCTTTTCCACTGTAGAACCCGAGCCATGCTGCTGGCATTACACTCGATGCACGTGTGATGTCAGGGTTACGCAATGTATGATGACAATGATTAACCGTGCTCCTGGCCACGCTTGGCCCTGGACCAGATGCCAATGTTTTGTAAGGCCAGCATATTGCGGATCGGTTCTAGCTCGGCTTGACAAATAGCCGGTGGAAAACCACTGTGAGGGCCCCACGCTGATATGCTCACACGAGCTAATGGAAAAGGGGTACAAGAGTTGTTGCTGGTTTGGCTTGGTCTTGCTAATTATAATGAGAGTGGGTGTAACATATGACCATCAGCCTCATATAATCACAGAGGGCTGAAGGCTGAGCCCCTTTCTAAATTTTTAAGTAAAACAAATGTAAATGCAATAATTTTTCAGTATATAATTAAGCGATGGGCTGTCGCAGCCTTTCCATATGCATAGGGGGCGAGAATTAAAGTAGAATGCATGAGAGATAAAAGCCGCTCACCTCGTAAATCATTCTGTTAGCATTTAATATTTAGTTTAAAGTTTGCTAAGTGACTGTTGTACAACTTGCCAAATTAGGTCATGCCTTTTTTTAAACCTGACATGAGAGCAATTTATTTGAAAATATATATTCAAGTGAAATTGCTTGAGATCAGGTTTTTTTGACCTGTGACACTTTCGAGGTCTAAGTGGAAATATCTCGGAGAGCTACCACACTTAAAACGTCCACATATTGCAGGTTCGACATGAAAGCCTTCTGGCATTAGCATCCTATCAAGCATAGCCGGTGAAGTGAACATTTTACCCTTCAATTCCTTTTTTGGACAATAGTAAATATGCACTTCATTAAAACCAGTTAACACTCCGCATATGCATTTCTGCTGTACAATTATTTCATAGCTCCTTGATAACGATGACAAGACATCTTCTTGGTTCTTTCGGTAAAGTCACGTAGAAGGGGAATGATAAAATAATAAAAATAAAACATAATAAGATAAAATTCTCACGACGTTTCGGCCACAACGCAAGCAGCCGTCCTCAGGTGAAGCGCATGGCTGTCGGAAAGACAGTGTCCCAATGCAGTCACGAAAGCTTTAAATCGAAAAAGATTACAAGACATTTAGAAGACATGTAATTCTTCTGGTGATGGCAACTTTCTTGGGATCTAAATCTATTAAAGTTATGCATTGCACATGTTATTTCACTATTGCTATAATAAATTTTTGCAGATAATTTTAGGATCCTGAAAGTTATTACTGAAAATGAACTCTCACACATTCCAAGTCATTCACACATACTTGTTTTCTCACTTCCATAACTTTATAAAATATTGTGCAAACCCACCCCCCCCCCCCAAAAAATTTAATGAACAGAACAAGCTTCCTCAACCTTTATTAATAAACACAACTACGTAAAAAAATGGCATATATCCAAATGGCATATAACAAGAACAATACAGACATGACACCATGAAAATAATACATTTACATTACAATAAATATATATATTATAAATCCTTAAATGGATCTGGCTAATCGTCGACCTTTGTTGAAATGGTAAAATGTGTATATCTATTGCGCAACGGCTCAATGGTAATGTACATATAGGGGCCAATTGATATAGCTATTTTGAGCATTTTTCCACCACTATTTGGCAGAAAGACGACCGATTTAGAGGAAAATTGGCCCTGTTCCACATTTTACAATTCACGACGGGATGATGTTGGAACAAAAACGTCTCTGCACATCCCCCAATTGCAGAATGTGCCATCGTGGGTGGAGCCATTGTAGAGCAAATCATAATAAAATGTTTTCACATGATTGCGGAACCTTTCCGCCAAAGCACGAAAATTGTGTCCTTTCACACCTTTGGGTGTGGCACACGCAGGGGAGAGGACGCAGTGATGAATTCAACCCGAATTTGTGTGCGTTGCTTGTTGCCTGCATTCCAAGACATTTTTGTGGAAAGTTTGCTTCCATTTAATGGTAGCTTGTTGTCATTCCACAGTGTGTGGGAAACGCCGGAATGGAGTAACGCATTCGTGCACGTAAAGTTGCTATGGCTCAGTGGTTCTTGACCCTTTACTGCAGCCTTGCACCCTCTTTTGGTTCTCAATCGTAAAACAAATGTATAATGATTAAAAATACAAAGGTTTGAGGAAACAAAGTAATCGTATTCTTAGGTTTTTTCGGTAAAGTCACGTAGGTAAAAAAAAAAAATTATTTTACTTTTATTAATTTTGATTTGTTTACATACGTGACTTTACCTAAAAAAACCTAAGAATATGAATACTTGCAGTCACGAAAGCTTCAAATCTAGAATCGAAGTAATCGTATTCTTGGGTCTTTCAGTAAAGTCACGTAGATAGGTTCAAATAAAATATTAAAACATGAATTCCTGCAGTCACGAAAGCTTTAAGTCAAAAGTTATTGTACTTACGTGCTAATGCTTAATTTGTGTTTCCATGATTTACCTTAGAAAAAAATCTGGGTATGTCTCGCACTTCCGGAAAGGGCATCTCACACCCCTGGGGGGGGGTGCGTGCACCCCAGGTTAAGAACCACTGGTGTAGATGATGGAAACGTAGACAATGATCATTACGATGTTGATGATGATGATAATGAGCAAATAACATGGCCAATGAAGTTTAATTTCCGGCATCTGAGTTTTGAGCCTCTCTGAAGGCGATGCGACTTGGATGTGTGCCTGGCCTGGTGCAGTGCGCATACCTTGTCAATTACCATCTGTGATAAAGTACTTCAGAGGCAGGGGTTGTTGAATGGCCGTGGGACAGGGGTTGGTGTGTGTATCTAGGCGTTGAGGGACTATCATCCTCATTTACACAATTACAATCACTATTAATTAAAAAAAATCCAGGTAAGGCCCACTGAGCTATATAGCTCTTTTTCAGAAGCGACCTGGCCACAAATGATCGCTCAACGAAGTGTAAATTGGTATCAGCCAAACGCTCTAAACGCATTTCTAGAAATGTGGAGGGGAAACCCGGAGGACATGGAGAAAAATCCACGCGGCCACGAGGGGAACATGCAAACTCAAAATATGCAGCAGGCGTCAGGGTGTGGATCGAACCCACGACCTCCTGTATACCAGCTGAGGTAGTTCACCTCTCACCACTGTAGTGCCCCTATCATCACCTTTATCATTATAATCATCCCCATCGACTTTATCTTCATCATTGTCATCGTCATTCCTACAACTTAAAATTATCTTCACATATCTCTAACACCTCTCATCACACACTCCGAGTTGACGCTGAACAGAGACGGTGACGTGACATGGCGTTGTCTTTTGATTTAAAGCTTTCGTGACTGCAGGGATTCATCTTCTTGGTTCTTTCGGTAAAGTCACGTAGAAGGGAAGTAATAAAATAATAAAAATAAAACATAATAAAATTATTCTCACGACGTTTCGGCCACAACGCAAGCAGCCGTCCTCAGGTGAAAACCAGACTCTGTCGCCTCGACGGACCTGGTTTTCACCTGAGGACGGCTGCTTGCGTTGTGGCCGAAACGTCGTGAGAATAATTTTATTATGTTTTATTTTTATTATTTTATTACTTCCCTTCTACGTGACTTTACCGAAAGAACCAAGAAGATGGCGTTGTTTCATGTACCCTGCTCAATCGTTGCCCATTTTGTGAGTTCACCGCTCATATTATTGCCACCTCTGAGGTTCTTGATCAGCTGGAAGTCATTCTCATCTCCTACGTGTCTCACCTGACCTCTGACCCATTCACTGTGCTTGACTCTGTCATGTGAAGAAAAAGACGGACACTTTTGCGTCATCTTCACTGCTCCCTCGCAAACACATTCCTGCGGAGGGAACTGGTAGGAACGTTGGGTTGCTCGCTCAATGGCCAGGGTCAACGGCGGCGTGGTGTATTCCGCAAATATGCCCGACTGTGAGGGTGGGCACAAGCCGGCGTGAGTAGGTTAAACGTTGAGTTTTATAAGGGCACCACGGGGTGACCAGCCCCTCCCCACCCAGCCTTACCCCTCCCACCCCCCACCCAGCCCCACCCTCCCCACCCAGCCCCTCCCCACCCTCCCCACCCAGCCCCTCCCCACCCTTCCCACCCAGCCCCTCCTCACCCTCCCCTCCCCACCCAGCCCCTCCCCACCCTCCCCTCCCCACCCAGCCCCACCCTCCCCACCCAGCCCCTCCCCACCCTCCCCTCCCCACGCAGCCCCTCCCTCCCCACCCAGCCCCTCCCTGCACGACGGACACAATAATGCTGGTGTAACCTGGCGGTTCCTACCAGTATAAATGTTTAGACCGAATATCACCTCCCGCATGCCCCATCCCTTCTTAATGGCAACCTACTCCTTACATTCCTCGCGATTAGTCTGATGCAAAATGTTCTCCCTTAGTAGCAGGTATACCTAGAGCAGTGACTGAAGGTGGACAGAGATCACAATGATGGCATAAAGTGGCGGATGAGGGTAAGTTAGAATGCTTTGTAAAACTGAACTTAACAATCATTAACACCACAATAATGCACCTGAACAAGAATTATGTTAAATTTCGATTTAAAGCTTTCGTGACTGCAGGGATTCATCTTCTTGGTTCTTTCGGTAAAGTCACGTAGAAGGGAAATAATAAAATAATAAAAAATAAAACATAATAACGCTGTCTTTCTGACAGACCTGTTCTTCACCTGAGGACGGCTGCTTGCGTTGTGGCCGAAACGTCGTGAGAATTATTTTATGAAGTTTTATTTTTATTATTTCATTATTTCCCTTCTACGTGACTTTACCGAAAGAACCAAGAAGAAGAATTATGTTAATCAGTGCATATTTCAAGAGCTTGATAAAGAACGCTGCAAAGCGGGACTCAATATAAATAAGGCAAGCAACATTTAAGTAGAACAACTTTACTTACAACAAATGAAGGACTTGTGTCAGAGGGACGTAAGGGTAAATTACATCAGATTATATATGCCTACGAAAGTTATTGAAGGTGCACTATCACCTTTCAAACGAATTAAATACAGAGGGAGAAGAGAGCAGTTGAGTGTATCGATCGCTACGTCTTAAAGTGCATTGTAATTGGGGGACTGTGTGTGGTCTTGGTGTGGTTTGGGACTGTTTTTGTTGTTGTTTTGCTGCCTTGCCCAAGCTTGATTTGGTGTTGACAAATCGGCAGGAATGTTTGTACGTTAAATTAATTCATTTGAGCAATTTTCTTACCTTATCTCTATCTTTCACTAATTTCATCTTTCGTGTTGTCCGTTTATGTATCCTAACTGGACACCTGTGAAGAAGAGCTTCCATAGCTCATTCGATTCGTCCGGGATAAATATAGATTCTGATGCTGAATATCAAGATGTCGTCATGGCCAAAATTGTCGATGCCTCCCACACCCCACCGACGTTTCATACTTTGTGCCAGAACTCGCCACTGTTGCACAGTAGGCACCACGACACACACTTGTGGAAAATTGAACTTGATTGTAATAAGCCGCAGAATGCCAGGATGTGAAAAGAGGAGCGTTTTGAATCGATGCATATTACCTGCTATGACCATGGATCAGAAACATGGACACGGACAAAAGACATGTACAATAGCTCAAGTATACAAAGGAACGTGGAAAGATGCATGCCTGGGGTTATACTGGGGTACAGAAAGAGGAACACGTGGATTAGTGAACACACGCAGGTTAAAGACACCACATTTTACTGTTAAGAACACCAAGTGGGCTTGAGCAGGGCACGTCCCCTTACAAAGGTTCATAGCCGGTGGTCAAAACGCAGCCCAAGGAGGAATATGCCCAACGAGACAAGTTCAAGTTCATTTATACTGGTAGGAACGAAGTGGACCAGACCACCAATAGATTATACTGGTAGGAACGAAGTGGACCAGACCACCAATAGATTATATCGTCCGTCCGTCCGTCCGTGTATCAACATCGCCCCCTACTGCAAAACACTTGGCAGGACCCTACAAAAACCTTTTGACTCAGTGGGGCTTTCCAAGTGTAATAATACATTATGTTTATATTCTTAGGTTATTCGTTCCTACCAGCCCACCCCGCAGGGTACTGTTTAGGTATAGCCCTGTGAGCCATTCGGCTCTTGAATCGGGTGCAACCGCAACAAACAAAAAACTAAAACATGAACAAAAAACATCTTAAAGTGAATATGTGACTAAGTGCAAACAGAAAATCCAAGAAAAGACAGCAAAATGTTGCAGAAAAAAACACCGTACAGCAACGCTGTGTGCAAAAATCCCAGTGGGATGCAAGTCAAACAACAACAACCATAAGACAACCTAGATTAAGGCCATCAGTCTAACTCTGTACTACAACAAACAAACATGGCTAAACCAATACACTTTTCGAAATCACCAAAATAAAGCCATGAAAGCAATGAAAAAGCAATCATAGGAACTGTGACAGAATTTTCACAATAAATGGCATAAACAACATGTACTACCAAAACCCTGCAGCCATAGCTGGCTGCATGAGCCACTCCACAACAGCAGGAGCATCAATCGGAGTATTACAAATGCTGTGGACATAGAGCAACGAAATATACTTCTGTTTGGAGTCAGATGAATTGTTGCATCGCCGCTCCACGTGAGGAGGCATTTATCCAGCAGTGCATAGATTATGGTTATTCACAATTAGGGTAAACGTACTCACGGACGCGTGCTGAGTGGGCAAAGCCATTGAGTCAAGCGCAGGCAATGAAATTCAACCGACCCCTAAAATGTGAGCTGCCTTTGTGAGTTGACAAAAATGTATTTACAAAATCTCAACAAAAATCCTCACAATTGTGCCTACCTGCTCGCCCAGCTCCTCCCAGTACTTATATTTTAAACTCAATTCACTTTTGTGAGCCAAACACCACTGGCAAGTTGGAATTTGTACATTCCTATTTGTGTTGACTGTAAAGAGCACAGTGTGGCTATAGCCTTGAAATATTACAAATACAACGTTTGCATTTGGGAGGTACAAAGGCAGTAGCAGAGCCATAGAGCAGTAATGTCTGCTGTTCTATGGCTTAAGTTAGACAACATTATCCTCTTCATTAGTTTATATGAGGTTATTAATTTATTTTATTACGTACCCATTGTTTTTATTCAAACTTTTTTCGTTGATTTAAATTAAACTTAAAATTATGTTTAACTCTAATTTGCTGGGCCTAGTATCCGTTTCCCATTCCGGGACGTCTGCAAATTACAGGGTGGGTCCCGTTCACTGCGTGAATGTTATTTAGAGAGACGTAATCCAGCTGTTTATAAAGCCATTGCACTCACCGCAGAGAACTGTAGCTACACTACCACACTCTACGATAGCTGGCGCCTAACTGTGCCACACGCCCTTCCGCATGACGTTTTACTTCCAATTCTGTTCTGATGGCATACACGTACGTCATCAGAACGGGAAAGGGGTAGTACCACTGACACTAGGCTTCACGCACCACCTGATTCTCTCAACTCTGCAAACACCATGGTCTCGTATGTCTGGTAAATTACTTTCCCTCTTCAGACCATGAATAACCCTTACTTCTAATTTTAATAGATATTTCCACTGCTTTTGACACTACAGATCACTTGAACCTACTTAAGCATCCCCATAGCTATGTAGACGTCTCCAGGACACTTGACTTTTCTTGTTCAAACTGTTCCTATATTTTCATTCAATGACTCTCTTCCCCTCACACACCTCATTGCTCTGATGTGCCCACAACTCCCCCATCCTCACCCCCTGCTCTTTTCAATGTATTTTATACCTTTCTTTTACTATTTTAAATTGTCTCCAGTTTTTAACGGCGGCCATCATTTGTATGCTGATAACACTCAGCTCTCCATCACCATTGACTCCACGAACCCAAGCTCACTCATTAATCTCACATCCAGCCTTCATGTGGTCTCGTCTTTAATTGATCTTACATTTCTCCAGCTAAACATTGCCACAACTGAAGAAATCCGAATTGGTAGAGAGTCCACACTGAGTAAAGACCCAAATTTGAGCGTGCACCTTCAAACTTTGAGGCGACATCGTCAGTGTGTGCAAAACCTTGGAGTTGTCAATCATCGCAAGCTCTCTTTTCTCCTCCCACAAATCTTCACCCTGCAGGACCACCATATGTCTATCTGAGCAATGACTCCCGTATCCACCATTACCTTTCCCTAGCTGCAGCCGGGACCATCATCCATGCCGTCACCACATCTTGCAACAATCGTTTTAATATGTTCCTCTACTCAGTTTAACACGTAGGCTTTCGCGATTAATACCACCCATAATACAGGCTTTTTGGGTTAGATCGCATAACAGGAGGACTTCTCAAAAAATATGTCTGTTGCCTGCTGAAGCTAGTTGTAATTACTGGTGAAACGTCATACTCAGATTGTAAATGTTGTGGCTTGGCTCCCTAACACACCGGTGATGCTGTACTAGTAACGGATTGGCACGTTCCGTTTACGTGACAAACCTTAATAATTGGCTGTGTCGGATGGTGGCGGGTTTAACGACACATTGATATATTTACACGATCTAACCCAAAAAAACCTGTATTATGAATTTTCCTCTACTGCCTCCCAAAAATTTTCATCTGCAATCTTTGGATGATGCAAAATGTCACTGCCATCCTCCTTTCCAGCACCTGACAATGAAACCAAATCGTAACAAGACTCCAATCCCTCGACTGGCTTCAAATCCAATACTGGATCAATTTCGAGAGCGCAAGCACTGTATTCAATATCCTACAATGATTCGCTCCTGTCTGCGACCCATCTCACTCCAAATACTTTCTGCTACAGAAATTAAGTGTAGATTTGTGATGTATGGGTACCCCGGACTGGTTCAGATAGCACTTGCCAAAATTTTAGCCATGGCTGGGAATCAATCTCAGGATTACAGGTACATAGCACGGTCGTTCACCATGAATATCTGCATCCTTTCATGGTATTTCACTTATATGGGACTATCCATTTGGAGGACGTCACCTTATAATGATTATTAATGAGGGGGGCTGGTCGACGTGGAGTGACGTCACGAACGTTGCACACAAACATTCTTGGCTCATTATAGTCGGTAATAATGTGGGGGGGGGCGGTCCATTTGGAGGACGTCACCTGCTCATGATTTAAATTAAGGGGGGTTGTTCGATGTGGAGTGACGTCACTTGCGCATGATTATTAGTGAGGGGTTTAGTACTCCATATTGATTGACGTCACCCGCTCATGATTATTAATGATGGGGGTGGGGGTGTCCATTTGGATGACGTCACCTGTTCATGAATAATAGTAAGGGAGGCTGGTCGATGTGGAGTGACGTCACGAGCGTTAAGGACAGACATTCCTGGGTGATTATGCAGTAGGTATGATATGTGTAAACAATCCACATTTATTTGAAATGGAAGAATAATTGTTTCGGGAACCTACCAAAAATGAGAGTGTAAATAAATGGGACAATTTTCTGCAACGGCTGAAAACATTCTCAGGTTACATTGAATGGCACTGTTGATCAAATGTGATTATGCCATGATAAATGGCAACAGGGCAACAGCAATTGGTTTTTTAATTGGTTCAAATATATTGTCAGCATTGTATCGTATTTCAGCTCCCGAATTGTTCTATTGGCTGCTGTGAGAAAAAAAGAGTGATATAAAGCAGTTAGGCCAACGTAGATACTGGACCAAGATGAACCGGCGCTTACTTTATTGATTAGAGCGTAAATCCCCGTTGTGCTACTGTCGTTATTTACATTGCATCAATCCACCTGAGTGGAGACATTGTGAGATTCTTTTTTACCCCCCCCCCAATGAACTTTTTTCACACCGTACGTAACCAACCGTGCAAATTGGACCACAAACTAAACACAGAAAAGCAGTTAAGAATGTTTTCATTATAGATGATTTAAAAGCGCACATCTCCAGTGGCTTTCTAATATCGAAAGGAAGAGCGTTCCAGACGTCCGCAGAAGCACATCTGAAAGCGCGCGATGTCGTGACTGTCTTTGCGTGATGACTAGCCAAAAGCCGCTGCAAGGATGACCGCAGTTCGCGTGATGATTTTATGTTCCTTGACGAGATCAGCAATGCAGTGAGAGGGTGAAAAAAAAGATATCGTTACAAACTGGCAAGGCAGGCTTTTGCTTATGCCAGGCAATGCTATGGTTGATTGTCAACACTTGTCTTGCTACACTTGGTTGTTCGTAACATATTTACGGTCTCAAAATAGAAGACAAATGTCCAAGCAACAATGTCAACAACTATGCACAACCGTGCATTGTATTTACATTGAATGTTGAAGGCCTTAAGTGCGAATTTCAATCTTGTTTTACCCTCCCAACAATACGTTACGGTTTGGTGAAGATCGCATACATGCTAGAACATGAGCAGGTAACCAATGGCTCTTCAGAATTTAAATGTAGCGCAGTTATCTTGCCAGCAGTGACTTGTGTGACTTGTGTGACCCGTGACCACTGTGTCTCGATCTTTCCTGGCCGTGATCGTTATCGAGGACACAGGGCGGTCATTAATAAACGATGAAATATAAGTTTGGTAGCACTCTGCGTTGTTTTCCTCGGTTCCGCTTGCGTGATCATCCTCCTCCTCTTCGTCAACTGTGACAAGACTGATAATTGTTTTTTTACTCTTCTATCTGGAAACACAACTGACACCTTTTTTTTACAAGGAGTCATGTTTACATAGTCCACAATACCTGCAGTCATAATGCAAACAAAAACATAACTCTGATAATGTATGCACTGTCCTTGAAGTTGATTGGTCCACACCCGAGACAGCTTTCCTTAGAGCGTCATCTGGTCCAACCCATGTGAGACTAGGCTCTAAGGAAAGCTGTCTCGGGTGTGGACCAATCAACTTCAAGGACAGTGCACATTATCAGAGTTATGTTTTTTTTGCATTATGACTGCAGGTATTGTGGTCTATGTAAACATGACTCCTTGTAAAAAAAAAAGGTGTCAGTTTTGTTTCCAGATAGAAGGGTAAAAAACCAATTATCATATTTTTACTGGCAAATGAGGTTCCAATGGTGTAAATGCTTACCCCGAGCTCTCATACTCTGATGGTGCATTGTCTTTGAGTTGTGCGCCTTTTGGCGTCATCTGGTCCAACCCATGTGAGACTAGGCTCTAAGGAAAGCTGTCTCGGGTGTGGACCAATCAACTTCAAGGACAGTGCATACATTATCAGAGTTATGTTTTTTTTGCATTATGACTGCAGGTATTGTGGTCTATGTAAACATGACTCCTTGTAAAAAAAAAGTGTCAGTTTTGTTTCAAGATAGAAGGGTAAAAACCAATTATCATATTTTTACTGGCAAATGAGGTTCCAATGGTGTGACAAGACTCTCGCTCCCAATACCGGCCATGCACACCCGAGCACTTTCTGAGAGCTTGACGTGGGTCAAAAATGGCATCGGTCTATTCGTCTGGCTCACAGCACACAGGTACACCAATGGACCTGGGATATCAGCTTGCTGGCATGACGATTGTCTCCCTCCCCCCCTCCCACCCCGAGCAGTGCCGGATTATCGTAGTAGCAAAAGTAGCTGCATATGCTACGGGCCCCGCATTTTCGAGGGGCCGCGCTAAATGCTTTGAAGCTGTCAATTCCGGTTCAGTGATTCTGCACTTGCTCTATTACTATCGTACTATACTACCTTAAACTTTTATGAACGACTGGGTGTTTAAGGTTAGCGATTTGTCGTATTAGCTGGCTGTATAGCAAATGAAAAACATACAATTACTTTACTATGCAAGTAAAAAAGGGTGTTTTAATATTTCGTGTTTTTTTTATTTAGGGCCCCTTTATAACATATGTCTCTCTCTCAAATTTAGTTCTACCTGATGACGATTGCTTGTGTTGCAATCGAAACGTCGTATTCTATTATTTAATTTATTTTCTTTCTACGTGACTTTACCGAAAGAACAAAAGAGTAATTCCTGCAGTTACGAAAGCTTCAAATCAAACATTCACAAGGTTTAACAATGACTAATAAATATTGCCGTGCGATATATTTATTCGTAACACAACCTCACTGGTTACACTTGGCTGGCAAGAAGTTTATATAAACCTTTTTTTGACCAATTACAGTTGTGTGTAACCACATTTTCCAAATAAATCTGAGAACATATTTTCAAAAAATGAATGCATTCAAAAACTTATTCAATTATGCGACATTACTGTGGATTAAAAATGCAATTTTGTCAAAAGTCTCTTCCAATCAGTTGCCAACGTTCATCCTGTAGTTACAAACAAGTTAAGTAGCTTGTACACAAAGCGGAAACATCTGTTTTTTTTATTCTTAAAAGTATACTCTAATGTAGTATACTACAAATTTCTCAGACTTTGATAGCAAAGTCTGAGAAATGTAAATATATCGGGTTCAACCACACATTTATTGCACAAAGAGCCAAGCATGAACCTTTGATTTGAAGTGAATTGGACAGAGTGTGGTGTTGTAATTGCACGTGGACTGCAAACTGTAATAAGTAACGTTCTCAATTTACACCATGATTAATGGGAATCGCTTTTTTCTTGTTATTGCACAGCTAATTAAATATTCATTATAGTTTAGAATCCAAGGCATCCGTGTCATCTGCCAAACGATTAGTGTCATCCGTCAACTGTTGAGGGCACATACAATGGATACCAAAATCTGCGCTGCATTTGTTTTATAAATTTATAGAGCACAAATTATGATTTAATGTTGTTCCATTTACTGCAGTGGATTTGACCAGGGGACATGTTAAATTAATAATGTAGTCTTCTTGGTTCTTTCGGTAAAGTCACGTAGAAGGGAAGTAATTAAATAATAAAAAATAAAACACAATAAAATAAAATAATTATTTTATTGTGTAATAAAATAATAAAAAATAAAACACAATAAAATAAAATAATTATTTTATTGTGTTTTATTTTTTTATTTTATTAAAAAATAAAACACAATAAAATAAAATAATTATTTTATTGTGTTTTATTTTTTATTATTTTATTACTTCCCTTCTACGTGACTTTACCGAAAGAACCAAGAAGATGAATCCCTGCAGTCACGAAAGCTTTAAATCGAAAATTAATAATGTGGCCTTAATTATACTTTTGCTATTTTTGAATGTTATGGCATGCAGTCGTATTTCTAACTCACCACATATACATAATTATTTACGTATTGCCCATTGTTAATTCACTGGCTTGCATGAAGGCCTCGCCATGACTCTTTTCGCCATGAGAGTTGTTTGAATCTACTTGACCACACTGGTCGATGTGAGTTGGTGCAGGGGGGGGGGGCTGGTTCGGATATCACTCGCCAACGATGTTAGCCATGACCGGCAAATCAAACTTAGGTCATCATGTTCCTAGCACAGCACATTAATCACTGTGCAACCACTTCCCTCACCCCCCTGCGTAGCCTTATTACGTAAATTACCACGCATGTAATTAACCTAATCTAGTAATCTGTAGCATTCGAAATGAAATGTTCACGTAAGCAGTATACACAGCAGCCTCTCAAAGACCTACCTATTTCATAACACCCGAACATTGCCGCGTGTGGCATGTCACTTTGTAATCCTCACGCCACGCTGCTGTGTCAGAAGAAAAACCCGCGGCGATCCTGCATGACACCGCATGATTGCTGACCAGGCTATTGGCTTTAGCGAAGTCAGTGTGCGCGAGTTATCGAAGGTGAGTTCCGCAGAACAATGTGATCACCAGAGGCGTGGGCTGTAATGAAGATTATGATTGGAACCTACAGCGCTAACACACACAGCAGCAGCAACGTAAACATACGGCTATATCATGAGCCACGTAAGCGGATGAATCGAAACACAGTTATATAGTTACTTACACGTCTGCCACTTGCACCCTTTGTGCAGTATCTCGTGATGCAGTTGCTGTGCGTTTCCTGGATTTTTTTTGTTTGCGCATAGTCACTTTAAGATGTTTTCTTGTTCATGTTTTTGTTTTCTGTTTGTTGCGGTTGCACCCGATTCAAGAGCCCAATGGCTCACAGGGCCATACCAAATAAATGAAACGGAAACTGAATTTAAACGCAGCAATAGTTCAAAGGTGAAAGGTGCTGCCCTCGAATTCCTTTCTCACTCCACTGCTGGTGGAAGGGCCTCCACGAGACGGACAGCCCCCTTTTAAGATTATATTTTGGCCTAATCATCTACGTACACTGGCCAGATATCCTGGAACAATGGCAGTACCCATACTCTACTCTTTGGTTCTTTCAGTAAAGTTACGTAGGTGAAAACATTTAATAAAACAAATAAAAAATAAAAAATCACGACGTTTCGATTGCAACGCAAGCAATCATCATCAAGTGTGACAACCACAGCAATAATTTTTTTTACTGAAGTGGGTGAGATGCCGCAATTAAGAGGGTTTATATAAGTCTAGAAAGTACTCATCCTACTTTGCCCCAACCACACGAGACCTTCCGAACGACTGACTATGAAGTGGCCACAGAAACTGCTGGGTGGATAGAAGCGGAGGGGGTGTAGGAAGTTTGCACCGTCGATTGAACTGTTCTGCCGGGAGATCGAGCTTGCAGCCTCTGGGGTAGCAAGTCCAGCGCACTAATCATTACACCACGGCAAGCGGAGTGCTTTGTGAACCAAACCGTGTATTTTATAGATAGTTTGTGGCAGCCCATTTTGTGACCCAACACAGACATGGATATATTGATGTCACGCAAGTACAATCTTTTTTTCCATCAACGTCTTCTATTCCTCATGTTCTTTCTGCTGTCATGATGTGCCATGCTGATACACACCAAAACTGGTTTCCATCAAATTCGTTCTGTTGTTTTTCCCCCAAACACAGCAGAAGTAAGTCTAACCTGCTTCTGAAATGCTCGCGTTATGTTGTGAAGATGAGAACGTGAGCAGCCTGCAGAGGATGACACCAGCCTAAGACCCCTTGTGTGTGAAACTTGTTTTGGCAGTGCAAGCATACCTATGAACGCTCCCTCCCTTGGAATGAGTGTAACTGCATCGTCTTTTTTTAACGGTCTGCCTAAGCTTGACTCTGGGCGGTTATGTCTTCCTATCGTTTAATATCTTACAACCCCACCGCTTTTATATCATAAAATTGCAAACAAACGTGCTCTGTCTTCTTGCTTCTTTCGGTAAAGTCACGTAGAAGGGAAATAATAAAATAATATAAATCAAACATAATAAAATACAATTCTCACGACGTTTCGGCCACAACGCAAGCAGCCGTCCTCAGGTGAAGAACAGGTCTGTCGGAAAGACAGCGTCTTAAACAATGGGCCGTTCATTCAGACGCTGTCTTTACGACAGTCACGAAAGCTTTAAATCGAAACGTGCTCTGATAATATATGCATTGTCTTTGAAACTGATTGGCTTGCACCAGAGACAGCCTTCGTTGTATGGCCTTGTCTCACTACCAGTGTTGGACCAGGGAACGCCAGCAGGCGAACAGTGGAAAGGCCACGCAAGTATCAAAGTAATAATAGCTCAGGTTCATCAAATTTGGTAAAACATGTTTGTTTGCGTGCTTGCTACAAGTACGTGTGGCTTGTGCAGACTTGATGCCTTGCAACATGAATCTATTCGGTGTTTGTACATCTTAACTCCTCCTTTGTTGCTTGAAAGGGTAATGTATAGGCTTATAAAATGCTTATTCACAAGAAAAGTGTGATGCAGTCAGTCCGCAGTGGAGCTTCAGACACAGAAGCTTTAAACAGAGCCATGATGTCAGCAGCAGAGCAATAGGTGATTCCTAATTATTGGGTTTTTTTTGGCAAATGAGTGACAACATGACAATGGTATGAATGATTTCCCACGAGGGACATGTGCGTGGTGAGACCAGCCCAACCGTGAACTCCCCCCACCCCTAACCTGACCATGCACATATCATTGAGCACCGTCGGTACTACTTTGTATTTCCTGAAGCAGTATCTTTACTTGAGATATAGAGGAGAGAAAAAAAAGAATAATCGAGCAATCAATAACTGCACGTAAGATTGTCTGAACGTTGCGTGAAAGAACACGTGGAACAGCTTTGGATGAGACTTTATTGGCAGGCTGGCTCAGCATTGATGAAGGTTTGTAAACAGGCTTCAACTAGCATGAGTTTTTTTTAAACATCTGCATTGACCACGCATTAACACAAGCTCTTGCTGATTACGAGAGAAGAATACTGATGAGGTACACTAAAAATATTACGCTGCTTGTTATTTTCAGATAAAGTGATTATCATAATTAGCATGTTTTTTATTTAAAGCTTTCGTGACTGCAGGGATTCATATTCTTGGTTCTTTCGGTAAAGTCACGTAGAAGGGAAATAATAAAATAATAAAAATATAAAACAATAAAATTCTCACGACGTTTCGATTGCAACATAAGCAATCATCATCAGGTGTGAAAACCACAGCTTGTGTTGCAATCAAAACGTCGTGCGATTTTTTGAAATATTTTTATTATTTTATTGTTTACCTTCTACGTGACTTTACCGAAAGAACCAAGAATATAATTAGCATTATTGCTATCTACGATATTATTGTAAAATTGCGTTGCATATTAGCATGTGAACATTGGCTTGGTCAGTACCTAGTCATATCCTTGCACAGAAATTCTTAGCATTGTTCTTAAATACTGTTCGTAGAAAACAAGTGCAGTGCTTTATATTTACCTCCGATTAGCATGGTTGCCAACGTATGGCGAAAAATAAGTTCACCATAGATACGTATACACATTTGTTCGTGCCTAGTTATGTTTGTCTATTTGTACTCATCATCATCATCATCAACAGCCATGATCTATTCACATTTTTATAAAAGGCTTTGCCAAGCTGTTGCCATCTCTCACCCTCTTACGTGCTCTGTATGCGAGCTGATTTCATTTATCCGTTTCCACAGTGGACTCAGTCTCTCTTCTCTGCTTTGGCTGACAATCCTTTTGTTAGTGACGACCACCAGCCATCATCTGTTCTCGTGATATGTCTCTTGTCCAAGCTCACTTACTTTTCTTTAGTCAAACGTATTTATCGGCCCCTTGCCTATGTTCTCTCACGCATCACTTAATTTCCCTGCCTCTTGGTGCAAGTCCATCAGTGCACATTTTTTCGAGTACTTTATAATTGTTTAGCTTCTCAATAAACCGTGTGTATCTTGTCCATATGTCCAAGCAGTTAATTTACACCGAGAAAAAAATGTATTTCAATTGTTGCGTTGCATTTCAATATTAGTTTTTCAAAATCACTGTGACCTGGGCAAAGACCCCGGGGCCGGCCCAGGACCACGCTGCTGGCGGTGGGACGACGTCACTCGGCTGGGCTGGGAACGCCTGGGAATTCCCCAGGAAGAACTAGAGTCTGTGTATAGTAGTGTATAGAGCAGTGTATAGTGTAGTGTATAGTGTAGTCTAGTAGTGTATAGTGTAGTAATGTATAGTGTAGTAGTGTATAGTAGTGTATAGTGTAGTAGTGTATAGTATAGTGTATAGTCTAGTAGTGTATAGTGTAGTGTATAGTGTAGTCTAGTAGTGTATAGTGTAGTGTATAGTCTAGTAGTGTATAGTCGTGTATAGTGTAGTGTATAGTGTAGTGTAGTAGTGTATAGTGTATAATAGTGTATAGTGTAGTAGTGTATAGTGTGTAATAGTATATAGTGTGTAATAGTGTATGGTGTGTAGTAGTGTATAGTGTGTAATAGTGTATAGTGTGTAATAGTGTATAGTGTGTAGTAATGTATTGTGTGTAGTCGTGTATAGTGGTGTAGTGTATATCAGTGTAGTGTATAGCAGTATATAGTGTAGTGTATAGTAGTCTAGTGTATAGTAGTGTACTCTTTGGTTTTTTCAGTAAAGTCACGTTGGTAAAAAATTAAATGAAAAAACAACTAAATTAAATCACGACGTTTCGGAGCCAACACAAGCTTCCGTCTTCAGGTGGAACCGTCACAGCAAATTACTGTATCAAGTGAAGAGACCTCTAAGAGACACGACCTAGCATTTACCGTTATAAAACTTGTACATGTGTAGTTCCCTAGTAATTACCCTGTAATCGGGTAATTTGTATGGGGTAAGGGTAAAAGGTAGGGTAAAGGTAGGCTCGTTGCTTTTTACCTTTTACCTTACCTGCTAAAGGGTAAAAGGTAGGGTAGAGTGATTGTATTGTGGTAAGGTAAAAGGTAGGCTAAAGGTAGGCTCGTTGTTTTAACCTTTTAACTTTTACCTTACCTTGCCGAGGCCTAGCTGCGGCTACGTCTGGAGCTGCAGCTGAGGCTTTGTGATGCAGATTGCGGAAGTAGATCAGCAAGCTAGGATTAAGCCGCCTTTTGTTATCTAGAATATAGTAGTGTAGTAATGTATAGTGTGTAGTAGTGTATAATGTATTAATGTATAGTGTGTAGTAGTGTATAGTGTAGTAATGTATAGTGTGTAGTAGTGTATAGTGTAGTAATGTATAGTGTGTAGTAGTGTAATATGTAGTAATGTATAGTGTGTAGTAGTGTATCGTGTGTAGTAGTGTATAGTGTGTAGTAGTGTTTAGTGTAGTAGGGCATAGTGTAGTAATGTATAGTGTATAGTAGTGTATCGTTTGTAGTAGTGTATAGTGTGTAGTAGTGTGTAGTGTAGTAATGTATAGTGTGTAGTAGTGTATAATGTAGAAATGTATAGTGTGTAGTAGTGTATAGTGTGTAGTAATGTATAGTGTGTAGTAGTGTATAATGTAGTCATGTATAGTGTGTAGTAGTGTATATCTTCTTGGTTCTTTCGGTAAAGTCACGTAGAAGGGAAATAATAAAATTATAAAAAATTAAACATAATAAAATAATATAATAATATGATGTTTTATTATTATTTTATTATTTCCCTTCTAAGTGACTTTATCGAAAGAACCAAGAAGATGAATCCCTGCAGTCACGAAAGCTTTAAATCGAAATTTAATAGTGTATAGTGTAGTAATGTATAGTGTGTAGTCGTGTATCGTGTGTAGTAGTGTATAGTGTAGTAGTGTATAGTGTAGTGAATACTGTAGTAGTGTATAGTGTAGTGTATAGTGTAGTGTATAGTGTAGTAGTGCTGAGTCTGTCGCCAGGGAAAGGAATGTCTGCACCGCCACTACTCAACACGCTGCTGTAGTGTATAGTGTAGTGTATAGTGTAGTAGTGTATAGTGTAGTGTATAGTGTAGTAGTGTATAGTGCAATGTATAGTGTAGTGTATAGTGTAGTGTATAGCGTAGTGTATAGTGTAGTAGTGCTGAGTCTGTCGCCAGGGAAAGGGATGTCTGCACCGCCACTACTCAACACGCTGCCGCCAGGACAATCGGACTGAGAAACATACGAACTCTGACCTGCTTTTGTCCACCGAGTTATTTCATCATTGTGATCCTGCTCCGGTATCCATGCACTCGTGCATTCTGTGGTTGTGTCATTTTGACAGATATGTTTCAACGTTTAGCAGCCTTATTGTACGTGACTATGGCGAATTTCGTTCAGGATTATTGTCTTGACCTCCTCTTCTAAGCTGTGTTTATTATTGTTACGTCATAATTTTCTGTTTTTCATTGCCATTGATTGTCGTCATGACTGCATCGTCAGCACATCTGGTGATTCAGTCATGAAAAAAATTAACCCGTAAATACAACGTTTTTCACTATAAATCCTTTATATGCATGGCATCGGTTTTATTTTATTATTCATTTCTGTTTTTCTTGAGTAAGAGTTTCATTTTTATCACATTGGTATTTTAAATTAAATATGAAAAAAAAAAATTCCTAGAAAGTGGAAAATTTTGGAATTTTTTTTTACGAAAATAAATTGTCACGCACAACGAGTCTGTGTGCAAAATGTCAGCTCGATTGGATCACGGGAAGTGGGTTAAAAAACGACCGAAAGATTTGCACGGTCGTAAGCACGCAAGCAAGCAAGCAAGTGAACTTAATATAAAGGATTGAATGATTGCCGTTCATATTTACAATCCACTTTTCAGAGAAAAAATTCTAACGTTGCTGTGAATAACTTTGGGGGAGGCGTCTCTCTATTGCTTATTACCATTTCATATTACGTTGCTATTTATTTTCATGTAATCTTATTGTAGTTGTTTCAGTCTTCCAAGTTAGCATATCCTTGTTTTAATATCGGCCTAGGTTTATGAGAGGTCGGATGACCGCATCAACTTCTTCCGATTGAAACGCTTTTTCATACTCTGCAACTGATAGGCATAATGGTAAAGGAAATTCATTTGATTCTTCTGGAATCTGATAGTATGCATGTGATCAATGGTCGAGAAAGCTTTCCTAAAATGAAATGCCCCAAATGACGCAATGATGTTTCAATTACTATTCTGTTCAAAAAGGGTGATAAAACTTACTTCAAGGGTTATACATCCATTACTCTCTTATCGTACAATATAAGTAGTTCCCGCACCACCGATTAGCATGGTTGGCTACGTACAATGCGACAGATATTCAAGATACATGCACAAACACACATTTGGCAAGATTATTGGGAACAGAATAATAGAACATTTATAGAGACAAACCAACCACATGAGCACGCTGGGTTGAGGGAAGGTTTCTCTATCATTTACCACATCCTGTACACACAATAGATACAATTCTGGAAAATACAAATGCTTGTATTATGTGCACCAACTTCTATCCAATATTGGAACCATGTCTAATTTCAATCTGAACAAAAAATTTGAAAGCATAGAAAACCATTATTGATGCCTGTCACCTGAGAGTCATAATTAAGTAACATTAATCGTAATAATAATAATAATAAACATTGTCAGTGCACACAGTTTTGAAATTAATATGACATCAAAAGAACATCTTGATATGTGGAGGGTCGTTTAATGAATTTAACCTCCGCAGAACAACTCTGAAGCAACAACATATAACAAACACATTTCACGTTGCATACCAACTTTAATATGTGTAAATTATCATTCAAACAATCATATAATGTGCACTGAATTAGTGTTCTTTCATTGCAATACTTGGCTTGACGCTATACTCGGATAATTGTGTAATGGGCCAAAGTTTTATCAGTTGCCCTATTACAGGGGTCAGCATTGGCATATTGGATGGATCGAGTGCTACATTACATATGAGGTTTATACACTGTGCGCTACGCCAGTGTTGAATAAAATCAAAGTGATTTCCCAGCTCACATGAGTATTGCGGTTGTGCTCACCCCCCTGTTTAAAGCACTGAGCCAGTGGGGGGAATTCCACATTACTGTGGCAAGGGAGCATCTCTCTTTTGCATAGCCACTGTTGTCTTCTCCGCAAAGTGGTACTTATTTTATTGACCCCCAAGCGGGATGATGGGTTCAGTCAACCCCCAAACCAGGCATTGAAGTCGCAACTGTCTGTCTGCGAGCCGCTCGCTCAACCTACTCGTCACAGCCTCCAGGCCGGAGTGAATGTGTTGAATGCCCAAAGGACATTTACTTTTTTGACCATGCACAAAGGTACGAGAGTGCACATTAAGTATTCAGCATGCACAATAAATCAGCACAACTATTGAGTGATAAGCTCGCCATGCAGCTGGTAGCCACAATGAACAGCATTGTGGAGAGTTCTCTGCATGCAGTCACGGTCAACGTGCTTTTTACATCATGTTTGATTGGATTTACGGATTCTAATTTTCAGTCATTGTCAGAAATAATGTTCATGCTAAAGACCATAGTTACTGGTCCTGTGGTCCACAATTACTCGAGCATTTGATGTTCAGTGAGCAGTTTATTTTAGTGTTGGGATCCTATAATGTGAATTTTTGTTACGAAATTGGCCAGGACATTGTGTGCAGATGTGTCTCACTGATGTTAAAGTTATATATTTTCATCCTGGACGATGCTGTTTTATTCCCACCATGCTGTGAGTACTACTACTATTTACATAATGGGATCTCCTTTGCCAGTACCAAAATATGATAATAGGGTTTTCCACTTTTTTCTGGCAACAAAACCGGTGTTAAGATGTTAAACCACCAAACTGAAACCTTTTACAAGGAAGCATGTGTGCATTAACCACAATACTTCAGAATACAAACAAAAAAGCATACTCTGATAATATATGCATTGTCCTTGAAACTGATTGGTCCACACCAGAGACAGCTTTATTTTGAGCCTCGTCTCAAACGGTGTTAGCCTTTTTGCGTCCTCTGGCCTAACACCGTTTGAGACGAGGCACAACAATCGCTGTCTCTGGTGTGGACCAATCAGTTTCGTGGACAATGCATAAATTATCAGAGTAAGTTTTTTGTTTGCATTATGACCACAAGCATTGTGGTCAATGCAGACACGATTCCTTGTAAAAGGTTTCAGTTTGGTGTTTTAACATCTTAACACCTGTTTTGTTGCCAGAAAAAAGGGGGAAAACCTATTATCATACTACTATTTAGTTTAGGACTCCATGTGCAAAAAATGTTGAATTGGGGCATGGTGATAAATGTTTGCAATCCTGCACTTTGGAGGCGAGGGATGGTAGATGACAATATTATAGAACTCCCAAACCTGCTGAGCTGTGACAGATGTCCATTGGAAAGCAGTACACAACATGCATTAAATCCATCTGCATGGGTGTTCTCTGGGCACTGCAGTTTCGTCAACATGTCAAACACTAACTGATGGAATTCTCAAGCATCCCAATGCAGGACCTTCCAGACTCAATGAGACGTTACTGGATAAACAAAGGCCTCGTAACCAATGATATCTAGTGGAATGGAAGATGACAGCCCTCACTTGGCCCCCTCTGTTCAGTGAGAATTCACGACAAACGCCACCGACGCGCCGGCCAAACATCGGTCTTCGGTCTTCCGGCCTCCAGAGCAACAGCACAGACGATGAGAATTAGAATAGAGTATTTACACTATGAGACATCTCCTTTACCAGTGGCAATATATAGTAGTAGATTTTTACCCTTTAAACTGGTACAAAACTGGTAAAGGAGGTCTCATATTGTAAATACTTACCCTGAGCTCTCAATACTCTGATAGTGCACTGTTTTTGAGTTGTACGCCTTTTGGCGTCATCTGGTCCAACACCAATGGAGACTAGGCTCTAAGGAAAGCCGTCTCGGGTGTGGACCAATCAACTTCAAGGACAGTGCATATCATTATCATCATCAGCGTTGTTTCTTTTTGTTTGCATTTTGACTGCTTGTGTTGCGGTTATTGCAAACATGATATGCACTGTCCTTGAAGTTGATTGGTCCACACCCGAGACAGCTTTCCTTAGAGCCTAGTCTCCATTGGTGTTGGACCAGATGACGCCAAAAGGCGTACAACTCAAAGACAGTGCACTATCAGAGTATTGAGAGCTAGGGGTAAGCATTTACTATGAGACCTCCTTTACCAGTTTTGTACCAGTTAACAAGGTAAAAACCTACTACTATAGAATAGAGTAATTAATTATTCATTATCCCAACCGATGCCACTGATCCTCGAGGAGTGGTGAAGCCGTGGCCAGTGCAACATGCTTTAAACCCTGTGACCTTCATTTTACTCCCAACGACAACGAAGATCTTTCTCCTCCACTCCCTTCACCAACCTGCAATGACCAGCATGGTGAAGCAGGGGCGGTTTCTTCATTAGGGCGATTGGGCGACGCACCACCAATGTCATTCAACCACAGAGTCACGCTAGCCGTCACTGTGCCTCTGGATATAGTCCAATCAGCGTCATGTCACGTTCTGTGGAGTACCGCCTCTTTTTGGGCGATTTCACTCCGGCTGAGAATCGCCCAGAATGTTCCCATAGACTTACATTCAAAGATGTTTTTTTTCGAACGGGGGGCGCTGCAATGCATTCTCTATGGCTTCCGGGAGGGCTCGCACTAACGTGCTTACGTCATCATACGTAAGCACATTTCAGTCAACAATATTATTTGTTGCCACCTAGTGGAATCTTTAATAAAAGAAACTGAGTGGATTGTAATAATATTGAGTATAGAAACAAACAAGATGTATTGTAATAGTCACTTTATTTTTCATTAATATTAAAGAAGTGACGTTGCCTTTACATGCTTAAGCTGTTAATTTATCCATTGCATGGGTGTACCTTATCCTTATCAATCATCCAGACATTTGCCCCCCTGAGAGATTTTGCAGGAGCCGCCACTGTGGTGAAGTATAGTCAAAACATCCCCCAAGACCAACAACAGCATGGAGGGGCCTTAATCCATCAGGGTTATTGGCAAATAGCTGTAACTTATCATTATTACAACTGATCATCTCGTATGATAAGCTACCTTGAACGTATGACCATGCTAGCACACCACCCATTGCCTCAGATGTGAAAGAATTAAAAGGCAAGGACATCTCCTGACTCACCACCATCGGTGCATTAAAAATGCACAATCTAGACCAGGGGTCGGGAACCTTTTTGCCTGGGAGAGCCATAAAAGCCAAATATTTCTAAATATATTTCATTGAGAGCCATATAATATTTTTAACGTATAATAAATTAAATATGTTTACTTTTAATGCGACTTCTGGTGCTGCATGGTTTTGCTGATGGCCTTGTAGTCTGGTTCATACGTGGTGAGGTTGAGCTTCATGCAGGCGTGACCCGTGAAATTTATTTAAGTATTTTAAAATCAGTTGCAAACTGATTTTTTATTTTTTATTTTTTTAAATTATTTTTTCAACTCAAAATTGTCTGGGAGCCATATGCCGTCACTGGAAGAGCCATATATGGCTCGCGAGCCATATGTTCCCAACCGCTGATCTAGACCAAGCCTCACGTGACACAGAAATGAGTAGAGATTGTCTGTCCCGCTCAGCAGCTGTTGCATACAATATTCTGTGCTGTAAAAAAAAGCTATAATCTTGCTTTGCAACGACATGACAATCTCCTGTGTGGTGTGACATTGCCATGATCTCACTGCCCCCACATGCCGTATGGAAACAATAGCTGCCACTGCAAAGACGCACACTGCAAAATACCCATTGTAATAGAGAAGTCGTGAATGTTGCGTGGAAGTGTCGTGACTGGGAGCACAATGGGACGTTTTGACACATGACACGCGCAGTGGTATACATTGAGCAAAATGTGTTGAGAAAAAAAAGAGTGCTGGTAGGCAAGTATAACATGCATTATTAATACACCACGTATGAAAACCAATAGCATAGAGAATAAGTGCTTTGAAGTGAGCTTTCAAGAAAACAGATGTAAAATGATTGGGCTGAGCTGAGCGCAAAGAGTGATTCTTCCTTCATAGACCATCCACAAGTAATCCTGTCGCAACACGCAAATCAATGGGATTCTCACCGCTTTCCACCTCTCCTGCCCCCAGGTTCAATAGTGTATCCGTACTATCTCTCGGGCAATTGAATTCAAACAATGATCTGTCACTTTTTTATGCAAGCACCGACCTCGGTTTCTGCCCTCAATCGATAGACAGAACTGATTCTCATCAAATATTAAATGTACAGCCTTACAATGTTTGTACTCGGAAGCAATGGTTATTTAAACGAGGGCTATCACAAAACATTACTTGGATGAAAAGTGCACATTGGGTTATTGCAAGTTGTGTTTTATTCTGTATTCTTGCAACACATATTGTAATTTTCTCATAGTGTGACTTCAGACTAATTTGGTTATGGTGAAAGCCCAATTAATAACGTTATTTCAAGTGACACAGTTCAGGAGATAAAACATTAATTTACAAATAACTTTCGCAACATCAATATCATTAAAGTGTCGGCCAGCATTGAAGCCACTCGAAGTTTTACAAGGTTTGATTTAAAATGTGTATCATTAGCACCTTTTTTCTGATTCTAATGCCAAACTAATTCTGGTGTGCCTACTGAAGTAGAAACTGTGTTTGTGTGTGATGCAATTTTCCTCTCTGGCTTGATTGTACGTGATTTCTGCATTCACAAGGGCGAATGTGTACATACTACAGTTGTCAGGGAGATGCACGTGCATGATAATATAGGAATAACAGAAGCAAAATGAACTTGAGCTGAGTGTAAACTGGCTGATCATTGTTTTTGGGGGGCATTGCTGTGGCATACCCGTGTGTTCTGGCACGGGAACTGGGTAACCTGTTAGATGGTGCTGCAGGGCACGTCGGTGAGCACGATGATGCAGATTAATTTCCCTGTCAGTGATATTGGATCTAAGAAGTTGCCATGACTATCCTCTGCTCCGGCACTTGATACTCTAAATGATGGATATTTCATTCTCATTCACGTCACCTAGGATAGAAAAAATATCATTCACTCCGTCATTTTGCAAAGCACGCTACAATTTCAAATGCACTCATGTTCCGTCCGTAAGTTTCTCCAAATACTCGGTTAAATGTTCCCAAAGAGTTTAAAGTAATGTGTCTTTTCTTGCCAGTCGGATGAACTGACTCACACACTGACATTAAAGCAACAGAGTAACTCAACGTGAATATGAGAACTCTCATGTCACATTCAGAAAGATGTTTATTGTTGGATGGTATGTTTTTTTTTATATCTGATCAGAATAAGTTTATTGATGTACTCTAGAGCAAATTTCAAGTTAATACGTTGCATATATGCAATGAAATCAAATCAATTGTACTTATTCTAACCTCTACAATTATTCAAAACGTTATTTACATGTATAATTATCCAAACGTGTTTTTGTGCAATGTTGCTGATAGGCGATTGCCATTACAAAAATGAGGGATGGTGCCATCACGAGATTTGCAATCCACCTGTTCAATTTCCAGGCTTGCCAGTTCAAACAATATGCGAGTTTCTTAAATCCTGCCTTGATCTACTCAGACTACCTCTCATAAGACATCTGACCCATGTGGAAGAGGAGGTCAACAACATCCTCTCGAAGTGCTCCTTAGTGTTATCTCGAGTGAGCAAGTAATTGTAAGGCTGCACATTTATCTTTGCCTGATAGAAAAAGAGCACTCACTTTTCCCAAGAAGTTTAAAAGATAATGCCATCATTGTTTCTCAAATAAATCACGCAGTATAGCCTCAAACCACAACACATGCATACACATAGGTGGGGTTTTTTTTTAATTGTAGGCCATGCAATTAGACCTAGAATGAAAATGTTTATATTCACACTTCATAAATACACAGTTTCATATTTTTAACATTGTATTGTACCTTGCATTTAAATTTGTACAAAATATTCAATAAAACGTACTCAAGTGTGAAAATGATAGTGGCAAAAGGCTGTTTTTTTTGCGATATCCACCTCTCAGCAAACTTTTGGATTCCTGTAATTATTATACTATTTCCCCCCACGTGCTTTGCTTTAACTGCGTTATATGTTGGGATTGAAATGCCTTCTTATATTAATAACAAATTGTAGCACTCTCTGCTTCCACAATTGTAATTGTGGAAATGTCAAGTAGATACAAGAGGACATCAAACAATGAAGCTCAATAGCATGGTCTGCCTAATGGAAAATACATTGTTAGTAACGCATCTGCCATGAGCACATCCTGCATCTCTCGCATTCCATCTCTGCTCATTGCTGCAACTAGTAATTTGTGTTTGCCTTCTGTACCCAACGATGCATCGCATGTTCCACAGGAAGAGATGGCTTTCTCAAAGCAGAATATCGCCCTGTTTGCACGGCTTAGAATTTCCTTTCGTCAATTTGTTAGCGGTGGTTAAAACATATTTATGAGTGACTGCATAAAACACATTTTGAAATGGTCTCCAATAATATTCGTTGCAAATCAGAAACAAAAAAACGACGACCGAATCAGATTGCAGCAAATTGTTTGCCGAGTAAACGCAATAGGATCTACTACGTGCCTGGCTTGACATTGGCAAGCAAAGAAAATAAGTGAAGGCTGAAAGGTGAAAGAGCCTTAACATTTGGCAACATGGGTGTACTACAATTCACAGCTCCAATGCGCATCAACGCCCCTTGCCCTGTGCTAATCAACGGGTGGCTGAGCACACACTGTAATGCATGTCTAATATGCACTAATCACAATCGTGTTAATTGTCACGCCTTGTGGAGAATTACAACTAATGTACGACAATGGGATGCATGCAGCCAATAGACATGACTAATTAGATGTGTTCACTTAAGTGTATAATTAATTCCAATGAAAACGCAGGGCTTCCTGACAGCGAGAGGTGTGGGTTTATAGCGATCAAAGGTAGCCTTTTATACTCATTGTGAACGTTTGAGTAGTTTGTTGTAGGGTCAATATTTGGCCAAATGTAATTGCACCGGTAATGCGTGTTATGCAGTCAAGCTTTTAAGTTGATTCAGCTCCCTGTTAACTTAGTGCACGTTGGATATGTCCGAATGATAGCACTATTTTAGCTTGATTTTGTTTTCTCCAACAGCTTCTACAAGTGCAAGACACAAATAGAAGCACATGCGTGCTCAAACAGTGTATGCATTAACATAGTCCACGCAATGAAATGCATTGGCATTCAAAGAGCAGACTCATTTGATACAGCGTCAGATGTGTCAAATG
This sequence comes from Lampetra planeri, assembly GCF_965212315.1. Lineage (NCBI taxonomy): Eukaryota > Metazoa > Chordata > Hyperoartia > Petromyzontiformes > Petromyzontidae > Lampetra > Lampetra planeri. The sequence goes on from NC_136110.1 coordinate 27,651,163, forward strand.
CCAATTCGATGGTAGAAATCAGATGAAAGCACTGGCATTCGACTACGTCCACGACATACGTAAGAAAACAAATTCAGGTTTAATTAATTCTGTCCGAAACATCTTCAGTAATCAATATTAAAAACAGAATCACCATGTAAGTTCAATACTACAAGCGTGACATTCAATCAAAGCGTGCATTCGAGAAAAAGTGAGTGAGAGAGAATTATTTTTTTTACTTACAGACAGAGCCATCATACTAAATCCATCAGGTTGAGGGGAGTTCTGTTTCCGTTAGCAAATTCTGTAAAAGCCAGCAGAGAAGCCGTCTTTGTCAATCACTTGACCAACACAACACTCTCTCTCTTTTCCAAGCCATTCTTACGAGAGGAAGAACACAACAGAGGAAGCCTGCTTCACGAAAGAACAAAAAAAGATCGCATTGCAAAGATTATAGTCATGTTGCATGAAGCTGTCTGTCAAAATATGATATCTCCCAAACATCGGGTGTATTTGACAATGGAATGCAAATTCACAATAAGTTTGGCTTGTGTGACCTATTTCACTTACTTAAGGTTACACATTATATGCGTGATATTCCGACGGCATTGTGTAATGATTGAATTCTGCAAATAAACACACTCAACGTGGCATTTCTGAGGCATCGTAATCACCGTAACAAGCCCCGCTACACGCATGCTAGGAAATCACATTTTTTATTTTTTTGAAAATCAGCATTTCAACAGTTACAAGAGTACCACCGATTATATTGCACATGCATGATAGCCGTTTATAACGGCACTACATTCACCTGAAGCATTTGGTAAACCCATGATAGGACAAATACACATCTACTCATTAAAAAAAATTGTCTCGTTAGTCTGCAACAAAATAAAGCCGTCCATTTAGCACGCTCGTGTTTGCTCATTGGTAGTTCTTCATAGCGTCCACAAACAAACGCGGAGTGCAAATGCAATAAGCGTTAGAAAACGAACGAGAGAATCGCCTTACCCGAGCGTGCTGCTGCTTGCTTTTGAGGCTGCGCGTGTAAAGTTCCCTCTCAATAATTAGCAGTGTTTTGGGGTTTCCCAGGCCATGAACACACTTGCCGCGGCTAGCAAATTATAGATTCGTGGAGCTGTTTTGCAACACACCCCCCCCTCCTCTCCTCTCTCCCGCCCGCCCGCCCGCCTCTCTCCTCCACACACAACGCAACCCTCGCTGGAATTGTGGTAGCGAGTGGAGCGTCCGTGTCAATGCTGCTGCTGCTACTGCTGCTGCTGTTCCGAGGCAAAGCAGGCGGAGTCGAGGTGCGGTGCGGTGCGGCTTCAGACTTGCAGCACGCAGCACGGAATGCGCCCGTGACTGACCGAGAGCTCGGAGCGCGCAAGCGTGCGTGTGATGGGACGAGTCACCGGCGGGCCGAGCGCTGAATTTACTCATTCCAGTACTAAATTGATCCCCCTCAGCGACCCCTTGAGGGAGGGGCAAGCATGGGAGAGGTAGGATTGGGGGGTGGGTGGTGGTATTGGAAAGACCGGCTGTGTGTGGAGCGACGCCGACGGAACGAACGCGCGGTGTGACTGTGTTGGCCGGTTAGGGCTGTTCTCTGCGTTAAAGCCATTTCTAATCATCACGGATGCAAGGTGCTATGGTCCATAATGTTGGATATCTTTTATTTCATTGGGACGGCGAGTCCCGGGTAGCTGTGGAATTGTATTTTAATGCCGTGATCGTTCTGGAATGCAGGACAGAGAATCCTATTTGCATTCAAATTCAATTACCCGGTGCAACGCAATTTGAAATAAATTTCATTTAGAAATTTGCTCTTTGGAATGATTGGAAGGGAATGAAAGGGTTTTTAACGTATTAGAATTAGCCAGGGTTAAAATGACTGTATGTTGGGAATATATACCTATGCATTTTATTTCCTGCTTAGAAATCGTGATTATAATCATCATAACAAATGCACTGCTGAAGACCTCCCTAAGCTATAACCCTTCAAAATAGTACTTGTTTATGTGCTCCAAATATACATGGCTCAGAGACTGTGGGCAAATGCACGAACAATTAATTGGAAACATTGAAACTGATTTTTTTTAGTATGATTATACAGTATACAATTTCCATACATTAATACTTTAATCACATTACTAAATTACATATATTCGTTTTATATTTAACTCTTCTGATGCAAATGGTTTTTCAGCCACACAATTGTGCATCATTAAAGAAAAGATGTACACGTTTATTAAACCGTCAAACCGATTAGCACTGTTGGCTATGTACGGTGCAAAAGACGTTGAACATACACACATTAAACATTTACGAGAAAATTTGTGACCCAGTAAAACAGACGCCCAAAACGGTTCACGTAACACACGTGTCGATTTATTATGATATTATTCTAAATGGGATTCATTTAATTGCCTTGTGTCTACCTCTTAAACGAATTTAACTTGATCTTGTCAGAAAAGTAATCGAAGCACATTTAATAACCATAAACGAACACCACAATGACTGCCATTATAAAATAGTAGTTTCCACCCTTTATTAATCCACTGCGATATGAAGGTCTTATCATGCCTTATTAGTTGTGGGAGTTATTTGACCATTCTTCACCAAGCTAGTCAATGCGGATTGATAAAGGGGACCCAAGACTAATACACATATTAGTTAACAGATGTTAACCATGATCAAACATCTTTCTCGGATTGATGGGCTTGTAACACAGTGCACTAACCACTGCTCCACCACGATCACTCAGCAACCGCAATAATGATATCCAGTCCAAAGAAAGATGAAATGAAGACATTCTTTGATTCCTCCTGCCCTACCCACACAAGCACTGTCCTCTTGAGTGGCACGGAGGTCAGAAGGCTGAACGAGCACCACTTCGATCCTATGTTCATATCTGGGCAACCACACATTATCACCCGGGATTATCACATGGAGGGAGTTGACGATCTGAGCCTGATCACCAATACATACACACACACAGCTACTGTATATAACAAATATTTTTGCGCTTAAATTGGCTAATTTTCAGCCTCGAGATTTTACACATTCCTGCGGAGGGAGCTGGTAGGGACGTTGGGTTGCTCGGTCAATGGCCAGGGTCAACGGCGGCGTGGTGTATTCCGCAAATATGCCCGACTGTGAGGGCGGGCACAAGCCGGCGTGAGTAGGTTAGACGTTGAGTTTTATAAGGGCACCACGGGGTGACCAGCCCCTCCCCACCCAGCCCCACCCCTCCCACCCCCCACCCAGCCCCACCCTCCCCACCCAGCCCCTCCCCACCCTCCCCACCCAGCCCCTCTCCACCCTCCCTTCCCCACCCAGCCCCTCACCACCCTCCCCACCCAGCCCCTCTCTCCCCACCCAACCCCCCCTGCACGACGGACGGACACAATAATCCCCTGTGGGCTGGTGTAACCAGGAGGTTCCTACCAGTACAAAACATCTCGTTGTCATGCAACAGTCTCATAGCAAGGCTTGTGTGACAGTATGCCCCCTGCCGTGGAAATGATAACAAGGTAACTTTTAATATATATGTTTAAATCGCGGCTGTGGTCATTCTCTGTTACTGCTTTGTGAGATTCCTGAATGGATGCTTTATTGTATGACGTCATGCAGATGGCATAAACTTAATGTATTGTGGAATTAAAAAAAAACGTTTCTGTCACTCAGCGACTGATCACGTCTTCTGTGTTGTATCCTGTGTCTACAAGTTATAGCTTTTTCTTCTCTGCAAAAATAATCCACTCTCATCTCTTGCTTCAATATAAAATAAACACCTGTTCGTTTCCTATTGTGGATTATTGATTGTGGTAATCCTCCCTTTACACGAACTGCATGCCTCATATAATGCAGAGTACTGTCTGATCCACAATCCAGTGGTGGTGATGGCAGCACATTAGGAGCCCTAAGCAAAATATATTTTCATGATCCCCCTCCATTTTCAATTTATAAAATCCTCGTGAGTTGACAGAAGATATATGGAAAAACAATAGAGACGTAGTGAGGTGAGAAATGTCGCGAGAAATATAAATGAAGTGAGACGAGCAAACAGAGGTGAAGACGATAGTTAAGATTTGTTGACGTTAATGTTAATTAGCTTGTTATGTTTATTGCGATTAAAAATTTGAATTGTCATTTTATGCACTTCTGGTTTGTCCATTAATTCGGGGCCTTCCGAGTTGCTTGGCCATCTGCGTTTGTTGCTTAATTTACGAATGCCAAACGCAGCCAATGGCACAATTTGTTTTGAACCTCTGCTCCGTAATCCTGAGGTTGCAGGTGTTGAGTTCCTGCAGGTTGATTTGAACAGGTATAGCATTTCCAGCTGTATCCCAGTGGGCTCTCATTACTACAGTATTTAAATATTGTGTGTGTGTGTGATGAATGCTGGCAGTTAGCAAGAGGTCTCGGGTGGGCTTCACTCAATTACCGGCCCAATGAGGTCCTCTTGTGCCCAGGACATGCAAACCTGGAGCCTGGTGTTCTGTGTAAGCGCTGGGTGGGCTGCAATTAACCCAGTGCTAACCCAAGCATCTTAAATTCGAAACGTAACCTGAAATTGTGCAGGTCATATGGACGTGCGAGATTTTTTAAATATTTTATATTAATGCATGTCCCTCGAATATTTATTATTGAATTGTAGTCTTGCTTTCATTGTATGTGTAGCTTTGAGCAGACGTGAGTCCGTGAGAGTTTTTTTTCCATTTAATACTGTGCTTGCTCGTGTATGCGTACGTGTATTTGTGCGCATATGTGGTGTTAAGCACTTGTTTGAAAATGTGTTGATGGAAGCCCTTGGGTTGCAGAAAAACAATGTTGCCACAATGTCCAGTGGGCCTTCCATCAATTGCTGTTTTTTTAACAATACAATTTTCACCTTGAAACTCCCTTATATTGCAGCATTTCCAAAAATCACATAGTTATACATGCTGTATTAGTGATGGTATATATCATTTTGACTCTTAGTACTTACTATATTATATGCAGCCCTACACTTTCTTGATCATGCTACCGCTGGTGTAAGGGCTTATATCAGAGGAGGCTTTGAAGAGCACCTCTAGAGCGTGTTTTGGCCTACTCTTCAACTTTGAATAAATGTCTTGGAAGAGATAAGAGTAACCACATTTTAACACAACACCCCCCCCCCCCTTTTCCGTTTGAACAGAAAAGGAATTGGGGCGGGGGGGATTAAGAACTTTCCCATCATTTCAACTGCCCTGCCAAGATACTGAACCGGTATAGTGTGCGAACCATCATTACCCCGTGGCATTATCTCGAGCACAGTTATTTTAATTTGGAGTTCTCAGTATGTGACCTCATTACGTAAACTTGTCTGATGATGATGATGAGATGAAAAAATAGATCACTGAATTTATTATCAAAGCTGCAATTGTTTTTCATCAGTACCAATAATTAATATCTCCAAATTGCTTTTCACGTTTTTATAAAAGTGAGGTTGTTAAACCATACATCCCATCACTTACTCTAATTAAACCTGTGTACTTATATATAATTTTGTCAAGCAGCTATCTTGTCATTCTACTTACAGATTCAATGTGCAATATTCACAAGAAAGAATAGGATTGCAATCTCCTTACTTCTATAGAACATAATTAGACATTTTACGTGACAAATTTAGCATGCAAATTGGAAATAATATCAGGATACACTGCAACCAGCAAAATGTGAAAATGTTACTGAATTTCACATGAAACTATAACAAACAACTAACTCAAAAATGATAATTGTTTTTTTACCCTTCTATCTGGCAACAAAACTGACACCTTTTTACAAGGAGTCATGTTTGCATAGACCACAATACCTGCAGTCATAATGCAAACAAAAAACACAACTCTGATAATGTATGCACTCTCCTTGAAGTTGATTGGTCCACACCCGAGACAGCTTTCCTTAGAGCCTAGTCTCACATGGGTTGGACCAGATGACGCCAAAAGGCGCACAACTCAAAGACAATGCACCATCAAGGACAGTGCACATTATCAGAGTTGTGTTTTTTGTTTGCATTATGACTGCAGGTATTGTGGTCTATGTAAACATGACTCCTTGTAAAAAGGTGTCAGTTTTGTTGCCAGATAGAAGGGTAAAAAACAATTATCATATGTTTACTGGCAAATGAGGTTCCAATAGTGTAAATAACTCAAAAATGTTAACGGTGGCAAACATTAATAAGATACTTCATCCAAGCAGCCGCCATAGGAAGCCTTAATCCAGCAGTGGATTGAGAGTGGGCGGTGAATTAAAATAGTTTATTGTAATTTACTTTTAAAAACGATAGGTCGGCAAGTACCACTTTCATTCCTCTTTATGCATATCAGTTTCATATCTCGTTTCTTACATTTGGCTCTTCCACCATGGGCTCTACATTGTATGCATATTACAAAATAAATTAATTTTAGAAAATTACATACAGATGCTCCTATGGTATAATGGTTAACACACGAGACGAGACATTTTTATTTTTATTTTACCAGGTAAGGCCCACTGAGCTGTATCACTCTTTTTTCAGAAGCGACCCGGTCACAATAGATAACTCAACGAAGTTGCTTATCGTGTGGGAATTTATAGTAGCCAAATACTCTAAACGCATGTTCAATCTAAATGTGGAGGGAAATATCGGAGGACCCAGAGAAAAATCCACCCGCGGGCAGAACATGCAAACTGCTAATGTGCAGACGCTTGGGTCGGGATCGAACCCATGCACTCCTGCAGAACAGTCGAGATTGTTAAGATCTTGCCACCGTGGTGCCAAAACAAAAGTTACCATTTCAATTTCCCAGAACTGCAGTTGAAATAATAGTCAGGTTTTTAAGGCCCCCCCCGCCCCACTGGCTCTGTTCATCTAGCTTTATAAATGGGTACACCACAGTTAATCGATCGGCAAGTTACGTCTGGTGTGATAAAGTCAGAGAGTGCTTCTTTAAGACATCCGTCCAGCGTGGTGTGCCATCAGCAATGGCATGAGCAAGCATTTGGTGGGCTGCACCATTAGCTGTACCACCTTTTACGATGCAGTCTTAACATTCTAAAGAAAAAATTCGATTTGAAGCTTTCGTGACTGCAGGGATTCATCTTCTTGGTTCTTTCGGTAAAGTCACGTAGAAGGGAAATAATAAAATAATAAAAATAAAACGTAATAAAATAATTCTCACGACGTTTCGGCCACAACGCAAGCAGCCGTCCGTCGGAAAGACAGCGTCTGAATGGCCATTATTTCCCTTCTACGTGACTTTACCGAAAGAACCAAGAAGACATTATAAAGTGATAGTGTTGCCCAGGTTACTTACCACATCACAAGACATGCAGATGTAATTGCAAATGGTGAGACTACGTTTTTTCTGCCAACAGTTGGCCCAAACTGCAAAGACAGCGGGAGAAAGAGATGGTGCGAGCTACCAGCACTCATGGTGAGCGTTTCTTTAAAAAGATTACCACCGGTTTAACTAAATACATAACAGAATAGATTATAATTCAACGTTAATTTTAATGCTAAATTAACAGATTAGACGGATCTTGCCAATGCCCATATGGTGACAGCGTGATGTCATGTAACAAACGCAAACGATTGAAGATTGAATACAAAAGCAACGGTAACAGCAAAAAGTAATTTGATGATTGGTATTTCACAAATAATATCCATTAAAAGGGTGGAACCATAATGCTTTCTAGAAATGATTCATAACTAGTCGAGCAATTCCATTTAGATATTTACAGCAACATATTTATATACCCATAAAAACAAATAAATGTCACGTGAGAAGGAGGATGTTCCACGTGTCAAGCTGAATAGGTTACTGCTTCTTGAAATAAAGAAAATATTTGAATCAGTTGGTATAACTCCGAGCATCATCCAAGTAGCAGAACCAGCTATGGGATCAACATTCGTGGACTTACATAATGAAGCGGCTCAAATTGGAGATAAAACTGATGTGAAGAATACATTTTGAATATCGATTAGCCTCTTGTCACATATATAAACTGCTTTCAAAGATCTGAATCATTGGACAATTTCGAGGCCAACCAACCAGGGCAGCAATCTGGTTTAACAAAAAGTTTTCTGCCAGTGACAAAAAAATACATATTGAGTCATATTCAAGAAGAGATAAATTAATTGTAAAAACCATTATGACTGGCCTTTATGGACGCTGAAAATAATTATATTCAGTGCAAACTGAGGTGGTCATTTTAGGTATCAAAAACCAAAGCATTTACAAAATAACAAAATATATATATCAGAATAGAAATCAAGAAGGTGACGTTCTTTCACCCAATACTATTTTCAGCAACCTTTTAAGATTTTTTTAAAAAGATTGTATTGGCAAAATTCAGGCATGAACGTGAAGAGAGAATGTATTGACCATCTCACATTTGCTGGTGACAGAGTCATTGTAACAACAAACAATTATGAACGAATACATATTATTAAATAACTTACCAAATAAGGCTCAAGATCAATGAGCAAAATAAACCTCTGGTACAATAAGTTCACTAAACAAATTAAGATGTGTGTGTGTGTGAAGGACACGACTGTAAAACACGTTAAATAATTTATTATACATAGAGAACAGATATTAAATGCACACTGGGTACAAACATTTGTAAATTAAAAGGCCAGCAAGGTTGGAGTGCTATAAAAAAAAAACATTTGGGAGCGTATTGCAACATATGAATTTGCTTACAGAAGAACATCTTCAATTGGTGTGTATAATCTGCCAAGACAAAGATTGGCAACAAAAGAACGTGGAACAAAAGATGAGAAGGATGCAATGACGCATGAAGGGATGCTGAAATATGGGGACATGGATTACAAAGCAAATGCGAATGTATTTAAATTGAATTTCTTTCGCACCGTACAGAGGTGTGGGGGAAGGACAACAAACTAAACACAAAAAAACAGCCCTAAAGAAATTCGTTTTCAATCTAGGTTTAAAAGTGCATAGCTCCGAGTGGCTTCCTAATATAGGAAGGAAGAGCGTTCCAGACGGCCGCACCTGAGAGTGCGCGATGCAGTCACCGTCTTTGTTCGATGGCTAGCTAAAAGCCGCCGTGAGGATGATCAGAGTTCGAGTGATGATGGCTTATGCTCCTTAACGAGATACATTGTCGTGTTGGCTGTTCATAGACGTGAGCTTGGACAGGACACGCAGCTTGGCGAGGTGACAGCAAATGGACAAGGCTGGTCATGGAATTGCAGGGCAGTCAAAATAGAAAACAAGTAAAATTGGATTACCAGCTCATTCACAGGATTGGGATGGATTGTGGGATCACATGACTGAGGGATGGATATTCTATGTAGAGACCTTCATCTAGAAGTGAATAGATTATATGACAACGATTAAACACGATCCTGCAACAACAACAAAAATCACGTAAAATTTGCCTCTGAGAATGAATATAACGATTTGACTGTCATATGACGAACGTCGCTCACATATGCAGAGCGAGTGTAAGTGCTGCCGTCTGCTGTATGTGTGGAGCAGAGGTTAATTCAATCTCAGAGGTAGTTCAGTGAAGGCCAATTCTGTGGGCCGTTCTACAGCACAAATGGTTGCACCGCTCTGCAAGAGATCTGGGAGGACACTTTATCCCATGACATAACACCCAAAGCACAAAATTGACAGCGACAAGATATGTGTCGTAAATATGTGTCGATACGTGATTGTATGATTTCGGATTCATTAATGATCTCAGTTCTATGATTGCTCAAGTCAGTGTCTATAGATCGTAATGTTTCCTGAGGAAGGGCTAATCGGCTGAAATGTAAAGACCTTCTTTTCCTCGCAGGATCAATATGAGAAACTTAAATTTCGATTTAAAGCTTTCGTGACTGCAGGGATTCATCTTCTTGGTTCTTTCGGTAAAGTCACGTAGAAGGGAAGTAATAAAGTAATGAAATAATAAAATCAAAAATATTATTATATTATTATTTAATATTATGATATTATTTTTATTTTATTTTTTTATTTTATTATGTTTATTTTTATTATTTTATTACTTCCCTTCTACGTGACTTTACCGAAAGAACCAAGAATATGAGAAACTTGTTATTATTTTCAAATAGCCTGTTATTGTACACGTACTTTTTATAGACATTTTGTTGGGGGAAAAAAAAACATAGACCCCAATACCCGCTGTTACATGCAGCCATTGTGAAAGTAAGAAAATGTTGTAAATTGTCATGAATTTTTGCTCTCACAGAAGAAAACTTTTACAAATCAGACAATCCTGGGCATTTTGCAATCATTGAGTAATCGCCTTGAATATAATGACAATGTAATTCAAAAGGACAGGCATATACACATGTATATTGTTGCATATAAGAAACATTTTAGGAATGCATTTGCAGTAATATTTCTACACAGAGCACACTCATGCACACTTCACCAAAGCAACCGAATGTGAAGTGGTTTATGCAAATTCTGCCATTTTCTGCAGAATATATTTTGCAATTTAAATTAACTCTACAGTTTAATACTTACTTTCAGATATCACAGCATTGTCAACGTGTCTAAATACTGCCCCGCAAATGCTAAAATACACTTCTTTGATCTCTTCATCGATTTTGTATTTAATTACCATGTGTCCATAAGGACAATAAATGAATGAAGTATGAAATCATACAAATGCAGTTATAAACTGAAATTATTAGAAAGCAAAGAAGTCCACAAGATTCATGCTCACACAATTTAGGCATCTCCAAATGCACCTCTCCTAACATTAACTGTCAAGGGCGTTTTATAATGTGGATATTGTACACATTAGCATCCTTTTTTTTATTGGATGAAGATATTAATTCCCTCATTCTGTATTGTACATGCAGATATATTCACGTGATATTTTTTTCGCTATTCACAGAACCAAGCGCAACACAGAAATATAAAAAAAAACTTGACTCATTTTTTAAACAGCATTTCAAATAATCTCCCAACCGTCAAAATGTTCTAGTCATGTATGCGTTTCTTGTTGTTGGCTTTAATAATATGTGAACAATATAGTTGTGAAGTGTAGTCTTTTCTATCAATGCTAGCTGACATTTCTAAGACATTTTACAGGCATCAACCATGATGTCACATGTGTCTGTGGGCAATAATTTTGAAGCCAGCTTAATAATTTGCTGTTATAGCAATGTTTATTAAATAAAAAAACTAAAACACGCGCAAAAAAAATATAACGTTGTATTCCACCTCTGCCGTGCGTGTGGTGTTATGTTGAATTAATGTGGTGTATCTGTATAACCCCCAAAGAGCATTAGTAGTGCATTTTCTTCGGGAATGCAAAGAATCCGATTAGTAAAGCTGCATCGTGGCTCCTCTGGGATGCTGCTAAACCTCACTCGTCATTAATGACCCACCTCAAACAGTTACTGAATGAGGTCTTTATAATCAAGTCAGATATGCTAATATCAGGATAATGCTTCTGCTTGGTTGAAACTGGACAATGTTAGTAATACTGGAGATGACAGAACCAACATTAAGGGACTTTTCAAATGGGGAGCTTGTTTTTTAGGTGACAATGGGTAAAAATCATAGCTTCAGTCAGGTTTTATTCCAAAAAGACAGCTAAGCACAGCATAGTGCCCATACCTGTTTTTATAAAAGAAAACATTTTGGACAGCGAGCATCTCATGCTAAAATTGAGCCCATTATTTTCAAAGCTAGATTCATACAAAGTAGTACTGTGAGCCTGGAGACATGCATTTTCGAACAAAAGTGAACACTCCTCCATTCGCCATGCTTCTCTGGAAAAATGCTCGGACCATAATTCACCTGATTTTACATTGCCTTGCCCTTGTTGCACATGAAAGGGCTTTTTTGAGCAGTTAGCCATAGCTTACTTTGAAGGCAGGTATGTTGAGCTGCCTTTGAAGGTGACGCGTTTTTGATGTAAACCAGATTACAGAGGATAAGCCATCGAACTCCATCCTCAACGTGTGCTTTAAGATTGATTGATTTTTGTCAGTATTAACATCAGAATCGGAATATTTTTTGTGGATCCTGGAGGAATCGAATGACCTCGGTCCAGCAGGGTCGGACGAATCATGCTGAAGGGGCTGCCTCTCTGGTGCGATGGTTGTCACATACAGAGCCAACCGTGGCTCATCGCAGGTGCCTTGGTATAACGGTTCACACACTGAACCTGCCATCCAGAGGTCACCGGTTCAATTCGTTCTCCCCGGTGTGGCAGTTGAAACAATGGGGCAGGTGCAGCGACCACCTGCTGGATAGCGGATGTTCTGACTGGACATCCGTGGAAAGCCGGACAACTGAGAAAAAGAGCTTCACACATAATCAACGTTTTTGGGTTTAGATCGCGTTATTTATAAATGTGTCGTAACCCTCCACCACCCGACACGGCCAATCAGTAAAAAAGTGTCACGTTGACAAAAGACAAATAGTTCACTGCTTTAGCCCACCGGTGTGTTGAAGTGTGAAACCACAACATAAATAACGCGATCTAAACCCAAAAACGTTGATTATGAATAATATTGGTCGCGAAAGCCTACGTGTTAAAGAGCTTCACAGATCATGTGATTCCTCCAGTCTAAATACAAATTCCGATTCCGATTAAAATCCCGCAACATAATTCACATAGTGTCGGGCCATCGTGTGCCAGTGTCATGGTTCAAATGTTTCAAGTTCTAACAAAAATAATACCTGAAAATTACTCAATTGGAATTACACATCGCGACATTGCTCCGTACTGTGAAACTTCTGCCGACTGTCTGTGAATCAGCACATCCATGAGAGCCTTGCACTGTACGATGAGTGTTGACAACAAATGTACTAGGTTGTTATTAGAGATGTTTTATTATTCCTGGCCCCGACTTCTTCATCACCATTGCACTCGTGGCAGAGGTCGCAAACGGGTTTTGATTCCTTACCCGTACCTGTACCCGGCCGCACCAGGGTCGCAAACGGGTACGGGTATCGGGTACCTGATTGCGACCTCTGGGATGAAGCCATGTTGCAGGCGCTGGTGGGTTGATTCTAGGAACTTGAATTGTGAGAAGAGACAAGACGTTGGGAAATGAGTGACAAACGGTTCCTCACCAGTGACTCACGGCCTACCCGTACCCGTACCCGGCCGCACCAGGGTGCAAACGGGTACCCGTACCCTACCCGATACCCGGTTACCCGTACCCGGCCGGGTATCGGGTAGGGTACGGGTACGCGATTGCGACCTCTGGGATGAAGCCATGTTGCAGGCGCGGGTGGGTTGATTCTAGGAACTTGAATTGTGAGAAGAGACAAGACGTTGGGAAATGAGTGACAAACGGTGACTCACGAGTGACTCACGGCCTACCCGTACCCGGCCGCAACAGGGTCGCAAACGGGTACCCGTACCCGTACCCGGCCGGGTACGGGTAGCCGGGTACCGGGTAGGGTACGGGTATCGGGTACCCGGTTGCGACCTATGACTCGTGGTGGAGAATGACAGGAATCCGCCCCTGCAAAGTGACAATTGACGCCACGTAAGATGAACGATGGCAATAAACTCGGGGGTCCAGCGGTTCAAGTGACAAGTGCCCAATTTTTGAAAATGCACGGCGAACTATGTTATGCAACCTCCGAGTAGGTCAAACTTAGCGGTTAGATAGGGGAGACTGAGCGTGTGACTTCTGGATTACAAGTGCGGTGTTGTAAAACCGTTAGGCCACGGAAGCATCTCTGTTGGATAGGACGTAGGCAACGGGGGGAAAAAAGGTGCCAACTGTTGTTTGATCGCGCCTGCTAGAAGGTGAGAAATTGCATTTCTCAGCGAGGTCCAAAGTGGAACTAATAAATAAATAAATGCACGTGTGCAGCCGTTGTAAAAATGGGAATGAAACGTTACTTCTCTGTTAACAACACCCTGCAAACTTTGAGCTCTGCAACTTCCAATTTGATTAAATGCGCGTAAACTTTCTTTTTTGCTGTATGTCACAATCACACGTTTCAGGCTGGGCCATGGCGACACAATTACATGGAAGAGAGATATGTAAGGTCACAGGTCATGAATCAAGGGGAAACTCTCCAGCATTGGAGATCAGAGTATCATTCAAATGCAGGCTTTCTTAAAAGCATTAAGAAAACTGACTGAACTTTGAACTCGACCTTACCATGGCTTATCATTCGATGTGTATTATAATTAATCTATATTCGTGGTTTAAATATTCAGTGAGGATATACAATTGACACAAAATAACCCATTTGCAGAGATAAACAGTGCTGTCTGCTCTTCAAGCAGGCAACATACAACACACAGCCAACATTTTGCATAGAATTGCATCATAACTCATAGTGAATAGCATTGTTAGGTTAAATAATCAATTACTTAATCATCGGATTTCAATTGATCATAAAGATATCATGCTATGGCATAGATAGTTCCCCTGTTGTAATTAACACTTTAAAGGTATTGCAAACTGTGCGAATATTGAATTTTACATCATCAGAGGGAAATATAAATGCATTTTTTCCCCAAGGCAAACAATGCATGTGTGGTGCTGTATTTTTCAACGGGGACTTGAAGATAAACACACTCCTTCTGCTATAGTATATCCTCTGATTCAAACGCTATTTGAAGTACAACATATAGGTTCACACTTGTGGCATACTTGCTCCTAAAAGATAGTGAGTTTTTTTTCCATCGAAAAGCACGAGGCAGGAATAGCTTTGTTAAAAAACAAGCTGGAAGAATGAAATGTGAAAATTTGCATGCTCAACTTTCTTCCTGCATACGCAATTCACTCCAGCTCACACATCCACTAGGAAGACCGTGGAATGAACACTCAAAGCCCTCTCGTATGCACACACCTTTGTGGAATTAACCATGTGGGCATCGAGCTCGTTGAATGCTATTAATAAGTAGTAGCCCTGTAAAAGATACACCTCTCAGTTACAAATCATGGACATGGCAAGAATGTTCAATTTGTGTAATGTCTGCCACCAGCATTTCACAGTGGCAGCAGTTTGAGTTAAAATGTAATTGAATAGTTCTTGGTGTGCATATACAGATGAGGGGGGGGGGGGGGTGGAACTAATGGTATTGTGTGTAATGATTATATGATCATAATAATAATAGAATGTTTGTACATTGATGTTAATTAGAAATGCAAGTTAATGAACTTTGTATTCTGCTCACAGTTGTGCTCGTTATTTTATTTCTCAATTTTGTTTTCGGCTCTTCATGAGCTGGGGAAATTATTTGTGACAGGCTGACAGATAAAAGCAGTGCCGCAGTGCAATCAACAACCCAAACTGAGGATTAATAATGCAGTCATGCAGGCAATGCATCATAGACTACGTGAGTGAGTTTTGGATGATAAAAAAATAGAAAAAATTTCTCCAAATTAAGGTCAATTGCAAAACCGTATATTTCATTGTTTGTTTTACAATGACAAAGCTACTCATTGGCGAATGTTATATCGACGCACATTAAAATGCAGCGAAATATTACGCGGGTGGCTTCTGGGTGACATTTATGCTTTTGTAAAATATTACTTGACCTTTGTCGATGTGTAGGCTTGAGAAATATATGTACACTCCACACTCTATCAATGGGATCTGTTCTTGACCTTGAAAATATACTGCCTCGGGGTGTAAGACCACAGCAGGTTTCCCCGAACCAAAGTCCTCACGACCCACCACGGTCCATCTCTCCAAGTATTCCAATCTTCTCCGTTAAAGTACGGACACAAGACGTCACGTGTCGCACCTACCTCGTGATCGATAAACTCGTCCCACGTGACGTGGCGCTCTTGTGTCTCGTTGGACAGGCGTGTTACACATATACGCACACAATGGACCTCTAATGCTGATGCGAATCAGTGTCATGATTCGCAGTCTGTCAGGTGTTTGCAGTGTGCAGTGACAGTTTGAATTGTGTACAGAAACGATGGAAAAATACAAAGAGGCTCGTGGATCATAGGGACTGTAGTTTGGGAAATGCTATCCGACTTTACGACAGTTCAATTTCTATTTTAATGTGGCAGTTACATTGCTATGGCGTAGGTCTTTATCCGGTATAGCTTTCTGTGTTTTCGGGCTGTACCGCATGCGGTTCGGCATGATTGTCTGACGTTTCGTTACACGTGCCGGCAATTTCCGTTCAGTTCCCGTGGAAACTCTCAGCGTGTGGAGCGAAACACGGGACGTTATTCTGAGCGACATATGGTACAACCCGAATTCATTTTGGAAAAGCTGCGAGTTATACTGTGCTGGGTAGGTGGCACTGCGAACATTTCTCAAAACGTAAATTCCCGAAGCAGAGAAGGGTCCACACTGGGAGTGAGTGGGAGGGAGAAAGCAGACAAGAGGCCAAGACTTGTCCCTTTGGATTATTTTATAAGTGGATAGGTAACATTTGCACACTCATCATACCCTTATATACTCTGCATGTATAGAACACTATCTTCATTATATGTGTGTATTCAAAGATGCCTGATTTTAATTAACCATTATTGTTAATGTGTCATGATTTATTTGTGGGGTGGAGAAATTATGCGGTGGTCAGCTTACTTGACTGTAAACCTGGAGACCTTCGTTTGATTCCTGGCCACGGCTAAGATCAGTGGGGAGAGATATCCGAACCAGTCTTGGCCCCTTCACATAACCAAGACAGTATGGTAAGGCCTTCATCCAGCAGTGGATTGACAGTTGTAACATATATTTTATTCTATGCATAAGTTTATACTTTGAGGAGTACTTGGTATGTGTTATTGTGCTGATCTAATATTATAAATGAATGAAATACATTACATTTATACGTATAGCGAATTATATGTTAGTCAATTGAGATGGAAAATGCTAAAACATTCGTTTTTAAACTCTTCACATTTGACTTTTTGAACTTATTCAACTTTAGATCGTATTGACTTACCTCTGGAAGTGTGGAAATTGTCCTGAAATAAACCCTCAGGCCTGAATAACTTTACTGTTATGGCCATCATGTCACCACGTTTGGGCAGAATGGGGACAATTCATATTGGAGAAACGTGCCCATTACACAATTTGCAGCTCACAGATGACCAATTCCATACATAGAAAGAGGCCATTCCGCTGCTTCTTCAGGCAAAGGTGGAATGGCAAGAAGTGGCCTGGGTTCAGGTCTGGCTCGGGCAGAGCCAATGAGGACCAAAGGTTTTTTAATCATTGAGGAACATTTCTGCCATTGTGTGGAATGGCAACAATTGTTACTCGAGGGCATGGGTTGTACCTGCCGCGAACGTTGAGAGGACATGATGGCACATTTCTTACAAACAAAAAAACCACGTGCACGTTTTGGCACCCCTCACTAGATTTGTTCCACTTTTGTACGTAAATATCTAAGTACGTTTTTTGATGCTTTAAACTCTGAGAGTGGCAGAATAGAGGCACTCTCACACACACACACGTGAAAAAGATGCCTGGTAAATAAGACTCAGAAGATGCACACAATGATGGAGATGATGATGATGATGATGCTAAATGAAGATAATGGTCAGGGTCAAGTCTCATGTTCATGTTTCTAGATTTGAGGGTGTAAAATGAAGATGATGAATAATTATTCTATTTTAATTTAACTTTTATTAATTTTAATTAAAAATTTTTACCTACGTGACTTTACCGAAAAAACCCCTAAGAATCATGTTCATGTTGTTTAACCAGGTGAAAACTCAAGAGACCAGGGCAGTCTCATTTGCAAGAGTGACCTGAACCATTCGTCTGCTAGTAGAGGGC
This sequence comes from Lampetra planeri, assembly GCF_965212315.1. Lineage (NCBI taxonomy): Eukaryota > Metazoa > Chordata > Hyperoartia > Petromyzontiformes > Petromyzontidae > Lampetra > Lampetra planeri. Next base: position 27,668,880 of record NC_136110.1, read on the forward strand.
GATGATTGCTGATGTGTGTGTGTGTAATCCCAATTGAGTGATTTGCGGGTTATTTTCGATCTTGGCAAATTTGGACCACGATGCCGCCACACAATGACCTACTCTTGTGAATTACGCCAGGGGATCTTCAACATCCACTTGTGAAGCAGACAGAGCAATGATGCATATTACACCCACAGTAAATGATAAATCATGATGGCAATAATGTAAAATGAATATGATGAATACTGCTGTGATGGTTGTGATGCTTCCATCACCTGAATAAGTGGCATGCATTCCGATTTAAAGCTTTCGTGACTGCAGGGATTCATCTTCTTGGTTCTTTCGGTAAAGTCACGTAGAAGGGAAATAATAAAATAATACAAATAAAACATAATAAAATAATTCTCACGACGTTTCGGCCACAACGCAAGCAGCCGTCCTCAGGTGAAGAACAGGTCTGTCGGAAAGACAGCTGTCTTTCCGACAGACCTGTTCTTCTTTCGACAGCCCTGTTCTTCACCTGATGACGGCTGCTTGCGTTGTGGCCGAAACGTCGTGAGAATTATTTTATTATGTTTATTTTTATTATTTTATTTTTTCCTTCTACGTGACTTTACCGAAATAACCAAGAAGAAGTGGCATGCAGTATGTTTAATACACAGGACACACATATATTTTAGACCTTTGCATTTGAATAGTGATTATCTCTGAATAGACATAAAAACAGAAACATAAACTAAATATGAGCTAACTGGCCATGACAGGCTCTCAACTCAAAAAAAGACATTGTAGGTGTCAAGGAAAGGTCTTTCATTTTAAACACATTTGTAGCAGCGATTCAAGAGCCGAATGGCTCACAGGGCTATACCAAATAAATGAAACTGAAAAAAACTGAAACTGAATATATATTTTTCCATCAAAAATAGTTTTTATTTGTGTTACAATCTCAGTTCCACAATGTACACTTAGAAATGCAAGCACTGTATTTTCTGCCCAAATATTTTCAATTTGTCCCACTGCAACTGCATCTACATAGAAGCGACATGGATTACACCGTCAGCAATGCCCTGAATGTAAACTACTGTACACCAGGATGCGTTACATTTGCAGTGACGATATGATGGTGATGTGGATGATGATGAGAAAGATGGCAATGATAATACATGGTAAACATAATAAAACATTTCGATTTAAAGCTTTCGTGACTGCAGGGATTCATCTTCTTGGTTCTTTCGGTAAAGTCACGTAGAAGGAAAATAATAAAATAATACTAATAAAACATAATGAAATAATTATCACGACGTTTCGGCCACAACGCAAGCAGCCGTCTTCAGGTGGAGAGTTAGGGTTAGGGTTAGGGTCGTGAGAATTATTTTATTATGTTTTATTTTTATTATTTTATTATTTTCCTTCTACGTGACTTTACCGAAAGAACCAAGAAGATAATACAAATATTTTCATGGCATTGTCAATGCGCTACTGTATGACGACCTGCTCCACAATGTTGTCTGTGGTGGGTTTGTTTGACCATACTTCACCACGCTGGTCAGTGTGGGTTGGATGAATGGAGATCCGCAAGGACTGGTTCCGATATCGCCACTGACGTCACCCATGGCCGGCGATCGAACTCAAATGTCGGGGATTTGCAGCGCGGTGCACTCAAAACTGTGCCACTGGTCAACCCCGATAAATATATTGTTACTGTTCACTTTAGCAAAAACATTTGTTGCCGTGGTTTTCCCACCTGATGATGATTGCTTGTGTTGCAATCGAAACGTCGTGATTTAATTTATTCTATTTTACACCTACGTGACTTTTACCGAAAGAACCAAAGAGTATGGGATGGCATTCCTACATTGTTTATGAAGGCAGATCGCCTCGGAGCTGGATTTGCGTTCAGCGTTCACTAGACGGGTTCAATCATAATTAGCAGGCCCAGGTCGCGCTCATTTCCTGCCAGAGGCTAACGGGACCTGGGCAGGTCGATTTAAGCAAATAGAAATCGATTAAAGGACAAACATCTGTTCCCTAACTTGAATGTGGGCAGCAGAGAAGTGATGAATGTTGCCCTTTACACAATTGTATGATGTACATCCACTAGAAGCACTGTGGTGAATGTGTGTTCTGCAGTAAACGTGGCTTCCATTGGACAACGCGACAATTTTTAAGCAGGTTGCACGTTGCTTTAATAACGTATGCTGCCAGGGTGTTTAAACATTCATGATTCCATGTAGTATGAAGTTGAAGTTTTCTGTTGAACTCGGAGAAATGCATGATTATATGCAAGCCTGCTTTTCTTCAGATTGGGGAGATCAGGTTGAAATTAGCATTTGTACTTTGAGTTATATTTTGTTTCCAACTGAGTCTTCGAGTGGTTCCAATCGCACATGTTTTCTGTGCTCAGATAACATTTTTGAACTCTAATTCTGCTTTGTGATTGCGTTTTAATTTTTAATATTCTCTGGCAGGATACCCGTACAGCTTTTTTGAAGGCTTTTGGTTTCCTTGAGATGCATTTGCATTGCAAGCTTTCATGATGGAATATACAGTGCATGTAAAATTTTTCTCAGTAGTTAAAATAAAGTGATGGCTAATCAATACGTGGCATAGTAAATGGAACATGCAGCTCTTGGCACAGCACAACGCAGTTTATCTGTGAAATACAGCAAAGAATTGCACTATATTTAATAACTCTTAAGACATTTATTCGCATTCGTTTGTGAAATAGATATATCAAAATATTGCATGAAAAACGTCTTCTGCATTCATACTTGAATATCCATTTTAAGTAGGATGAAAAATACACAGTTGCTTAATGCTTGTAGGGGTGTTTGCACCATCGTTGAGTTGGAAATGGCATTACACCCCTTACATCATTTACCCCCTAAGTGTATTTCCATAAGGCAGCATATCCAATTGCTATTTGAGCAGTGTTTCTCTCTCAAATTGTAACTTTTCATAAACGTATTTACAAAAAAAATAACAACAATTTTCGTTCATGTTTGTGATGCGTCTTGTATATACAAACACGTATTTAGGTAATGACCCCTGGCAGTTTTATTTATTTATTTAGCTTCAACAGTGCAATAATGTCCTAGGCCTACATGTTAAAATGTCCTACCTCAATGCATGCAAGATACATTTGGTGGCTAACATTGCCAAATTTCCCATGGCCTTTTTTCTGATTGGTAATTTTGCTCCTCTTGCATACATAAGAAAAATCCATTATCTTTGGCGGTCAGTTTGAACAAAAATGTTTTCAGCTGAGCACATGTAATGTGGCTGTGTTGGGTGATTTAATCTTTTCACAGTAATCTGGTAGAAGGCGAATAAAAATTTCAGGGTAAAGCTGCCTCCGTGTCCTTCCCTGGTTTGGAATTTGCCAGGAGCGTTTTGCGTCCCGCTTCCAAGCTGCACCGTTTTGGCATGATGAATAAGCCTTGATCCTGCTTTTAATTAAACAATTCATCAGCTCCCTGCCACTGTGTATTGGCACATCTTTGCAGTGGCACTGCCCTCTTGCCATTAACTCTTTCACCTGTGATTTGATGAACACTACTATGAAATTAAATTGTGACACGGTAACTTTGAACTCGGATATTCCGGAGGCAGTCTGAGGAAACTGCAGCTGTGAAATTGTGAGCTTTATAGCATGGACCCATAAATAAAATGATCACTCAAGCACTGCCTCTGAAATTACTCGCCACAATTGTTCAAAAGTAGTTTAGTCCTGTGACAGCCAAGACAACAAATGCATTCAATCGGTGAAAGAAATTATGGAATTGATGCATACAAATCCACAGGGCATTTCATTTTAAATCCTTTATATTAAGTTCGCTTGCTTGCTTGCGTGCTTGCTTGCGTGCTTGCTTGCTTACGACCGTGCAAATCTTTCGGTCGTTTTTTAACCCACTTCCCGTGATCCAATCGAGCTGACATTTTCCACACAGACTCGTTGTGCGAGACAATTAATGTTCGTGAAAATGTTTTTCCAAAATTTTACACTTTTTAGGCAAAAAAAATGTATTTTACATATATTCAAATAGAACTCACTCATGGCTTTGGCTGAACGTCACAGTGTAAGAGCCCAGAGCGTAACCCCTCCACAGGCCGTGGCGGAGTAGCGCAGTTGGTAGCGCCCTCGCTTCCCATGCCAAAGGTCGCGGGATCGATCCCCGCGTCCTCCACAGGCGAATATATTTTTAAATCCTTTATATTAAGTTCGCTGCCACGCATATAAAGGATTTATAGTGAAAAACTTTGTTTTTACGGGTTATACTTATTCTTAGTGTCATTGCATATCACTGTGGGCCTCATGAAGAAATGGGCATATTGATGTTATTAAGAGCATTAGCTTGAGGTGTTCAACGTGTTGATTTGTCAAATGAAAACAACTTTGAGAACGGCTAGTTTAATTGAGGTAAATTACCTTAGTTGAAATACAGTGTACGACATGAGATTTACATTGTGTGCACACGAAATCATGTCAGTAGACAGCATCGTTAGAGTAGCCAGAGTCATGGTGTGGAATACAATTAGGTTTGGATGGGATCGAGTGGCTTTTGTGGATGAGCCAGAATGTACTGCTGGCTGTGTGGCACTTGTCCAATAAAGCATTGTAAAATTAAGTGGGGACTACTTGGCTCCCAAGGTGGTCCAGGCCACAGATATGTGCTTGATCACCTGCTACTCTGCCATCTATAGTTTCCAGCTCCCATGAACACGCAACTATTTTTAGGTAGAATTTTCCATTTATTTTTATTTTCCTGTCGTAACCGAAAGCAAATAAAGCAATCCATAAAACAGCACAGGTCAGCATCTATGAGATGAAGCAATTTGAATTTAATGTAAGCTGGCCAGAAATTCTTAGCAATATTTAAAATAAATTAGAATTTATATGAGTATCTAATTGCATTACATTTTATGACTGATCATTAGAAGCATTACCAGAGCCACCGATTTCAAACTAACAATCCAAAGGGCACTTTTCGAAATGCGACTGCTGAGTATTTTTTTGTTGTAAAAAAATAAAATGGAACCAATGATAGAATTATGAAAATGAAAGATTTAAACATCAGCCGTTAAAATGTTCACACAACTATTTGCATTAGATTGTACTCCTCTAATGTCGATTGTGCTACTGCTGCAGGGACTGCAGTGATCGTGAAATCAGAATTATTCCCCAGTGGTAATTCGCAATATTAAGTTAACAGTATCGTACTGCCCTCAATCTAATAGCGACTCACAACTGATTATGCATGTTATGCAATATTTCACAACAGATGGGACACATTCTAAAAAATCGTATGCATTTTCAAACCAATTAGAATTCACCGATCAAAACATAATTTACACAAACTCTTGTCATATTTAACACGTAGGCTTTCGCGACCAATATTATTCATAATAAGGGTCATATGTTGAACTTTTCACACTTTACGTAGCCAACCATGTGAATGTATGCCATATTACATACCAATAATATGGTTTATAATATATACCATGTTTTTAGCCAGCTGCACATTCAACTGAATATTTAATTGCATCCCCATTGCACTAATTCAGATTCAATTGGCCAGCATTGTTATCGTTCTATTACCAACATTTTACCTTGTAACATATGCTTGGAACTCTTGAGCCTCAAAGTACACCGTAAGTGCTTGTACTGCTGCACCTGGACAGAGAAGGCTGATATTCATGCTTGCCCTAACATACATTGCCACGTGTGTATGCCCTATTGTGTGGTTTCGGTTTGTGCAGTGTGTTGTTTGGCATGATGTCAAACGTTTCGCTCCACGTGCTGGCAGATCCTTCATGAGTTTTAATAGAGCAGCTCACGATCTATCTTGGTTACATTTTGCGTTAGCTTCATCACTTGTGCATTCATGCTCATCAGACGTGCATATGTGGTGAAAAATCTAAATGAAGAGAGTTCAGCCCCATACATACATTTGTAGGCTGCTTTAAACAACAACAAAAACGCAATCATATTGTTGCATTATTCTGTTTACGTGTGAATAAAAACCACGTCTCGGAATTTAGGCATGGGCAGCAGACAGCCTATTCTCACTCTGATCTCGCTAAGTACAAAATTGTTCCGCTAAAATGAAGATATGACAGAAGCCCCCTCAGTTTCTGAAAAAGGATAAAATTATAATTTCTTAGAGGCACATCTTGTATATATGTTTCAAGTTAATATTCGGCCGTTTTCACAGGAATGGTGTCATGCATACAGTGGAGCCATGCCCTGCAAATTGATGAAGTACGTTCAAGATATATCGAAATAAGAAAAATAACGAAATAAATTATACATTGTGGGGCGCATACAAATGTCGCATTATTTCATAGCTGTTCTATCAATATCATTACACAGAGGGGGAGTCACTTGCTCCCGTAAGCATCTCGACACCGTGCAACTATACATACCGTCGCCTTGCCATGTATCAGAGGTGTGGACACGAGTCATGTGACTTGGACTCGAGTCATGTGACTTGGACTCGAGTCAGACTCGAGTCATGAATTTGATGACTTGCGACTCGACTTGGACTTGCATAACAATGACTTTGTCCCACCTATGAGATGTGGACTCGAGTCATGTGACTTGGACTCGAGTCAGACTCGAGTCATGAATTTGATGACTGGCGACTCGACTTGGACTTGCATAACAATGACTTTGTCCCACCTATGAGATGTGGACTCGAGTCATGTGACTTGGACTCGAGTCAGACTCGAGTCATGAATTTGATGACTTGCGACTCGACTTGGACTTGCATAACAATGACTTTGTCCCACCTATGAGATGTGGACTCGAGTCATGTGACTTGGACTCGAGTCAGACTCGAGTCATGAATTTGATGACTTGCGACTCGACTTGGACTTGCATAACAATGACTTTGTCCCACCTATGAGATGTGGACTCGAGTCATGTGACTTGGACTCGAGTCAGACTCGAGTCATGAATTTGATGACTTGCGACTCGACTTGGACTTGCATAACAATGACTTTGTCCCACCTATGAGATGTGGACTCGAGTCATGTGACTTGGACTCGAGTCAGACTCGAGTCATGAATTTGATGACTTGCGACTCGACTTGGACTTGCATAACAATGACTTTGTCCCACCTATGAGATGTGGACTCGAGTCATGTGACTTGGACTCGAGTCAGACTCGAGTCATGAATTTGATGACTTGCGACTCGACTTGGACTTGCATAACAATGACTTTGTCCCACCTATGAAATGTGGACTCGAGTCATGTGACTTGGACTCGAGTCAGACTCGAGTCATGAATTTGATGACTTGCGACTCGACTTGGACTTGCATAACAATGACTTTGTCCCACCTATGAGATGTGGACTCGAGTCATGTGACTTGGACTCGAGTCAGACTCGAGTCATGAATTTGATGACTTGCGACTCGACTTGGACTTGCATAACAATGACTTTGTCCCACCTATGAGATGTGGACTCGAGTCATGTGACTTGGACTCGAGTCAGACTCGAGTCATGAATTTGATGACTTGCGACTCGACTTGGACTTGCATAACAATGACTTTGTCCCACCTATGAGATGTGGACTCGAGTCATGTGACTTGGACTCGAGTCAGACTCGAGTCATGAATTTGATGACTTGCGACTCGACTTGGACTTGCATAACAATGACTTTGTCCCACCTATGAGATGTGGACTCGAGTCATGTGACTTGGACTCGAGTCAGACTCGAGTCATGAATTTGATGACTTGCGACTCGACTTGGACTTGCATAACAATGACTTTGTCCCACCTATGAGATGTGGACTCGAGTCATGTGACTTGGACTCGAGTCAGACTCGAGTCATGAATTTGATGACTTGCGACTCGACTTGGACTTGCATAACAATGACTTTGTCCCACCTATGAGATGTGGACTCGAGTCATGTGACTTGGACTCGAGTCAGACTCGAGTCATGAATTTGATGACTTGCGACTCGACTTGGACTTGCATAACAATGACTTTGTCCCACCTATGAAATGTGGACTCGAGTCATGTGACTTGGACTCGAGTCAGACTCGAGTCATGAATTTGATGACTTGCGACTCGACTTGGACTTGCATAACAATGACTTTGTCCCACCTATGAGATGTGGACTCGAGTCATGTGACTTGGACTCGAGTCAGACTCGAGTCATGAATTTGATGACTTGCGACTCGACTTGGACTTGCATAACAATGACTTTGTCCCACCTCTGCCATGTATCACAACAAAGGAGAGAAATCCCTCTTCCAGCGTACTTGGAAATTTGCGCATTGGGATACGAGGTAGTGCATAATGTATGAGCCCAGGAGCGACAGTGTCAAAATTGCACCACCCTGGTGGAATGAATGTCAATCCGGTCACCACTGCCAGGAGTCTGGACTTTTATACAACGTCATTAATGATGTCGGTTGAGATAGATTTATGTCATGGTTATGCGAGTTAAACTATTCGCAAATTAAAGAGGCATTCTTCGTCGTTGGAATTCAAGCATTTGTTAAACGCAGGCTCGCTTTTAGGTCAAACATTAAAAGCCATTTATTTACCGTCATATTTCAACATTGTAGAATGTTGTGCTTGCTCAAGTGTTTTGTCTCAAGGTCTATTTTTAACGCTTTTCAACTCAGTTTGAAAGCATCAATGCAATGCAATATCCCTAAAGATGATCCGAAATGAATTGCATTTTAGTATGGCATTGTGTGCATATTAAAGACTTACCCCACAGATCAAAGGGTTTCCAAAACTTGGCGATACAACTAGCAATAAAAGGATTAGCTTTGCAACTAAATAATTGCATGTGACATTGTGAGACAATGTCATTGTACGTGACGTCATCTCACGACATCACACATCACGCTCTGTGCGAAGTCATGCAATTATGTGGCTTGGAACATAATGCTCCTATCGCTAATGAGATACTTGGAAGGAAAATTGCATGCTGGAAAGCATTACAGATACATGCATGCACATGATTTTTCTTCCTTGTTACTAAATATTTAAACCCCGCGTGCTGATGTTTTGCTGTTATATTCTTTGGTTTGTTATCTAACCCGACCCCATGAAAAAACATAAATGTGTGCAGTATGAATGTTAGCTTACGTTTATCAAGTAATAATAGTGATTACTGAACAGTGAGACATGTTGCTGTGACAGTTTCACCTGAAGACGGAAGCTTGCGTTGCCTCCGAAACGTCGTGATTTTATTGTCTTAATTTTTTATTAATTTAAATTTCATTTTTTACCTACGTGACTTTACCGAAATAACTAATAGCATGTATTCACGTCTACCGCTTTCCTCTTATCTTTACTCTTCTCCCCTGATTCGTGTACTTCACTCTAGAATTGTGTGTGCCTCTTTGATAAAAAAAAAACCCAGACTGTGCGAGGTCACTCCTGCTGCGATGCCAGCCCTCGGTGATGAAAGCACAAGACGAGGTCTCATCCATAGCTCTCCCTCTCGTTGTCTGCACTGCAGAGTCGCTTCCTTTCTATGAGTCCAGACTTCAGTCCTTCTTTCCTATGCCGTTGACTCATAACAAGACTCCCCATTGTTTTTCACACTTCCCCTTACCTCCCCTGGTTGTATAGATTAGTGATGACGTTACTTCAGTCGATACACATAACAGTACAATTCATCATGAGTGTGTGTGGGTTTATGGACTGCCCGTTCATGGCATGTCCCACTGCTGCTTAATCTGCCCGTCTTGTGTTTTTTTGTTCATTATTTATTTCGTGTGAATGTGCTGCTTATGTTTTGTATGCTGGCCCTGTGTACCCCATTGTGGAAATCTTCGGTATGTAAATACTGTAAAAAGAATCAACTTAAGCTCAAAAAAAAAATCCCCGAATCCACGCTGACACACCGAAACAAAAAGTCCTCTCGTCCACGAACTGAATTGTGTAACATCGTGGAGGAGAGGAGTTTCAGCTGTGTGAGACTTCTAAAATTTGTGGAAAAATTCTGATGACGTTTTTGGGAGTTCTCACCAGACTGCAGGGTCACCGCGAATGTTCGGGTTCGCGGACACAAGGAGGGTGGATTCGAGGAGTTATTGCTCTTATATATGCTTACATTTCACAACTCCGCGTGAAGGCTTGTAAAATAATACTCAAGCCACGTGACTCTCGCTATTGCTTGCTTGCAGTCGCAGAGGATATCTGAGAAAAGTAACTTTGGAAGGGAAACACATTAACATTATGCAAGGTTTTACAGACACAGGATGTCACCATCTCTCAGTTTGTTCATTAATACAGTAATTATATTAATTGCGCAGCAGTGTTTTCCCGCAGCTTGACATTATGGGGGGGAGACAGTTTTAATTTTGCGAATTAAACGTAAAAAAAATGCCGGTATTCATAATTTCCCTAAAGGCAGGGTCCGCAGATTTGAAAATTGCTGCAGGAAACCCTATTAATTTTAAACAGCCCTTGCATCTGCAAGCAGACCACGGGCAGAGAAGACGCACCAACATAAGTGCAAACATCTGTTCTAAGCATATTAGACTGTGCATGTATCCCTAAACAGATTAGTATTATCAAAGCCTACCTGTGAAAATACAGATGAAATAAAATAAAAAGTAAAATAAATTAACCATTCCATATTGTAATGCAGAAGTACCTCTCTAACATTACATCCATCCGTGGCTCCCATTGAGTCTACAATAACATATTTTTAAATCTGCGCAATGTGTGCAGCCTTGCATTGGTTGGTGAAACCAATCCGATGCTATCTGTTGCTTGGTATTCCATGGCTATTTCTGCCCACACTTGAGCATGGATTCTGGTGGTTTTTCAGCGAGCCATCTTTTCCCCTCTACCAAAATGCACATATTAGTGTGTGCTGTGGGAGGTGGGGTTGGGTGGGTGGGTGGGGGAATAAAAAGCATCATATTGTAACAGCTATTCCCTTGCAGGCTTTGTGAGAGCTGATAACACGTGCACATGCCACACATAGCTCTGGATGTGTTTTAATGCATTGGCAGGAAACTGATGAGTTTCTGAGCTGTGGTATGAATGCTCACGCGAAGCTGGATGCAAAAATTGACGTATAATGAGGAGCAGGCCCAATCTTATTTACTGATATGCGGATTTACACGGTGTGCAATTAGATTAGCGTATGGCAACGTTTTAATTATGGTGACATTTTGTAGACATGCTTTCATAAGGATTCGTAATTCAGAAAGACCGTGTTTTATAGATATGTGAAACAATTATTATTTTTGTGTGTAAAATGATACGGTGTGGTTTATATAATGAAGAATACGTGCAGTTTGTAATTTTGGCAATAGCTTTATTGAGAGTGGCATTTAATAATTGTTTTCTGGCTCATGATAACATATAGCGTACAGCAAGTTGGCATGATTTGACAGGGCTACATTTCACTTAAAGTGGTACATTTTCTCTAACTTATTTCCACTTCTTTGCATTAAACTAACTGTGCACGTTTTGTTTTCAACCGGATTCCTTAAAATTAAACACTTTACTTGCATAGCTTCCAGTTCTCTGTTTAATTATACATTCATTATCCCGCGTTCTTATTTTCCACATTCACTTGGCAAAACAATTTGTGACGGAGCCCCCTTTTTCATTCTGCTCAATCTCACTCACCACTCGATGACTCTGGTATCTCAATTTCACTCCATGCTGCTGTGTTTGCTGCTCTACGAAGTGATGTATAGTTAATATTAGCAGAGGTAACTCAAATCCGTTTGTGTGTACCTTCTGAGGGCTCTATATTCTTGCCTCGAAGCTTCCAAAACCAAAGGCCTCCTAAAAAAAAAAAACAACGGGTTCGCTCATCCCACGTCTATCACTGCTCTCGGATGGAATCTATCAGCGTGTCTATCATGACATTCCTATTAACCTTCATGACACAAGTTGTGTCATTATGTCTGGCGTCAGGACTGTTTTGTCAATTGTATTAGCTTGCATGACGGTATTTAAATTCATGCGGTAAGTTTGAATTCGGAAAACTGTCATTTAACCTCTGGCATGTTATGTTTGTTTAGTGGGAAAAAATTGTGTAATTGAAAAAAAAGGTCAGAGAAGCAGACTTTCTTCCTGTCTTCTCAAAACATGACATATCTTCTCCAAAGTTAAAAAAGTTGTCAACTCATTGCCAAACATGATGGCTTGGTGCAACGATTCAATGCTCATTATCACATCGCAAACATTCCGATGCATTCCCTGGCTCCAAATTTGCCTGGCTCACATTAGTAGGTGTCAAATGTGCCTGGCAGAAGCACATTCCAATAAAATGTATAAAAACCCACGAAATAATATCCATCTCTGCACATGCAAAAAAGAGACAATGCAAAGAGCTGAAATTGTAAAACAATTATACACAATAATGAAGGGCATTGCTTTTCTTTTTAAGCCATCCATTTTTTTAAACCATTCCCACACGAAAACTCGCAGTCTCCTTAATTGCCCATCCTGCAGAGATGGCCCTCATTTTCTGAAAGTCATGTTTACATCCTCCGGCATGCTTACATACATTTGTAGGCTGCAATTAATGTACGGTCCATGATCGGCAGCTTTTGCTTTTCGACACTCAGCGTTTAAATCACGCTGACAGTAACACAACGACAATTCGACATTTACCGAGGCAGTCGGGATCCCAATATTCCCTGCCTTTGCTGCGCAGCATCCACAACATTGCGCTCCACAATTACCTCTCTACATTTGCGATATTCACACTTGATTTGGCTCCTTTGGGTGCCTGCCACGCAACAGGACCAAGGCAGAAAAATTACTTGCTGGTCCATTGGAGTGACTGTAATATAGGGGGGGGGTGGGGGGTAAAGGTGGGCTGGCTGGCTCACAGCCAACTTCCGTTGGAGCTTCTTCCACCTCGGTACCCTCTCTCTCTCTCTCCCATGCAACATTGAAAGATTCAAATTAAATGACCCACACATGAGCAACCGTTCCAGTCTGTAACAATGCTGCTGCAAGTTACTTAATGTGGAATGTGCCACGTCGCGTGGGGGATGACACAAAATATCGGTTCAACGCCCGGGTGCAAACGTGTGTGTCCCGGGCGTGAAAAATGTTTTTAATTACTTTTGAGATTTAATATACGTGAAAAGGTAACCTGTATTCATTATGTCAGTTGATTTATACGACGATTTATGAAAGGTTGGGACTTTAAATTTCCTCCAGGAGACATGGATTCGCATTTAAATTATAATAATGAAATTAATGTTGTTGTAAACATATTAGCATTCAGGCTCACTGTATGTTTCTCACCATGAAATAATAACAACATACATAAAATATATCTACTTTATTTAGTATTGCCCTAAAATAAAAGTTGTGAGGAATTGTGTTTTCCTATTCTGTTAAGCGGTTTAGCAAATTCAGGTTTTTTTAACGTAAAAATTGTAACATGATTTGACAGTTGTACTTGTGTAAGCTCCACTGTTTTCAATATATTGATACAAATATAATCCATCATATGTGTAGCTAATATTGATTTCACCGCATCACTGTGTAGTATTATTAACATGAGCATTAATCATAAGAAAACTCCAATTTTTAAAAAAATATGAAGTAAAAAAATACAAGCAGACAATAAATCAACCACTGCTCACCCTCATGCAAAACAAAAACGCACTTAAATTTCGATTAAAAGCTTTCGTGACTGCAGGGATTCATCTTCTTGGTTCTTTCGGTAAAGTCACGTAGAAGGGAAGTAATGAAATAATAAAAATAAAACATAATAAAATAATTCTCACGACGTTTCGGCCACAACGCAAGCAGTCATCCTCAGGTGAAGACCAGGTCTGTCGGGGAGACAGCGTCTTGTTCTTCAGACCTGTTCTTCACCTGAGGACGGCTGTTTGTGTTGTGGCCGAAACGTCGTGAGAATTGTATTTTATTGTTTTATTTTTATTATTTTATTATTTCCCTTCTACGTGACTTTACCGAAAGAACCAAGAAGACAAACTGACAATCTTCAGATTTAAAGTCCAGTGTGCTAACCATCACTCACTGGCAGCAGCCGCCCTCATTTGGCGCTGTGTTTTTTGTCTCCAGAACGAAGACAATTAGACAGAGATTTTCTCAAGAGAGGTCAGTCGGGTCACTCTGGTCGAGGGCACTGCAATGCCACATGGCCACGTGCACCACAATGCCGAGCTCAAAACTACTGGGAAACAAATCGCACGCGGAGCGAGCCCCCGTCCCGTCACCCGCCCCCCCAGAAGCATCGCTCCATGTTTCTGTTAACATCAGTGCACACTGTCTCAAAAAAAAACTGTGTCCAAGGCCACCGTTTCACGGCGCGCGGACATTTTAATTTTACTGCTGTCACGGAGTACAATTGTGACGTACTAAATGTGGTTTTAAAATGAGAACCAAGACAGGATGTTCACCCCTGATATGCAAAAGTATTCAATAAAAAATTGGGCCAATTATTTCAAGAAAGGACCCTCCAATTTACTCACACATAGTTTATGATACAGCATACGGTGGCATCACCAATTATACCACGATTGTACTACACGTGTCAAGGAACGAAGCAATGTAGTTGACCTGTCATGAAAACAATCCGAATGCTCGCACGACACATTTCATGAAATTACATAAAAATGGGTGTGACATTTTCAGTGAAGCTTCATCGGAGTCGCGAAATATTTGTTCTAATAATTTACTGCATTAAAATTTATTTTAACAGTTATAGGGAAAAAAAAAATTTGCAACCTAATTAATAAACGGCTGATTAAAACAATAAGGTATATGTAAAATTAACCAATTACATGTGTTATCCTTAATATGTCAGAAGGGTAAATGTGAAATGGATTGTATTATAGATCTAGCTTCGGATTGTTTTAACCTAAGTTTTGCAGTATTATTTTAAATAGTAAATTTGGCCTCATATCATGGAGGAAATACAATCTATTTGAGCATGATCATTTTCTTTCTGTAGCACGAGATGTTATTACATTATAATATAAGTATTAATCGTAATATCTTTGTTATTGATGTGCAGCCAGTTCAGATCGTGCGTTTCACTTCAATTCACCGCTCTTGATAAATTCAAGATCTCTGTTGTAAGCACTACATTTCAATTTGGCATAGGTGTCATTGTAACAAAAGAGAGCGAAAAAAGCCTACAAGACTCACAAAATCCTACAAAGATATTGCAGAAGAGATTCTAAAATCTTAAGGAAACAATATGGAAAAAAAAATCGTGACTATTTTGAAAAAAACAAAGCGCCTCTTATTCTTGCATGTATTTTGTACGTATGTTAGATTCAGAACTTTTTGTACCACCCTCCCACAAAAGCCTTTATCACATTGGCAGCATATAATGGAATTTTCATTGTGTTTTCTAAATAGAAGTCATTCACTCCATCCGTAATGTTCGTTGGTAGTGAATGTAAAATGGCTGCACTCCGGAGCCAAGATAAATTTTCTTAATCAGCCGTTAGCATTTCCCTTGTGTCGGTCTTCCGCTCAAGTCATTTTATCCAGTGCAATTCCACCCTGTCCATATTGTACGTGACTCCGACCTTTTCTCCAGGCAGATTTTTCATCAGTGCTTGCCAACAATTAGACTTGGAAAGGCTTTGGGTCAAAAGTTTACGCCTGTGATCCCGGTGAAGCTCTTCACAAGCCGCATATCGTTTGAGTGATGTTAATGTTAAAAATCTCCAATAGACACCTGTTTTTATTTTTAAATCCTTTATATTAAGTTCGCTTGCTTGCTTGCTTGCGTGCTTGCGTGCTTGCTTGCTTACGACCGTGCAAATCTTTCGGTCGTTTTTTAACCCACTTCCCGTGATCCAATCGAGCTGACATTTTCCACACAGACTCGTTGTGCGAGACAATTAATGTTCGTGAAAAAAAATTCCCAAAATTTTACACTTTTTAGGCAAAAAATGTTTATTTAACATATATTCAAATAGAACTCATTCATGGCTTTGGCTGAACGTTACAGTATAAGAGCCCAGAGCGTAACACCTCCACAAGCTGTGGCGGAGTAGCGCAGTTGGTAACGCCCTCGCTTCCCATGCCAAAGGTCGTGGGATCGATCCCCGCGTCCTCCACAGGCGAATATATTTTTAAATCCTTTATATTAAGTTCGCTGCCACGCATATAAAGGATTTATAGTGAAAAACTTTGTTTTTACGGGTTATACTTATTATATTATATAAAGCCTCATAGTAAACTGACTGCGATGCTGTCATCATGTGATGGCGAGCACACTATGGACTTGCAATCCAAAGGTCGGCAGTTTGACCTCCTGGCACAGCAGTTGAAACTTTGGGTATCTTAACATCACCCTCCTTCGTCCACGGAGCAGCATCGACGGGTACATCAGATTCAGTCAATCGACAGGTCAGGTGCGGTGGGGTAAAGTGTGGGTACTCCTACCACTTCCAAGATGTCCGGCCAGCATGACGGAGTAGGCCCAATAATATGAATCGTAGAGCTTCCTCTAATCAAGGCCCTTTTGTCAGCAGTGGCATGGGCTAGCAATTGCAAAGCTGCTCCATTACATTAATATCGTAGGTAGGCTAAATGATATCTATTTTTTAGCATATACTACAACTATTGCCATACACTAATCTGTCATTGACATTGAGAAAGAAAGATGCAAGTTGTTTTCTGGTTCGGTCAATAAAATGTGCTTGAGAGTAAAC
Organism: Lampetra planeri; assembly: GCF_965212315.1. NCBI lineage: Eukaryota > Metazoa > Chordata > Hyperoartia > Petromyzontiformes > Petromyzontidae > Lampetra > Lampetra planeri. The sequence goes on from NC_136110.1 coordinate 27,685,523, forward strand.
GCACCTGGCATGTTTAATGAGCTGTCATTACGAGCTGCAATATTCCACATAACTATCGTACACCGATCACATTTAGCAGATTCTTCCTCCTGATGCAGCTGTCGCCCTGCTTAGTTTCAGAGGTCAGAGCGCTCGTTTTTTTAAGGACGCCTTGATTACAGAGCCGTTTTAGTGGGCCCAGAGGCATCGTCAGGATAGGTCAGTGCATTCACACAACTAGCAACAGGCGGATGTGCCTGAACTACTGAATGTGGCTTCAACACACCGGTGGGCTAAAGCAGTGAACTATTTGTCTTTTGTCAATGTGACACATTTTTACTGATTGGCCGTGTCGGGTGGTGGAGGGTTACGACACATTTATAAATAACGCGATCTAAACCCAAAAACGTTGATTATGAGTTCCTGTACTTTCAACCAGAGCCACTGGCCAATGAAGGGCGACTAACTGGAGCAGATATTATAGATGACATACGCTCGTAAAACATGATGTGCTAACCCAGCCTTTTGCCTCTTGCGTGCCCCTGTAAATGACAATGAAGCTATTAGGTTTTAAACGTGAGGCTAAATTAAACCCAGTGCTAAATCCTGTAATTTGCTAAATAACTGTAAAGCGCTGTTGTGGAATGGAAAATATTGAGTTGACAAAAGAGCAAGTGGACAATTTATTAACTGCCCGTCATAATTGTTTCATCATTACAATGTAACATTGAATAATTATTGTTACTGTTGTTGTGAAACGGAATTTGAGAGTTATAATGCCAATTTGTTTATATGCTGATTTTGACAAACTCTAAGAAACAAATGAACATCTCTTGATAAGAAAATTGTTCAAACAGATTTTATGACTTGACATTTTGAACTAGCTAACAGAGTGTAGGGGTGTTAGAGAGAGAGCCGTTATGCATGGCAGCTTATGGGAAACAAACACAGTGGGCGGGGCTACGTGAGTGCACGGGGGGGGGTGCTCTCAACGACGTCCGCACCAGGCAGCCCGGGGCCCCACCCCTCAGCGGGGGTTGAGTATAAAGGGGGATGTGTCAGAGGGCTCGGGGCAGAATGTTAAAGCTAAACCAGTGAAGACCAAAGATCGTCTAGCTAGAGCCCTGGACTTCCCTGGGACGCCGCCCTTGTCAGGGCCGCGCAGGACCGAGCCAGCGGCGTGGTCCCGAGAACCAGAGCTAGTGCTCTGGGACTCCGGGTACCGTAGCCCGACTTACCAGTGTCGGGCCAGACAGCCTCCCCTAGCCCGTTAGTGGAGGACTAGGAGGTAGGTCAGAGATAGCTAGCAGTGTATTCCCAGCTAGCCGGGTGAGGGGGCCGATACCCCCTCCAGTATTGTATGTCCGCGGTTGTGACAACTGTTGCGGAATAAATACGTGTGCCTCAACCCCGGGTGTCCAAGAGTCCTCAACGGTATTACATCTGGTGTCAGAAGTAAAAATCTATGAACATGGACACGCGCCGGTCAGCTCGGGTCAGGATACCGGGGGCGGAGGACACCGCTGCAGTCGGAGAGCCCGGGACGGGTGAAGAGAGCACGGAGCAGTCGGGGCCAGATACGGCTACGCCGCAGCAACAGGAGGGTGGAGAGGTGTCGGCAGAGGGGCTGAGGCAGGCGCACGCCAAGCTGATGGAGCTGCTGCACGCCGCTGCCAGCATGCTGGACCACATCACTCAGCTGGGGGCTGCTGGACAGCCACGGGGCGACGAAAGCCGACGACCACAGCGCCTTCCCGCCATTTCGGCGGAACACCAATTTGAAAATCCCGCCATCACCGCAGCTGCAGTTGAGGGCGTGGCCGGCCTGAGCATCGCGTCCAACGGCGGGCATACAGTACCTGCCGCGTCATCGCCAACGGACGGGACGTCACCATGGGTGCGACCGGCGATGCCATCGGTCGTGCGCGCCGAAGCAGAGCCGGGTGAGGGGGACGAGGGAGGGCGACCTTCTGCGGCAGCCGCTGCGCTACATCAGCGACTGCCTCCACTCAAAGAATTTGTGGGCGAGGAAGGCGACTGGGGCGGCTTCCAGCGGCGCTTCCTCGCTCACCAGGAGATGGCGAAGTGGACGGACGCCGAGGCTCTCCGCGCGCTGCCAGCACTCCTCGACAGCGACGCCCTCGCCACTTTAACATCGGCACCGAAGGAGAGGCGCTCTACACTGCAGACGGCGATGCAGGTGCTGGCTGCAGTTTACGGTCCGCCGTCAGACTGTCGCCAACTCTTCTACGATCGCCAGCGGGGGGCAAAGGAGTCGCCTCTGGCGTACCGCACAAGCCTCCTGGCACTGGCAAAGGCGGCCTTTCCACGGATGGACAACGAAGGTGTCGACGCCATGGTTACAGAGAAGATACTCCTGCTGGCGGACGACTTGGAGATCGTCATCGTCGCACAGGACGACGCGGAGATGTGCTCCCTCCAAGCAGCACGACTCCTCCACGCAAACCTGCTCGCGCAACGACGCAAGGCCAGCAAGGCGGCGAGCGGGCGTACCGTGGCCGCAGCCACCCTCCCGGCGGAGGAGATCTGCGCCATCGACCATCAACGGCGGCAGGGAGCGGGAGTATGGGCGGACCGGGGCGGCTCGAGCCATCCCGATCATCCGTCGTCTTCACCAGCGCTCCCGCGCTGCTACAACTGCGGCATCCGGGGCCATGTCGCCTCGGGGTGCCGCTCTCCTCGGCAGCTCGGGACGACACCTCGACGGGACGCCGGCCCTTTTCCCAAGCTCCATCATCATAACCCGGCGAGTCGCGGCACCTCACATGTTTGGCCCACGCACACACCCGCCACACACTCATACACCGCACCGATTGGGGGGCCAATATCGCGCACCATCGCACCAACACGCACCGCTCTGGGTACTCAGATTGAACCCAGCCAGTGGTCCGTGTTGGCCCATCGTGTTGTAGCCGCGTCGTCGGGGTCGTCGGCCGTTGTGGGGCACATCGACGGGGTCGAGGTGCGCATCCTGGTCGATACGGGAGCATCGGCGACCATTATTTTGGAGTTAATTTACAATATTCTCCCTGCCCAGAGCCGTCCTTTGATGCCTGTTAATGTGCCATTCTTTGCTGCTAACGGGGGCTCACTTGGCATCATCGGACAGATTCGAGCCCAAATTTGTATCGGGGATATTAAATTGTCTGGGCCGATTTTTGTTTCCTCCTCGCTGGTGGTTCCGTGCCTGCTGGAGACGGACTTCCTGGCCAAAATGCCGATTAGGATATTAATCGACCAGGGATGCATTGAGCTCCCGTCGGGCCGACGCATGGCGTTTCTGCCATCCCCCGGTACGAGTCGGACGGCATTCGCAACGGTGCCAGCGTTTGTAGATAGAACGGTGCGCGTTCCTCCGGGGGCACAAATGTTGGTTCCTTTGAAACTTCGGCGGCCCTTCGCTAAGGGCATTGGGGCCCAAGGGGTTCTGCTGGGGCCATCTAGGGCCGGGGTTAGTGGACCTCATTTACTTCCGGCCCAGACCATAGTAAGAGGGGATGGAGACCCCTTCATCGCGGTCCTCAATGTGGGCTCGCAGACGGTGGTGGTCCCGCAGGGGACCGTGCTTGCTCACGCGACGCCAGTGCCCTGTGAGGAACCCGTCGCGAATCACGTGAGTGCTGTCCCTGCGCCGCGACCACATTCGGACAGCGATGAAGGGTGGCTCGAGGCGCTTTGTGCGGGATCGACGGACCTGTCAAATTCAGAGTCTCAACAGCTTAAAACGCTACTGCGGGAATTTTCCGACGTTTTCAGTCGGGACAAATACGATTTGGGTTGCACTCATCTGCTGTGTCACCATATTGATACGGGTGACAGCGCGCCAATACGCCAGAATCCGTTTCGGTTAAGTCCCGCCGAAAAGGACCATGTCAAATCGGCTATTGATGACATGTTAGCCGCCAACATCATTTCTCCTTCCACCAGCCCTTGGGGAGCGCCGATCGTCCTGGTTAAAAAGCAGGACGGCTCGTTGCGGTTTTGCGTTGATTTTCGGCGCCTTAACAAAATTTCGGTTGCCGACGCATACCCGCTCCCACGGATGGACGAATCGCTGGACGCCTTGGCGGGAGCGCGATTCTTCTCCACATTGGATTTACTTTCGGGATTCTGGCAGCTTCCTCTGGACGATGATTCAAAGCCTAAAACTGCTTTCCGTACACCGCACGGCCTGTTCCAATTCAACCGGTTGCCGATGGGACTCCACTCAGCGCCGGCAACTTTCCAGCGTTTGATGGAATTGGTTTTGGCTGGATTGCAATGGGATTCGTGCCTGATTTATTTGGATGACGTTATCGTCTTTAGTAAAACTTTTGACGAACATCTCCAGAGGTTGCGGGCGGTTTTCCTAAAGATGCGGGCTGCTAATTTGAAATTCAAACCCCAAAAATGTCATCTGTTACGCGATTCGGTGCGTTATTTGGGACACATCGTGGGGCGCTCAGGTATTGCTACCGATCCCGCCAAAACGCAGTGCGCCAGCTCCTGGCCGACTCCCACCTCGGTGGGAGAGGTCAGGAGTTTTATTGGCTTCGCATCGTATTACCGACGTTTCGTCGCAGATTTTGCGACGATTGTGAAACCCCTACACGCTTTAACATCAAAAGGGGTTCGGTTCCACTGGGGTCAGGAGGAGGAGGCTGCTTTCTGCTCCCTTCGGGACGCCCTGGTAAAAGCTCCTCCCTTGAGTTACCCCGATTTTTCTAAGCCTTTTTTGTTCGACACCGATGCGAGCAACACAGGTATTGGGGGCGTGCTTTCCCAGGTGGTTGACGGCGTGGAACGGGTGGTTGCGTACGGCAGTCGGGTGTTGTCTCCGGCGGAGCAAAGATATTGTGTCATCCGTCGGGAACTGTTGGCAATTGTCTATTTCATCCAACATTATCGCCCATATCTGTACGGTCGGCATTTCACCGTCCGCACAGATCATGCGGCACTGCAGTACACCCTGCGAGTTCAACAGCCATCGGGACAATTGTCCCGATGGTTGGAGATCCTCCAGGATTTTGATTTTGAAACCACCTACCGTAAGGGCGTTTGCCACACAAATGCTGACGCTCTGTCGCGCATGCCAACCACCTCCGAAAGTGCATGCCTCCTGGGGTCGGGACGTTGCAGGCCAGCAGGGGACATACCGGTTCCGGTCCTGGCGGCCGCCGGCCACGATGAAACATTGGTTCCAAATTCAATCGCACAACAGGGAAAAGATTCCCTGTTGGGGATGCCCGTCAATGAATGGGGGCGCCTCCAGATGGAGGATACCTCTCTCCTCGGGTTGCGTCGTCGCGTCGGCTGTGCTGGGCAGGGCAGGGGTGATGCCGACGCATGGGAATTGGTGCATGGTCTGCTGATGCACTGGGACGGAAAATCCCATCGACATCGGCTGGTGGTCCCATCGGGGTTGCGGGGCAAGGTGGTGTGGGCCGCACATGAGCGCCTCCTACACCTGGGGACCCAAAAGACCCTCGCCTTACTCCAACTCGATTATTTTTGGCCAGGCATGACGAAGGATGTCGGGGATTTACTGGGGTCATGCCCTCGGTGCGCGCAACGAAAACCGCCAGCACGTGTGTCTAACCCACCCTTGCAGTCAATCAAAGTGTCCAGAGTTAACGAACTAGTCGCGCTGGATATTTTGGGCCCATTCCCCGCCACACCCAGGGGCAATAGATATTTGTTAACTGGTGTGGAGTATTTTACACGCTGGCCTATGGCCTGGCCCCTTGCCAACCAGTCGGCAGCAGCCATCGTGGAGGCCTTTGTTCAGGGTTATGTCCTGGACAAAGGTGCTCCGGAGCGGCTGCTGACCGACCAGGGCAAAACATTTTCCGGTAAATTGCTCAAAGAAGTCTGTGAGCTCCTGGGCACGAAGAAAATTCGTACCTCCCCGTATCACCCGCAGACTGACGGGATGGTCGAGCGTCTGCATCGGACCATCGCGTCAATGTTGTCACAGCAGGTGTCGGACTCACAGACCGATTGGGACTTGCAAATTCAAGGGGTATTGGCGGCGTACCGGATGGCCCCCCATGCAGCTACGGGATTTTCACCCTTCTACCTCATGTACGGCCGTGAACCTGACCCACCTGTTCGTGCCCAGCTGCAGATCCCCGCGCCTCAGGGAAAAACTAAATTGGCTGACCATGTAAAATTTAATTTGGCCAAATTGACAGAGGCACGGGATGCTGCCATGCAAAACTCTGACCTCCGTCAGAAAGCGAATGAGCGGCTCAGACTGGGTCGGGCGCACATGCTGCAGTGGAAGCCGGGGGACAAGGCATGGCTGCACTGTCCCCAGGTGCCACTCGCAACCTCCTCTAAGCTGGTGCGGCCGTGGCGGGGCCCTGTGGAGGTGGTCGAGGTTTTGCGACCGCAGTGCGTGCGCATCAAATGGGGGAAGCGGCGGTGGTTCGTCCACCCCTCTAGATTAAAACCCTTCGTTGCGGTACACATCCCCACTTCACACACGCGTGGCCAAACATGTGGGGGGTCGACCGACTCACTGGGTCCGTCTCCGTCGCGCTCACCTAATGCCTTGCCGGCTGTGCCACCTCCAGGTGCATCAGGAATGACGGGCTCACGCCCGATCACCCCTCCTGGGGATGCCAAGGGTCACGCGGCGTCGGATGAGGACTCACTCCGAGACGGACAGTTGCCACCTGACGGTCCACCACCCGGGGTTACTCCGTGTGAGGGGCCCGCTGCACGGACACGCGCTAAAATGCACAGACTGTTGTGAGGCCGGAAGATGTGTACATAGGTTGTGTTCATTGCGTGTTGTGTGTGTGGTGGGTTCCCTGCAAATTGTGTATAGACTGTTTTTACGGAATTCGTATTTAATCGGGGGAGTGCATCGGGTTGTTTTCTCTTCTTGCTGTTGCGTTCTTGTTGTGTTGTTCTTGTTATTGTTGAAAAATAGTGAGGCACACGCGCGGTCAGGGGGAAAATGCGCTTTTATTGTCGTTTTTTTTGTATGTTGGCAGCCGGGACGGCTGCAAGCTATGCGGGGGGGGGGGGGTGATGTAGGGGTGTTAGAGAGAGAGCCGTTATGCATGGCAGCTTATGGGAAACAAACACAGTGGGCGGGGCTACGTGAGTGCACGGGGCGGGTGCTCTCAACGACGTCCGCACCAGGCAGCCCGGGGCCCCACCCCTCAGCGGGGGTTGAGTATAAAGGGGGATGTGTCAGAGGGCTCGGGGCAGAATGTTAAAGCTAAACCAGTGAAGACCGAAGATCGTCTAGCTAGAGCCCTGGACTCCCCTGGGACGCCACCCTTGTCAGGGCCGCGCAGGACCGAGCCAGCGGCGTGGTCCCGAGAACCAGAGCTAGTGCTCTGGGACTCCGGGTACCGTAGCCCGACTTACCAGTGTCGGGCCAGACAGCCTCCCCTAGCCCGTTAGTGGAGGACTAGGAGGTAGGTCAGAGATAGCTAGCAGTGTATTCCCAGCTAGCCGGGTGAGGGGGCCGATACCCCCTCCAGTATTGTATGTCCGCGGTTGTGACAACTGTTGCGGAATAAATACGTGTGCCTCAACACCGGGTGTCCAAGAGTCCTCAACGGTATTACATCTGGTGTCAGAAGTAAAAATCTATGAACATGGACACGCGCCGGTCAGCTCGGGTCAGGATACCGGGGGCGGAGGACACCGCTGCAGTCGGAGAGCCCGGGACGGGTGAAGAGTGCACGGAGCAGTCGGGGCCAGATACGGCTACGCCGCAGCAACAGGAGGGTGGAGAGGTGTCGGCAGAGGGGCTGAGGCAGGCGCACGCCAAGCTGATGGAGCTGCTGCACGCCGCTGCCAGCATGCTGGACCACATCACTCAGCTGGGGGCTGCTGGACAGCCACGGGGCGACGAAAGCCGACGACCACAGCGCCTTCCCGCCATTTCGGCGGAACACCAATTTGAAAATCCCGCCATCACCGCAGCTGCAGTTGAGGGCGTGGCCGGCCTGAGCATCGCGTCAGTTTGGTAAATACGGTCATCAGCAGATAATGATGTAGCCCAACAATATTTACGTAAAAAAACTGTTTTCTTTTAAGATGGTCATTTAATACCTTGGTACAAGTAGCAAAGTTGTAAACACATATTTTAATAGATATTCGCGTATTGCTCGTTCAACATGATTTCATTAGGTTCTTAAGTAGGAACCAGGAAGGTAGACAAACACACTGAGCCTGAGTACCGAGCAGCAACTTGAAATGGGTGCCCCAGGTAGTAGGCTTTCTATGCCCATAGCAGATTTACACCCACGGTGATTGCTGCCAGCAGGCGTCTCAGCTGCGAGATGCCCTCACACGTGGCAGATGACGCGAATAAATGCTTAACCATGCAAAAAAGATGTAACTACACTTATTTGGACCATCTTATTGACAGACAACTATTACAGGTTATTGATAGACAGCCAGGCTTGTTTTACCATGTTTAGTTGTTTCTTTTTTCACACTATTGTTATGTAGGCCAGGCTTAGTCACAAACCGTACCTCTCCATAACAAAGGCTCAGCCTTTTGTTATTCAGTATATTCTTAGTCTTAAGCCTCACCTTACCATATTAATACAAAGTTTGCCGTACTTGGCCCTTCCCCTCTCCAACCATTATATATACGGAGTGGTAGCTCTTGTAATCTCTCATTTACTTGATACAGCTGTCGTGGCTGTGACGGTTCCACCTGAAGACGGAGGCTTGTGTTGCCTCCGAAACGTCTTGATTTTTATTTTATTTTACTTTTATTAATTTTAATGTTTTACCTACGTGACTTTACCGAAAAAACCTAAGAATATGAATCCTTGCAGTCACGAAAGCTTCAAATCTAGAATAAATGCTTAATCTGCCACTCGCAAGGCCAGGTTTTACAGGTTTAATTGACATTATCCATGTTGTCAGTCCCTTCCCCTGCCCGGCTCCCCTCCCCCCCCCTGGCCGACCCCCTTTGTCTTCCCAATACGATGCCTCAACACTTCCCCCCCCTCCCCGGCCAGTTTTTCGCCGCCCCCACCCCCCCAGATGCGACCAGGCCTACCACAACCTCTCCCTACCATTCGCTCATGTTCTGTTCTCACGGAAATGGCACCGCCAATTTTAATAATAACCCCATTCTTCAACTCAAACCACGATCATCTTTTGTACAATTTTACAATCGCTGTAAATTGCCTCGGAAAATGTGTTTGGCAAATTTCGATGAGATAAGATGATGCTGGGGCATAAAAACACATGTAACCTAAGATGTGTTTTACTTGCAGCTCCATACATCAGAGTTGTTTAAACAGCTCACTGAATGATTGCGATCAGACCATCAACATTATTATTCCATGATGAGTAGGGTTAACGAACTAGTCGTCATTATTTTATAATGAAGTCATGGGAAAAATATTGACATGGCTGCGTTGTGGAGTTTTTGTTATTGCTTTTCATGCTATATACTCAAATATCTTGTGCTATGTTGTTCTTAAATACCCCCACCTCCGTCCAACTAGCAGTATGAATCGGTACACTACAGTGAGTCGATTGGCAGGTAGTGTGTGGTAGTGTAAAATTGGGGTTCTTACAATATCTGGCCAGCGTGGAAGAGTAGGCCAAATTACCTACTACATGAGCTCTTGCGAGTTCTCTTTAGAGGAGAACGTATAGATTCTAGATTTGAAGCTTTCGTGACTGCAAGGATTCATGCTCTTAGGTTTTTTTTCGGTAAAGTCACGTAGGTTAAAATAAAAATTTATATAATGATTTGTATTATTTATTTATTTTTTTACCTACGTGACTTTAACGAAAAAAAACCCTAAGAGTGAGAATGTATTGCCAGCAGAGGTACGAGTAAGAAATTTCAGGGTTGCATCTTTTCGTTTTATATTGTCAGGTTTATATTCATTTATGAAAGCGGAATGTGGGAAACTAGTTGTTACATTGTTCCGTGTCATTTTCACATTTTGTATCAGGGCTAGGACACAAAAATACAAAAACGCAATTGCATGTGAATCAAGATGTCAAAGGACATTCATAGTCCACTTCACAGAAGCAAGCAATCTATCTTAATTATCTATAGATAGTACAAAGCAGTCGCGTGAATTGAACTGTCAATTCCATATAAAACTAGTCCAATTGCAGCATGCTGACCATCAAGCTATGCACATCTCATTTACATGACCATTGGGAATCATGCAGGCATTTTGCTAGGACCCGGCTGGATCAGAGAGGCCGTGTCCTTGTAGCAGTCAGCTCAGGCAACGCGGTTCCTGTTTAGCCCCAGGCTGCCAGGTTATCTTTGCTTCTATGACCATTGGCAAGTGGGATCCATGACCCAGGAACAGCCCATTTTAGTATTCCAGGATGAAAAGCTTAATTCCAATCCATGTCCTCACACTACATGAGCCATGAGGCTTTTGTGGGGCCTCTCATCCCTCAGCTCCAACCTATCCACAACCCGTCCCCTGCCTCTCCTTCATAGCGAGGACGTCAATGAGCTTAAACAATTGTATCAAACAATTTCACACAGGTTTAGGTTAAGCTTATTGGCTTTCAGTATTTTGGCATGGCAGCCCCCCAGTCATATCCACTGGTCCCTGCACCCTCCCCTCCCCATCCACCCCCAACCTCAATCCTATGAACGGAAAGAAAGGTTACTCAGGCCACACAATAGTGAGAGAGATGACTTGTCCACGCCTCGAGTCAGCGTGGGGTAATAAGGCATGCATTTCATGTTTTTGTATGAATGCGTGTTGACGCCGCAAGGTACATCTGACGAAACCTGCACACAGCCTATGCCCCTCCACCTCTACTCTACTGGTTGAAAACGTCTAGGTTAAGCTACCCCAAGCTAACACCTAACAGGTAACCGTTTAAAAAGTGCTGTTTAGCTCAATGGACCTTACCTAATTTCCCACAGTGTGTTTTTAGAAAAAATAAATAAATAAATGCAGATCTGACGTTTTTCGAAGCGTGTAACAGCATTCATCACGCGTCTCATTTCCGCATTGATCGTGTGACGTCAAAAGCGCATCATCCTCTTTTTTGAGGTAGCTGTCCTCGGAAATTTCGAAGTTTTCCCTGGACTTAATATTAAAAATAAATGTCCCCTTGATGTTAAATGTGGTTTGGATGTGTCAGTGGAAAAGAGGTGTTCTAGGAGTCATTCCTGGACTGGCAGATCCCAGTTTCCAGTGACCTCTTTTCTCCTGGAACATCTCCAGTGTGGGGCTGTGAATGCATGGGCGCTTTTCCACTGGCTAATTGGCAAGCCAGAGCCAGAACCAAACTTTGAAAACTCTGACCTCATAAGACATCTGCATCTGGCTCGGGGCCAATGAAGGCCATGGTTCGGACTCATCATGTTCGTTATCTGTTATGACTCGACTCGTTAATTGGATGTGATGTCAGTGACAAGGCTCGGGTCCTGAAAGTGGAAAAAACAACCTGGTCCCTTCTGAGCCTCACTGTATTGGCACAGCACGGCCTCAGCATGGCTCCCTTGTACAGCATAAAAGACGTCAATGATAACGCATATAAGTCATTGTCACCTTGAATGCAGTCTATACATGTGTAGTGAATCACTTCGGAGACACGAGTAGTAGGAGGCACTCTAATTTATTCCAGCCATCACAGGCACAGTGGATAACTATATACCTGGTCAGGACAGCCGGCACACCGCCTGACCAACAATGCCGAGGAGGTGAAGACGAGGACGAAGACTTAGCACGACGGGTTCCGCTTCCAGACGACAGCCCTGACCCAGAGTCGGGGCCTCCCTTTTATACCCCCAGCGTGGCCTGGCTCCGCCCTCGGCCACGCCCCCTTCTGGAACCTACCAGAAGGTTCTGGGCTTTAACCCCACGTGTCCCCTCCGTCACATTTTGACCTACATCCCTTTCTCCGGCCTATCACGTGCCCTGCTGGCAGACCAGGCTGCTGCACCCTCAGACCCCCCTCTCTGCCAGTAACCAGGGCTACGCGCCCTAGTGACCCATTCTATGTGACTACATATGTACTTCTAGATTTGAAGCTTTCGTGACTGCAAGGATTCATACTCTTAGTTCTTTCAGTAAAGTCACGTAGGTAAAAAATGAAATTAATAAAAAATAAAATAAAAATCACTACGTTTCGGAGGCAACACATCTGATGACGGAGACTTGTGTTGCCTCCGAAACGTCGTGATTTTTTTTTTATTTTTATTAATTTTAATTTCATTTTTTACCTACGTGACTTTACCGAAAGAACTAAGAGTACATATGTACTGTATCACCGCATATTCGCTGGGTGAGCACACACTGCTGTTACAAGGGCAATGTCGGACCTGGCAAAAAAATAAGATGTTTAACCACTTTGACTACTGGGCAAAGGTGAATAGCAGGCTACAATGATGAACAGTTATCCCCACAGGTCACTTATTGGCCTCTTGTACTCCAACGAGAAGAAAAGCAAGTGGATTGAATAGCACCTCGTTGAATATCCACGTTTAGAAAATAATAGAAAAAAAAGACAATTACACTTGAAGATTAATGGAGCCATGGAAAGTTGCAATCACCCACGTTCCCAGGCAGCCCCACTCACACTTTACAGTGCCGTGCACACCCCACCCCCCCCTCCCACTCACACATTCACAATACTATGGCAGAGATTGACTTGAAACTGATGATCCGTGAAGCTTGAGGCGAGCTGGCCACCTCTGCGCCAAGCATGTGACACTTGATTCATAAGCAGGGAGAGCAACGTACGCTATAAATATATTCGCTGACATCACATCTGTGTTCTCGGGCTATTATATGGTTGGCAAAAAAACATTAACGAAAGAAAAACACATATATGGCGCTGAATACATCATACAGTATGCGATCTTCAATTGTATTTTGCTGTTATAACTGCCATTATTACAAACATAAATAGACAATGCCATATTTTGCAAAGAGGTTTTTCAGGGTAAAACACTAATTTCTGAAAAGGCTCTTAATATAGTGCCTGATAGTATGTAATGAGGCAATTATTATCATCTAATTGTTTGGTAATTGCCTGCTGTTTAGGAATCTGCCATCCTTATGTGATGCTCAGAGGCCACCTTTTTTCCTATTCACTGAAGACTGCTGTAAAAATAAATATTCATATGAATAAACATACACCCAAATCACAATCTACCATGAGGGGTCAATTGGATTCTGTGATAAATGCTGTTTTTTGGAATCTTGATGAGTCGCATTTGTTTGTAAAGGTAAAGGTGCATCCCTGTAACAGCTTGCTCATGTCACTGCTGGAGGAAAGGCCCTCCACCAGAGGGTATTCGGCCTACTCTTTCACACTGGCCAGATATCTTGGAAGGGTTGGGAACGCCCACACTCTTCCAAGCCAAAAGCAATGCCTCGTTCGGCAAACTGGAAGTAACTCACACATCGCACCGCCACATACGGCCTGCCAATCGACTTAACTGTGGTGTATCCCGCTTGTACGTGCGTTGCACTTCTGTCGCCAACCGTACGGAGCGAACCGTACTCATCGGAGGTGCAGGGGGGAAGGACAAACGGACTGAAGAACATTTCCATTTCTTCCAGTTGTTTTCTTATTCCCAGCTTGATTAGCCCATTTTTTTCACCAAGTTAAACCTAAGTTCAACTTTAGCAGCCTTATAGTTTACTGCAGTATACTGCGAGGCAACCATTTTGTCAGCTTAAATACTGCCTCCTGTTCATGTGTCTCACTTTGTTTTTCGACCACTTGCCATCATCGCCTGCAAACGGTGCTCTCTCCGTCCCCCTCATCCCCTGCAGCATAACACAAGGCGGCTTAACTTAGCCCCCTCCCACGGCCCATCCTGGCTCCTCCCCCCCCTCCCCCTTGACCTGTATATATAAGCTCGTGTCTCTTAGAGCTCTCTTCACTTGATACAGTAATTTTGCTGTGACGGTTCCACCTGAAGACGGAAGCTCGTGTTGCCTCCGAAACGTCGTGATTTAATTTATTTTTCATTTTTACCTACGTGACTTCAAATCTAGAAAAAAGCAATTCCAAAGAAATTATATATTTTTTTTATCTGGACCAAGGCGGGAGGGATTCGTTTCGTCTTGTCCGTTGTTTCCACTGCCGTGCCGGGAGATCGAATCAAACCAGTGGCCTTGGGTTGGAAAGTCCAGCGCACTAACAGTTATATCACCATAGTAGAGATTTTTGGGTTAGATCGCGTAAATATATAAATGTGTCGTTAAAACCCGCCACCACCCGACACAGCCAACTAGTAAGGGTTGTCACGTAAACAGAACGTGCCAATTCGTCACGAGTACAGCACTAACCGGTGTGAGCCAAGCCACATGTACAATATGAGTACGACGTTTCGCCAGTAATTACAACCAGCTTCATCAGGCGACAGCCAGATTTGTGGAGAAGTCCACCTGTTTCGTTCCTTATATAGAGGCGTAGATGTGGTGACCACCCTTCTGCGCTCTTGCACAATGTGTGTGTAGGGGGGGGGGGGATTACTGAGGCATGTGCATTATGCGAGCCCTTTGAACTTGTCCTTCCTGTCTATAGTGTTTTTTTAAAAATAGCCCGACCAACGGTAATCCCTATTGAAGTGCGCTGCATTTCAATAATGTGTTATTTGATGATTCGCTTCCACGCAGCACTAAGACGGTAGCTATCTGAACGGTTCAAGTTATTTTGATTTCTTTCAATTTCGATAGATTATCTAATTAGTCTTGGCCAATGGGGTTCCAATGGTTGTAGTCTTGGCCAGTAGTAGCTAGTTTTGCACATAACATCAACATTATCAAAATCAATTGAGTTACATCACGGCAGCATTGATTCATTTTAAGTGAATCGTTTATGCTGCTACATGGGCACGTTGGTAATAATTCACATCGGCACATAAAATAAATATATACCAAGATTGGGACGGAATACAGCCGCAGGTCTTGTGGCCTCATCAGCCCCACCCCCATCACCCCACCCCCATCACCCCCACCCCCATCACCCCCACCCCCATCACCCCCACCCCATCAGCCCGACCCCCATCACCCCTACCCCAATCACCCCCACCCCATCACCCCCACCCCCATCACCCCACCCCAACACCCCCACCCCATCACCCCCACCCCCATCACCCCCACCCCATCACCCCCACCCCCATCACCCCCACCTCCATCAGCCCCACCCCCATCAGCCCCACCCCCATCACCCCCCACCTCCATCAGCCCCACCCCCCATCACCCCCACCCCCATCAGCCCTACCCCCATCACCCCCACCCCCATCACCCCCACCCCATCACCCCCACCCCCATAAGCCCCACCCCCATTACCCCCACCCCCATCACCCCCACCACATCACCCCTACCCCCATCACCCCCACCCCCATCAGCCCCACCCCATCACCCCCATCAGCCCCACCCCCATCACCCCCACCCCATCACCCCTACCCCCATCACCCCCACCCCATCACCCCCACCCCCATCAGCCCCACCCCCATTACCCCCACCCCCATCACCCCCACCACATCACCCCTACCCCCATCACCCCCACCCCCATCAGCCCCACCCCATCACCCCCATCAGCCCCACCCCCATCACCCCCACCCCATCACCCCTACCCCCATCACCCCCACCCCCATCAGCCCCACCCCATCACCCCCATCAGCCCCACCCCCATCACCCCCACCCCATCACCCCTACCCCCATCACCCCCACCCCCATCAGCCCCACCCCATCACCCCCATCAGCCCCACCCCCATCACCCCCACCCCATCACCCCTACCCCCATCACCCCCACCCCCATCAGCCCCACCCCATCACCCCCATCAGCCCCACCCCCATCACCCCCACCCCATCACCCCTACCCCCATCACCCCCACCCCCATCAGCCCCACCCCATCACCCCCATCAGCCCCACCCCCATCACCCCCACCACCTCCACTCTTTGTGGACAAAATTCACACCTCGCAGACCACAAATGCTAAGCATTGAAAATCTACCTTTGGAATAGCCAACATTATGGAGCTCTGTATATTGCAGCAGTTATTTTAGTTGAAAACAAATACCCTACATAGTGGGATAAGCCAAACTGTAGGTGAAATTAGGCTTCACATAGAGCAGTTGACAGCTTATTGATCAAAATATTGGTTTAGCTCAAACACCACATGGCATTTCACCAATCGTGTTCAATTTTCTTCAAGGAAGTAATTACGCTAGAAGAAAAATAATTACATTAAAACAATTAACTGCTCAACATAAATTAGTGCATTACGCCTAACAGTGTAATGACACTGTTGTGAGCATTACAATTGAAAAATGAGTGCATACATATTCCGACAGTCCTCAAAAACAAGTCATGCAGCTAATGAATGCGGACGTTGAAAAGTCCGATAGCTCACGCATAAATCAAAACAGACGTCACGTGCCGAATGCATACCAAAAAAAACATCAACATGCATGAGCGATAACCAATGCTAATGTGGAAATTGCACTTCCCCCAATGCACAACCAGCCATCACTCGTTGGCTGCACGTAAAGGAACGAGCCTTGGGTTAGGTTCATGAAGAAGAAGGGAGCTGTTAAGGGTGGCTTTGGGATGCTTCTCCTGCTACTCTTGCGATCTTCGAAACGTTAATTTTAATATTACTGTCATTTGTTTCACTATTACCAATGACTGTGTAAAGCATCGCGTGTGTCTTTGCTTGCTTACTTAACCTGGTTTATCTAGCCGTGGGAAATAAAACATAGGGGGTGATTGATATGTGACTGATCCTCTTTGCAGAGCATACACAGGTATGTCCCTCATGTAAAATACAGATATTTTATGAACGTATAAGCAGTTCTCTGGGATTTATTTTATATATATGTGAGGTTATTGTCTGACACAGCGCTGTCCACTGTTTACTGCAAGAGTTCTAAATGGTAATTGTGGTTCATTCTTTGTTTTATGAGATTATGTAAAAAATACAAATTGGAATTGTGGGGAAAAGCCTACAACAAAAGTCTTTGAGTATTTGTACGGACATGACAAGCAGGAACAAACATCCTAACAGAACGGTTTGTAAAATTCAACTAAGCTTTCCTGGGTAAAAAAGAATGACTATCTAATGCAGTGGCAAGATGTTATCTCCCTCGCCTGCTATGCAGGAGATTGTGGATTCGATTCTGACCTTGTATATTTGGAGTTTGCATGTTCTCTCTGTGGTCGTGTTGATTGCTCTCTGGGTCCTTGGGCTTTATGCTCCACATTTTGAAACATGTGTTTAGATTATTTGCCTATGATACATTCTCACATGATAAGCCACTTCTGTGCGATATCATGTGTGGCCAGGTCACCTCTGATGAAAAGCTAAGAGCTCAGTGGGCTTTTAACTGGTAAAACAATAATAATACCTTTAATTCTAGATTTAAAGCTTTCGTGACTGCAAGGATTCATATTCTTAGGTTTTTTTCGGTAAAGTCACGTAGGTAAAAAATGAATAAAATAAAAATCAAATAAAAATCACGACGTTTCGGAGGCAACACAAGCTTCCGTGTATCACTTGATACAGCTATCGTGCTGTGACGGTTCCACCTGAAGACGGAAGCTTGCAGAGGTGGGACAAAGTCATTGTTATGCAAGTCCAAGTCGAGTCGCAAGTCATCAAATTCATGACTCGAGTCTGACTCGAGTCCAAGTCACATGACTCGAGTCCACATCTCATAGGTGGGACAAAGTCATTGTTATGCAAGTCCAAGTCGAGTCGCAAGTCATCAAATTCATGACTCGAGTCTGACTCGAGTCCAAGTCACATGACTCGAGTCCACACCTCTGGAAGCTTGTGTTGCCTCCAAAACGTCGTGATTTTAATTTTTATTTTACTTTTATTAATTTAAATGTTTTACCTACCTGACTTTACTGACAAAAACCTAAGAATAATAATACCTTTATCGCAACTATCTAAGCTTGTGACGGGCATTCAAGTTAAATATTATATAGAAATAATACATTTCATTCAACTATTTCCTCTAAAATGTTAAGTGTATAATGGGGTTATAGATATATATAAAAAACAGACAAATCTACAGTAATTGTCCCATCAAGGTATAGATTTAATCTACCTTCTTTTACGAAGCATGAAAAAATATTAATATTTGGAATGTGACTTTCAGTCTTAAATCAGAATTTAAGAATATATCAGTGAAGTCAACTGCTCATATAAAGCCATAGAATCAAGTTCCAAATGTTACAAATGTAATTTTTTTCATTTGCTCCCACTAAATTTGTACATGCACGCATTACACATTCAAAAAAGCCATACACTCCTATTGGTATACAAAGAGAAAACTGTTTTAATGCCATTGAAGAAAATGTAATTCTCCTTACTAATAATAAAGTAGTGTCCACTGATGAAGGCACTGCTTCAATATCCCACATCGGTGAAAGAAAAGTGTTTAGCGCTAATGTCTAAGTGCGGTTGGGCACGATTGGTGATTACGTTTTCAACAAATGGTAAAATTGTAGGTCAAGTGAGCAAAGCGCTGCGATGTCTTGTATTTGTGAGTCGTCTGATTAAAGCACTGAGAACACGTGTAACACCTGCATTCAGATAAATTACAATGGAAGACACAATCTGCCCATTATTTCTACTAAAAGGCACTTTCACTTTGATATGTGCACAGTATATTCACGCCATTAGCTGTACGACTGTGGTTCACCCCTCCCCCGCCTTTAACGTGAATCATATTCACTTTCCTACATGGACATTACAGTCCTACAATGATCCTTAAACAAATGTACATATTGGTTTGAGGCATTAATGAGACACATTCTTTATTATATTTATGTTGATTTGGTACTGAGTGCATAAGACTACGGACATCAATGCACATCCGATTTCAAGTCTTTTGCAGAGAGTGGCATTTGGAATTGTACCAATGGCTGCGTATGGGTGCATTTATAAGAGCGTGAAATGATTGTAACATTGTTTTCTCCTTCTTGGTTCTTTCGGTAAAGTCACGTAGAAGGGAAGTAATAAAATAATAAAAATAAAACATAATACAATAATTCTCACGACGTTTCGGCCACAACGCAAGCAGCCGCCCTCAGGTGAAGACCAGGTCTGTCGGACGGCTGCTTGCGTTGTGGCCGAAACGTCGTGAGAATTATTTTATTATGTTTTATTTTTATTATTTTATTTCTTCCCTTCTTCGTGACTTTACTGAAAGAACCAAGAAGATGAATCCCTGCAGTCATGAAAGCTTTCAATCGAAATAGTTTTCTCCATTCCAATAAAACTCAGAGCACACTCCTCTGTTGACGAGATTCCAAAACAATGAATGAACATAGCCCTAACAGTCCTATTCTACCAATGACTGCCAAGGAATTATGTCAAACATGCAAATGATTACATGCTGCAAAGGATTGGTGATGGGTAAGTGCATTGTTGTTTGTTTCAGAAGGAGAGCCACTCCTTGTTGTTTGGCACTCTCGTGCCCCGAGGAGAGAACTATCCACCCCTCATGGTGACTGGAGCCAGAGCCAGTCCACCGAACCTCCTGAATATTGCAGAGATCCAGGCAGTACCAGTCCAGCTCCCGACAGAGGAGTGGCAGCCTCTCCTCCGCAGTGAGAATTCGAATATTTCACGTGGCCACTCGCAGTGGCTTTTTGCTGTTTCTGAAGGAACCCCAGGGGTAAGGATTCAGAAAGTTAATGCATCTCCAACCCCCAGGAATAGGTTTGTAGATTTTCTGAGCATTTCTGTGAGATCTTGGGGAAGGGGAAATCTCTCAGCCTGAAAAACATCACGGGGCAAAGTGGGGCTGACCCTACTGAGGCTGCTGTGCCTCAAAAATTGGAAGAGGTAGTCACCCCTATGAGTGGTTGGCTGAAATGCCATCTGTTGAGGAAATACGGAAGGTGATACAAAGTCTGAGACCAGGAAGAGCGCCGGGCAGAGATGATCTCCCAAGCAAAATGCTGAGGGAGGGTGGCGTTTGTGTGCAGACTGCCCTCTGTGACATCATAATAACAGTCTGGATCACTGGACGGGTTCTGCATGATTAGAAGGATGCCCTAGTGGCTCTTTAAGAAGGTGGAGCCTTACCATCAGCCCCACCATAACTAAGCTCCTGCCTTCTTATTTTGTGCCATCGAACACTCCACCCCCTCAACTCCCTATTGGTGAAGGGGCAGTTGTGGAGAGAGTGGAGAGTTTTCTGTACCTGGGCAGTGTGCTTATGACCAACTCAGGTTTGACAGCAGAGGTTCATGCCAAATCAGTCGAGCGGCATTGTCTTTTTATCAGCTGCGTAACGCTGTGTGGAAGCTACCTGGTTTATTGCTCCACACGAGGTTTCCTCCTTTTGTATGCATGTGAAATGTGGATCCCCTAATGGAACATCTTCACCGGTTCGAAACATTTAGGCTAGCCTGCCTACGATCCATGCCTGTTTTAACTAGACTGGATTGTGTAAGGAGCTCACACATCCTTGAAAGATCTGGGCAAAGTCCCATCGGGGAACTCCTCCGGCAGGCAAGGCTGCGTTGGCTGGGTCATGTAGCCAGCATGCCCAGCCACCACATGCTTAAACAGCTTTTGTTCGGCCAGATAGAGGGGGTCAAATGGGCATGACATGGGCTAGAGAAGAGATGGAGTGATGTGGTACAAGATGATGTGGAGCTGAGTGAACTTGCCGATGACTGGTACCAGCAGTGTTAAGATCGGCCTCTGTGCAGGAGGCTTGTGAAGGATGCGACTGGGCAGTTGCAGGCAGTCACCCTCCAGCAACAACGGAGGGCAGAGGAGCAACACTCACAATAACGAGGGGAACGCCGGGCGACGAGAACACAGCAAGTTGTCACAGAAAGGGGCATCGGCCAGTCATCTCAGTCTGTCAAGCCATGGCACCTGGGTTTGTCCCGTGACCTCCTGCCAGCGGGCGTTCGACACTTCACGTGGCCTGAAAGTGCACTTATCCTGGCACAAGTGCCGTGGTCACGTCACTGCCACTTAGTTGCGAATGGCGGTTGTTGTTATTTGTTTGTGTGTGTCAAAAGATGCACGCGGACACAGCTATGCGACCTTCAACACTCTCTGCACATTCTTGAAATTATAATGATAATAAATAAATAAAATAACAATGGACAGCCTCTTTGTCAATCCACACACTATGCGATGTCAGTAATGGGCCTTGTTTGACCATATTGACCCCTCCGACCCCTCCCTGCACCTGGACCCATCCGACCCATTAGGCCCCAGTGCAGTAGCATCGCCTGCACATTCACATTTCTACACTGCCGGCTTCAGTAAACCCAGTGGCCGAGGCTCAGAGGAGTGCTCAGTCTCCGTTCCTTGCAAGAGTGTTAAACAATATACAAAGTCCTGTCCCACTGTAGCAAGGGAATCATAAGAAAGAAAGAAAACACGTGTGTTGTCTTTTTTGATTTAAAGCTTTCGTGACTGCAGGGATTCATCTTCTTGGTTCTTTCAGTAAAGTCACGTAGAATGGAAATAATAAATAATAAAACAGACGCTGTCTTCTCGACAGACCTGTTCATCACCTGAGGACGGCTGCTTGCGTTGTGGCCGAAACGTCGTGAGAATAATTTAATCATGTTTATTTATTTATTTATTATTATTTTATTATTTCCATTCTACGTGACTTTACCGAAAGAACCAAGAAGACGTGTGTTGTCGTTTGACTTTTTTCTGAACCTTTTTAGCAATATTTACCTTCAAATATTATAGAATCCCGTGGAAATAAAATCCCTTCTCAATGTAAAATAAACAGCATTGAAAGAAGGGGGAGATGTAATTGAATACGTTCCTTCAATACTGCCATGTTTGTTGAGCTTCTTTCACACCGTACCGTGCCAATCGGAGGTGCGGGTGAAAGACAACAAACTAAACACAAAAAGCAGCTCTAAAGAAATGACTTTTCCCATCTAGATTTAAAAGTGCATAGCTCCAGTGGCTTCCTAATATTGGAAGGAAGAGTGTTCTAGACGGCTACAGAAGCGCATCTGACAGCGCGCGACGCAGTGACCATCTTTGTTCGATGGCGATCCAGAGGTCGCAGGTTCGACCTCCCGTCACAGCGGTTGAAATACTGGTGCAAATTTCGATTTAAAGCTTTCGTGACTGCAGGGATTCATCTTCTTGGTTCTTTCGGTAAAGTCACGTAGAAGGAAAATAATAAAATAATAAAAATTTAACATAATAAAATAATTCTCACGACGTTTCGGCCACAACGCAAGCAGCCGTCTTCAGGTGGAAAACAGGTCTGTCGAGAAGGTAGAGTCTGACGTCTTCAGGTGGAGAACAGGTCTGCGTTGTGGCCGAAACGTCGTGAGAATTATTTTATTGTTTAATTTTTAATATTTTATTATTTTCCTTCTACGTGACTTTACCGAAAGAACCAAGAAGATGCTGGTGCAAGTTTATTAAATGTACCCATCTCCGTCCACCCAAACAACATAAATGGGTACATCATAGGAAGGTGATCGGCAAGTGGCGCGGTGTGGGGTAAAGTGTGGGCAGGCCCACCCCTTCCAAGACCCAAGACACCTGGCAAGTGTGGAAGATTAGGGCAAACATGCCATCACGGACGGCTCTGTAGAGCTTCCTCGAGTGGAAGCCCTTTCACCAGCAATGGTGTAAGCATGCGGTTGCAGTGCCGCACCTGTGTCCTTTACCAATTTTTCCTGCAGGGTCACATTGTGCAGATAGTGCAAGCTTTAATTAAAATGCCCCTCATTTACACAAATCCCTGTCTTCCAATCCACCTATAAATCAAGTAAAATTTCACCCCCATTGTCTCCACGATTTTTTTATAGCCATGAGCTGCATTACATCTCTGATGTTATCTCATTTGTTGTGTCCTTTCAGCTCTCCCTGCCTCACCAGCCGATGCCTCCTATTAACCTTCACAATAATAAATAAGGCCACACATATAAATGTAAAGCATGTATAATAACGATTATTTAATATCTTGACCAAGACTCATACAATCAGCTCGGTCCTTTTCAGAAGAGTGTTCCTTCAGAATATTTGGCCAGTTGCTTGAGTTTTTTTTCACGTTTGGTGAAAATGTAATACCCAGAGAAAATTCAAAGCAGCGAAAGGACAACTCCAATCTCACGCAGAAAAGTATCAATCTACTTGTTGTATTGCCTTCTAAAAACAGCTCCAATGTTACACGTTTTTCATTAAGTTGTATAAATGTGTCTATATTTCGATTTGAAGCTTTCGTGACTGTAGGGATTCATCTTCTTGGTTCTTTCGGTAAAGTGACGTTATTTTTATTATTTTATTATTTCCATACTACGTGACTTTACCGAAAGAACCAAGAAGATGTGTCTATATTGTATATATGTGTATATATTGTATATATGTATATTAAAAGGTGTTCCAAGTGAAAACAGCTCAAAGTGAAATAATACCTACGTTAATTAGGCTGGTAAGAACGAGGACATTAAATAGGTTAAGTAGCTAATGGTCTTCGCAGTGCTTGCTTTCCATTGCACGTGCTTGTGGAGTATTTGCACATTTGAATTGAACACACAGATGAAGGCGATACTGTTACAGAGCTTAATGTTACACAAGCGAAAATCATTGGTGTAAGTCAATGAATTGCGATCATAAAATACATCCTCTCAATGTAAATATTTAAAGTTACAAAACGTAATGTACAGGCCTCCCCACGTTAGGTTCAGTTATGGGACCTACTTGACAATACTTGACCACTCTGGTCAGTGGTGGCTTGTTGAATCCGGGGACTGGCCCAGGACCGGTTTTGATATCACTCCCCACTGATTTTATCCATGGCTAGGACTTAAATGCAAGTTGCCAGGTTCATAGTGCTTTGTGCGAACCGCTGTGTTTCCACTATCCCCAATGTAATGTATATATTTTGCATTTATCAGTTAGAACTTAAAATGCAATTTGCTGGTTTTAATTATTAATTGATTGGCCTGCATTAAAAAGCAAGTTTGTTTACATCTGCTATTATCTGCAATACATGAGAGTGCATTAGATATCCTCCACATTCACTTTGATCATTTCTTCAAAGTTGTTATTGAATAGCATCTAGACTTGGTGAGGTTACAGCCTTGCCATTAATTTATTGGAAGGCGATTGAAAGTGAATACAGCATTTGAAGATCTCACAGCATTTTGGGGGAATATTTACAAATCAACATTTGATATTCTTTGGGATGACGATCGCTTGTGTTGTAATCGAAACGTCGTAGTTTTTTGTTATTTTCTTTGAACCATCTACGTGACTTTGCCGAAAGACCCAAAGAATATGAATTCCTGCAGTCACGAAAGCTTTAAGTCAACATTTGATATACCGAGACATTCCTGAAATCTCCTCATGTCTCTTGAGACTTAGAATTTTAAAAGTGGCTTTCCTCTCATTCGAATGTGGGGCAGCATTCATCTTTTGCTGAAAGCCTTCAGCCCATGGTGGAAATTCTACACTTCTATGGTCGGGGGGGGGGTGAGTCTTTCCCTCGGACAACAATTCTTGGCTTCCCCACAAATGCTCCTCATTTTGTCAGCCACGAATGAATGAATGGCTGAGTTGACCCCTGAGCGGGATTTGAACTGGCAAACTTCTTATCTCATCAAGGAGCATAGCCCAGCACGCGAACTCTGCTCTTCCTCACAGCGGCTTTTGGCTAACCATCGAACAAAAAAGGTCACTGCATCGCGTGCTTTCAAATGCGCTTCTGCAGCCATCTGGAATGCTCTTCCTTCCAATATTAGAAAGGCCTTGGAGCCATGCATTTTAAAATCTAGATTGAAAGATCATTTCTTTAAAACAGTTTTATTTTCTGTTCAGTTTGCTGTCCTTCCCCTGCCGCACCTCCATTTAGTACGGTTGTCCACGTATGGTGTGAAAGAAGTTCAACATACACACATACACATTGTGAGAGCCATTCACTTTACCACTGCGCCAGCCGGCTCAATAATTGTCACGAGTGTGCAGCAGTCTGTTGTATCACTGCATTCAGTTTGGTTCTTTACCAAATCGACATATTAATCGCAAATTATCGCTGGACATAACTTGTGAAATAGCCACATTGCGTTTGGGAAATTTGCCAGCATCAATGGACAAGCTTATGATGATTCGTTGGCATTATCACCATTTTCTTGGTTCTTTCGGTAAAGTCACGTAGAAGGAAAATAATAAAATGATAAAACATAATAAAATAATTCTTTCTGACAGACCTGTTCTTCACCTGAGGACGGCTGCTTGCGTTGTGGCCGAAACGTCGTGAGAATTATTTTATTATGTTTTATTATTTTATTATTTTCCTTCTACGTGACTTTACCGAAAGAACCAAGAAGATGAATCCCTGCAGTCACGAAAGCTTTAAATCGAAAAATTATCACCATTATCACGATCAACATGAGCCAATGTAATGCTGCAGAATTGCCTGTCTTTGCTGAAGCTCTTTAATAATTACACATTGAACTGACCACAATCAGCAATGGTGTGCATTTTTCAGTAATATGCAACTAAAGATATTTAATAAGTTATATTTTTTAAATCAACGTCTGAATCGGCTTCGAAAGGTAAAATATGAATTTAATAAATATCTATAATTGAGCATTATTTAAAATGTTATAGTGTGTGGAACGTAGTACTTTATTCAACTACATTTTTACGATCCACGTCATCTGTTTTCATCTGTGCATCTTAGTTTTCTTCTTCGAACCACCCTGATACTCCCAAACCCTCACGTGAAAACCATCCATCACTCCACCGCGGAAGGCTCTGCAAGCTTCCAAGACAAGTACATCATCACAAATGAATGTGAATCAACCTACAGAGGATTTTCTGTGATTAGCGTGTCTCTCCTGAGTTTAAGCAGCAGGAGGTTGATTTGGTCCGCGTCCCTAATTGTAGCATTAAAACAATTGGTTAGCGACTGTCACTCCAACTGATTCCCAGGTGTTTCAAGTAGATGGAGTAGTGCAATTACTGCACGGAGATGCACTCCACGCATGACACGTGGTGCTGTTGCACTGCACATTATATGACTTTCTTATGCACTCTGTTCAAGTTCTTGGTTCTTTCGGTAAAGTCACGTAGAATGGAAATAATAAAATAATAAAAATAAAACATAATAAAATATTATATAAAATAATATAACATAAAATAAAATAATAATATTATATAATATAAAACTCTGTTCAAGTTCACGTTCAGTTTGTGCGATTAAATATATTTTGGAACGGTATATTACAGCTGCTACCATTTGACTTTTTTAAAGTATAACGTCTGAAACGTCCTCTATTTCATTTGAAAAAGTTGTGATTCATAGGACGTTTGTTTTCTTTTATGTTTGCTTTAGAGATGGGCTTACACGTCTTCCAATAATTGTAACATTCCATCTCTACAATGTGACTTAACAATCACCAACCTCGTTTTTTGGAATAAATGTAGGCATGTTGAAAGAGGTGGGACAATATGTTGGAACAAAATAGACATAAATGTAATACCTGTCACTCAGTAATAATGCCTTAAGTAGTTCTATTTAAAAGGGGACACAAAACTGACTTGAAAAATTATACTGGTAGGAACCTCTTGGTTACACCAGCCCACAGGGGATTATTGTGTCCGTCGTGCAGGGAGGGGCTGGGTGGGGAGGGAGGGGCTGGGTGGGGAAGGGAGGGTGGGGAGGAGCTGTGTGGGGAGGATGGGGCTGGGTGAGGAGGGGCTGGGTGGGGAGGGTGGGGCTGGGTGGGGTGGGGCTGGGTGGGGAGGGGCTGGTCACTCCGTGGTGCCCTTATAAAACTCAACGTTTAACCTACTCACGCCGGCTTGTGCCCGCCCTCACAGTCGGGCATATTTGCGGAATTCACCACGCCGCCGTTGACCATGGCCATTGACCGAGCAACTCAACGTTCCTACCAGCTCCCTCCGCAGGAATGCGTAACCGAATCAGCAATTTTGATTGAAAAACAAGTCTTTTTACCCCTTTGACCTCATACATCCTAACTCTCTTGAAGATTATCTGTGCCTCGTATTTCCTGGCTGCCTGCTGCCTGGGCTCCTGCCCACGCCAACGCTATGTTGTCATTGGCTGTGGCCACGTTGCCTCCACAAATCATGACGCCATCTCGGTAAAGGCACGGTGCGTGTGGGTATGGGAAACAAAATCGTGAAAAGAACACTGATTCGGCCGTGTTAATGGGTCAAACTCCGTTAATTTTGTGATTAGAAATAAAACATGATCACGGTTGTTTGGTTTCAATTGTTTCATTATTTAATGCTGGTGCTTGTAAACAGCCTGTTTTTCTGCAATTTTTTTTTACCTGGGATTGAAGTGCCTTGCTCAGATTCCTGCTGTGTCTTGCCTCCCCCCTCTGCGTGTGGGTAACTGCATATGGCCTTTGCTTGCCAGACCAGAGCAATGCATCCCACAACACCATCCAAGCAGAATGTTGAACATATACGCGAGAAAATAGCTGCGTATTTATATGTTGTAGATTCATCAGGCACAAGTAGTAGAACATTCACAACATATATAAACGCAGCATATTTATACGTTTGCTAATTTAGCATGTTGAATGCATCTTGATTTGATGTGTTCTCGATTGTCAAACGTATAAATAATATTGCCAATAAGAAAACATATGATTGATTTTTTCTTGTCAAAAAATCAAACATATGATATGTAAGTTATTTTAATATGCACAACCAATGCAATAATTTAAATTGATAAAATTATTGAATATGCTGTCCAGAATTGAGGATATACTGTATTAAAAAGAGTTGTCATTAATAAATGAGGATATATTAAACAAGTTGATTAATATTTTGTCGATCATTCAGGATATATTAAATAAGTTGATGAAATATGTTGTCAAAAATAAAACAGAAAAGAATCAAGTATTGAAACAAATATCACGCCATATAAGAAGAGGAGGCAATGAAAACAGAACACTGACACGGTTCATTTAAAATTACTTTGACTTTCCAATTCGTGCCCCTATCGATATCATTATTTCGCCAACATCTTCTTTAAATCGAAGAGAATATAACAATGTTTTAATTAACAATACGTATTATCTTGCCATTAAATTACATTAAAAAGGCGGATTACTTTTAGTGCTCCGAGTACAACATTGTGAGAAGAACACGTAGGCTTTCGCGACCAATATAATCCATAAGAGGTTGTTTGGGTTAGATCGGGTAAAAATATAAATGTGTCGTTAAAACCCGCCACCACCCGACACAGCCAACTGTGGTGACCACACATATCCACCTCTATGTAAGGAACAAAACAGGTGGACTTCTCCACAAATGTCGCTGTCGCCTGATGAAGCTAGTTGTAATTACTGGCGAATCGTCGTACTCAGATTGTAAATGTTGTCGCTTGGCTCTCCAACACACCGGTGTGCTGTGCTAGTGACGAATTGGCCACGTTCTGTTTACGTGACAACCCTTACTAGTTGGCTGTGTCGGGTGGTGGCGGGTTTTAACGACACATTTATATATTTATGCGATCTAACCCAAAACAACTCTATTATGATTTTGAGAAGAGTATGATAATTAGATATGTTTCTTACTGTCTGTTGAAAAGCAACGGGTTCTCTGTTAGTAATCAGATTATGTAAAAGATTACTGAAAGTAAATATTATTATGTCTGGCCTCTTACAGGTCGCACGTTCATTTGAGTTAAATCAAAGTTCGCTTATCGAAAGGCATTTGGTTGGAGGGACAGCTGTCAAAGGCATCAGAGTATGTACACGTAGGTCAACTATTGTGTGTCGACTGGGATACAAATGACAAGTTAAATACATGAGTGAGAGCAAGTTGGAGGGCTTCCTGAAAACTGAACTTCATCATGGAAAGTGGGAAAACAATGTGCCTTGAAAGTTTTCAGTGATGACAAAGTGTGTATTATAACATATGGATAGATCATTGTTGCGATACTACTACGACTTCCACTGCAAGCAAAGCATATTTTACATGAAGTTGTTTTTATATACATATTCAAGTCTCCCTTGCTGAAGAGATGTTTAGTCTCAATGGACTTCAACTTGCTTTTAAATGAAGAGATATTGATAAATTGAACTGATATTCATCTATAAATTAATGCTATTATGGTGACAAATTGATCATAATTTACAGGCCTTTGTCTATCCACTGATTGAAGCCCTCCCCATGTCTTTTGTTCATGGGGTTTGTTTGATGAGTGGTTGTTATCTGTGGCTCGGAATCAAACTTAGGAGATGGAATTCAAATTTCAGTCCACGGACCTGTGTCAGCACCCCATCCCAATAACAATATACGAAATTATGATTGTAGATGTTATCGCAACAAATAAAATTGTGTTTATCTTGCTGTCTTTGCACGGACAAAAATATAATTTTCCACTTGCAATGTATTTTCTATTTTTTTCTTCTCTCACGCCATTCAATTGCACGTGACTTTTTTTAACCAGTGTTATTATCATAATGCCATTTTTATTGCGATCAATATCACTACATTTCTAGTCCGTGACATTAATTTTCAAAGAGAAAATTCTGCACGACACCCCTACACATGATTTGAATGTGGAGCATTGATGCAGTGTCGTTTTTGATTTTTGCCAGGGCAACTGAAATGTGTTGCCTGAATTTAATTCATGCAAGATTCTGCGACAGTTGCAATTGCAATTGTAATGCAAAACAATGTGCTTCATCATTTGCAAATATGTGCATCATGGCCATTGTGACCTCACTTGGAATAAGTATGCACCTGAAAGGGAGAAGCCACAGGTCAGCTGGATGTGCATGCAAGTACGAGTGAGGAAAACACATTGAACCGTGCATGCATTGAATGCATTTCAGAATAAGAATCTTTATTTAGTCTAGTATAGTGATGTTTAACATTATTAAACTATAAAACAATTATATTCTTGGTTCTTTCGGTAAAGTCACGTAGAAGGGAAATAATAAAATAATAAAAATTAAACATTATATAATAAAATTCTCACGACGTTTCGGCCACAACATAAGCAGCCGTCCTCAGTTGTGGCCGAAACGTCGTGAGAATTTAATTATATTATGTATTGTTTTTATTATTTTATTATTTTCCTTCTACGTGACTTTACCGAAAGAACCAAGAATATGAATCCCTGCAGTCACGAAAACTTTAAATCGATATGAAACAATTGTTATGTTTTTTTTACCAGGCAAGGCCCACTGAGTTATACAGCTCTCTTTTTTAAAAAATGACCTCGCCACAAATGAAAGCTCGAGGAAGTGGCTTAACGCTTGGAAATTTACCGCAGCCAAATACTCTCAACATATGTTCATAAATAAGGAGGCAAAAACCCAGAGGACCTGGAGAAAAGTCCACGCGACCACGGGGAGAACGTGCAAACTCCAAAGATACAGGCGTCAAGGTCGGGATCGAACCCACGACCTTCTGTATATCAGGAAAGGTAGTTAACATCTCGCCACAGTGGCACCAAAATTATGATGGAAGTCTACGCAGCATCTGGGTCTCTTTTAAATCAAGCTATGGTTCCTCAATTTAACACGTGGCAGGCTTTCGCGACCAATATTATTCATAATATAGGTTTTTGGGTCAGATCGCGTTATTTATAAATGTGCAGTAACCCTCCACCACCCGACATGGCCAAACAGTAAAAAATGTCACCTTTTTCAAAGGACAAAATAATTCACTTTGTAAACATATTTTTTAGTATCTTTTGTCCTTTGAAAAACGTGACACATTTTTTACTGTTTGGCCGTGTCGGGTGGTGGAGGGTTACGACACATTTATAAATAACGCGATCTGACCCAAAAACCTACACTATGGTTCCTCACCACCACCCCAATACTGTGGAAGCACATTCAGATTGAGCGAGTCGAGCTATGCATCGAAGCTCCATTCTTGTAGTTGAAAACAAGCAAGCTCCCTCGCTGCTCACTGCAAGGAGGCCATAATATCCCTGTGTCATGGGCCAATTAGCCACCAGCTATGAGTCATTTTTGGCAGATTGTTGAAAATATGCTCTTTAAGTACACGCTGTTCTGCAGTTCAGACTGTTTTCTTTGTCTCCCTGGCTGACGGCCACATAAATACATACATAGCGTAAATAAATATTCAAATAAAATGTTTGTGGATCTCCCAATTGTACTGCATATTTTATTCCAGTAGAACAACTTGTGTGCGCTGTCCTTGTGAATACATTTATATTGTAATGATGAGAAAGAAAGAATCCAATGGACGATTTTCTACATTCCGATGTGGGCATTTGTAAACAGGTAAAGGTGCAGCGCTGCAATTTTTTTCTAACCTAATGGAGCTCTAGAGCTCCTGTTCTAGAGGGTAGTTTGATCTACTCTTTCATGCAGGTCCAACGTCTTGGAAGCGCATAGTGCGTATTAAACCCTAAACATTCGTGTAGCAACTCTAAACATATTTTTTAGTATCTGTTTGCTTCACATTGTAGGATGAAGGAATGCCATGGAGCTCTACATTAGTAGCAACATTACTTAGGTGACTCCTTCCTTTAGAATCTGGCTTAAAACCTTGACATCTCTACCGTGATTATAAATGGTGTGTGAAATTGACCACCAAACATGGGCAGAGCAGCATACAACTGAGCCAGGGTCAACAATGTGAAATATAATTCCTTATGGGGAATTAGCCAAAGATAGAATACATTCCCCAAAGAAGACTGCTCTCATACGAAGTAAAGATAAAGGTGCAGCCCTGCAATTGCTCTGCTCGATCCACTGCTGGTATAAGACCCTAGGAGCGCTTTCTCCTTTTTTTTTGGCCACCATTACCAGGCTGGTCAGATGTCTTGGAAGAGGTGAGGGACCTCACTACACAAGACCTGGTATACCCATTTATACTGCCCGGGGTGGGATAGAGGTTAGGTAATTTCAGGAATTCGCTCATTGTTTAAACCTGCGGCGCTGGTAGACTGAATTGAATGCGGGAACCTCTGCATTGTGCTACCCATTACATTACGGGAGTAACCTCGCCAGCGTACTATTAGGCAGCATATTTTACGTCGTACAATAGTAGATATGCAATGGACATTCACGGCATGCACATCACTAAAATGACATGGGGCTCGTAAAGAGCTTATCCAGGGTCACATGCGTAACCTGTTCACCCCAAGCGTTTCAACGTCTTAATTGTGAATCATTTAAACTGTCACACGCCGGTAGAATGAATCGAACCGAACGACGTCCGCATCGCGAGCGCGGCGTGCGATCCTTGAACGATCACGGCAGCATTGCCGAAATGCGAAAGGCGCTGCCTTGAAATTTTGGCCCCCTTGACAATTTGTGCAGCCCCCACGGAGAAGTGGCAACTGCCTCTCGTCACTTGAGCGGCGCTCACTTCCCCGGGCGCCCTCCGGAGCTCTGACAACAGCGGCGCCACAGTGGTGCGAACCATTTTCCTGTCATGTCCCCCCCTCTTATCGATCATGGCGGCCTTTTACTCGGAGACTTTGAAAGCCGGTGTGTTAACTTTCCCACCGATGCATTTATTTTTGATTTCCTTTATAGGCGGCCCCCGCTGGAAAAAATCTAGCAAAAAATGTATTCTGGAAAAATTCAAGCTGATCCACAGTTTGCCGGAAAGTGTTTTTATTTTCTCTTCAAGCCCCTGACTGCACTACCTATCAAATGGCAGCCGCATGCCGCATGGGCAGTTTCACGAAATAAAATTGCACGCGCACCTGGCCATCTCATCATTTTTTTGTTAACTTGCCAACATTCAATAGCGTGTGAACTTCGTGAGTTTGAACATTCCTCTTCGCAGCTGACACTCCTCGGCGGTCTCAAATCAAATAGTAAATTCGGCGTAAAGGTGTTGCGTGTGGCCGGCGACGAACTTGCAGATAAAGCGGAGGGCTTGTCGGTTCGCTGGAGCGAGTAAATGCGTGCAGCGTTATTTGCACCTCAACAGCCGCCGTCTTGGAGCGCAGGCAATAATTGTTTAAGCATACGTGCGCAAGAGACACTTGCGTTTTAACGGAGTATTATTTGCGTAACAGTTTGTTTTTTAAGGATAAATTCTTCGCTCTGTATGGATGCCGATTCGAGCTGCGGGTCGTCGCCTGGCTGTTTTGCCGAACGGGCACAAGAACGGCAGTGTCGTAATTAGTGCGGTGGGCTACGTACGGTGTGAAAGAAGTACAACACGCATAGCATGATACGTAAACTCCACTTTCTGTTATGTTTTACTGTTGAAGGCACCTTTTTTCTAAGATTATATGTAAAATTAATATGAACTTGTGACCTCAACAAAAGCTAAGCATATTGTTATTTGATATTCATTCATCTTTTCTAGATTCTGATATTATATATGTGGTTGATGGGAGAAAACCCTTTCATAATCTGGCTTGTTCATGTGTATTCGTAGGTTTTTTCGGTAAAGTCACGAAGGTAAAAATTAAAATTAATAAATTAAATTAAAATAAAATACAAATTACGACGTTTCGGAGGCAACACAAGCTTCTGTCCTCAGGTGGAACCGTCACAGCACGACTGCTGCATCAAGTAAGAGAAATTCCAAGAAAACAGTCCTTGTATATATACTGGTTGAGGGTGGGAGGAGCCATTGTGAGGTTCGGTGCGGCTGAAGCACGCTGCAAAGAATGAGCCTTTGTTGCTGTGACGGTTCCACCTGAAGACGGAAGCTTGTGTTGCCTCCGAAACGTCGTAATTTTATTTTATTTTTATTTTACTTTTATTAATTTTAATTTTTTACCTACGTGAATCCTTGCAGTCACGAAAGCTTCGAATCTAGAACTTGTTCATGTGGTTTGTTGGTTTATAAATTGTCCGAAAACAAGTTATTCACTTAATAATGTGCCAAAAAATGCATTGGACTTGGTGAAAACTGATGCATTAATCTATGCTCTCACAAACCAAGGCCTTAACAAAATTCAATATAAATGTTAACACCACAAGCGAGGATGGAGGAGCTACACTGACATTGCATGAAGATAGTGACACTGGTGCACCTCGAAAGAGTGGCGAGGCAAGGAGATATGTCCTCGCCAAAGTTATTCACAACGATGCTCGAGAATGTTTTCTGAAAATTGTATTGGAAAAATCAAATGAATTTGCATGAATGGACAAAGCATACGCCATCCCGTATTTTCTGATGACCTTGTCGTCACGAATGATAGCAATTGAAATGATTGCAGAATTTTACAAAGAAGGCTGAAAAGCGCGGGTCAAAATAAACATGAGCAAAGCAAAAGTCATCCAAAATAGATTCCCTGAACAATTGATGATTTTTCTTTAATAGACACAAGGTGAAACAGTCTCAGATTATGGAAACCCCGGACGATTGTTGAAGCAAAGAGGTTTGCGAGAACAGGTCGGCACGCTTGTGGAAATGTAAACTTGAAAATTAAAAGCCACATACCAATGTGCCTGAATAAGAAAGTTCTGAATCGGTGCATATCACCTGCCCGGACATGGAGAGGTGCACGCTTTGGAAATACCTCCGATTATCACGGTTGGCTACATACGGTGCGAAAGAAGTTCAACATATGTGCATACAAATACATTGAGAGGCGGGGCAGAATAATGAATGCATCAAAAGCATGAACGCGAGTTAGAGACATCTTATTTAACTTTTAAGAAAATTAAATGGACATGGTAGCAGCCATGGCATTATGGCCCGGTGATGGCCGGTGGTCAGGACGAATGACTAAATGTCTGCTCAAGTAGAGGACATATCCAGGAGCATGACCACCGTCCATATGGAGCAATGAGGTCAGATCGTTAGATTGAGACACCACGAGACCATGGAGGATGGTAACGGATTGGGGGAGGCCTTCGTCTAGCAGTGGATATCTCATTGCTGGAGATGATGATGTTGATGATGTGACCTATAGAATTTGCTACTCACGATAAGTGATTCGTCCACACAGGAATCTTGTGGAAGTAGATATTATACTGGTAGTAACCTCCTGGTTCCACCAGCCCACATGGGATTATTGTGTCCGTCCGTCGTGCAGGGAGGGGCTGGGTGGGGAGGGAGGGGCTGGGTGGGGAGGGGAGGGTGGGGAGGAGCTGGGTGGGGAGGGTGGGGCTGGGTGGGGAGGGGAGGGTGGGGAGGGGTTGGGTGGGGATGGTGGGGAGGGGCTGGATGGGTAGAGTGGGGCTGGGTGGGGAGGGGAGGGTGGGGAGGGGCTGGGTGGGGAGGGTGGGGCTGGGTGGGGCTGGGTGGGAGGGGTGGAGCTGGGTGGGGTGGGACTGGTCACCCGTGGTGCCCTTATAAAACTCAACGTTTAACTTACCCACGCCGGCTTGTGCCCGCCCTCACAGTCGGCAATATTTGCGGAATACACCACGCCGCCGTTGACCCTGGCCATTGACCGAGCAACCCAACGTTCCCACCAGCTCCCTCCGCAAGAATGTGTTCAACATCAATTCAAATTCAACAGCTTTCGAGTGCCTCCACAAGGGATTACAAAAAGTGCTGTTTTATGAATGTCGCTGTCATTTCTTTTGACCTGGCGTTTTGCCAGTCAGCTGGATTCATCATTTTTTTGCTAACGGCAGGCCACATTGCAGTTCCTAATGGAGAAATATTCTTGGAGTCAGGGAGTGATTTTGGTCTCCAACATCTCCTTGAATGACATCCCGGTGGATCATTGTGGTCAGTGTCACAGCTGGTGCCCATGTACTTACTTTATTACCCGTGGTTCCAGCAGAAACCTCCCTTTGGGCTACATTGCCTGGCGATTGGAAATCAGATCCGTGCTGAGGCTATTGTTGGAACAGTCCAGTGCGGCTCCTTGTCCCAATGACTTGGCTCCGTGAGCTCAGCCTCCGCCTGCCCTCTTCCTCCACCCCTGCCAACTCTCAACATTTACCACGTGCTAGAGTTGCATGAAATAATCTGTAAACTATAATCTGTAAGTATTTTAAAAAAGAAAATCGGTGCTCTTCCTTCACGGCACATCATTGGCCTGCCATCCTTTCCATTCCATTTTCAGCCCTCCTCGTCTGAACCATCATTGTTTTAAAGTATTTTTTGCTGCAAAATAACACAGCTCTAAAAAGTTAGTTTTAAATACGTGCATTCGAGTTGCACCGAGTGTCGTTTGGCATGATTGCCAACGTCTCACTCCACATACTGGAGAGATTCTTCCGGTGCTGTGCAACCAGAAAACCCCTCAGAGCCATTCAGCAAAACCACACATAAACATTGCAGTCGTTATAACATATATCAAAGGGTGAGACATCATTTAGAGAGCGACTCTCTTCTGCATTGACCCCATGACATCGTTAATGATTGCAAGGGCTGCCTGGCTGAAGTGTTTGCAAAGCAAGCCATCCTATTCACTAAATGCAGGCAATGCAGTTCCCGGTAGATTTTGGCTTGGCCTGATAATGTTATTACGGAAATCTGAGCTAAGCCCACTAGCCAGGTGCTCACACCAGGCTGGCATGCTTTTAAGAGATCATTGGGACAAGGAATTCGTTTTAAACAGACTGCTGTGAGCTTCGTTGACCAACTGGAATTTTCCGTCCACAGCACTTGAATTTTCAAGTTTTAGTTTGTTGTTGACCTTGCCACAAGAAACCCAGAATATAAATACTGAATATTGCAAATGTATTGACAATACATAGAAATTCAAGGGTGTTGGAGAGTCCCATAATAAAAAGAAACATACACAGCCCAGTAACTTTCATTCATTGACATTTTTGCTGCATGGAAACCTAATCATAAAGATTTATATTACCATTAGTTATAGCAGGCCATGTGCTACCTTCACAATGCTTTGTGATGGCATATAAAAGTTTCTTGCATTTGTAAGGATAGGTCGTTTGCCGCTCAGCCCACCCCCACAAATTCCCAGATCAAGGTGACTTTCCCAAAGTGCAAACTGAGTGTTTATGCATTTAATTGGACAACCCGTGGTCCTTACACCATTTTTTTGTGACTGTGCATTTACAAGCTCGATTTGTTTAGTTCATTAGGCAAAGTTGTAAATCGTCCAAATTGTTAGAGCATGTAATGCTCTGGGAGATGTGATTTTTTTTTCCTTTGAATAATTATTTTTTCGTCGAGTTGCCACCTAATGAAGTAAAGGGAGAAAGACATAAAAAAATAAAAAAATATTACCCCTTCATTAATTTACTGCGGAGCGAAGGTCTCTGCACGCTATGTCAGTCATTGGGGTTGTGTTCGCCCACTTCACCACTTTGGTCAGTATAGGCAGGTGAAGGTCGGACTAAGGACCAATTTGGGCATCACTCTCCACTGCTAGAAAGCTAACTCAAGGCGCTGGGTTCATGGCGCAGTGCTCTGACCTTTGTGTCCCCACTGTCCAATTATAGGTTACAGCCATGCAAATGTATGAAACTTAAATGATGATGAATCATCTCGGGGACAATATATCCCAACTAAAAAATTTTGCACGGTTAATTATATTCCTATTCATCATGTGTGGCAATACTTTTGTTTAATGTAACAATTAATAACCGGAGGTGACTATTGAAATATAAAATTGTTAGCATGAGTTTATATTTAACTCTAATGGAATGGTTTTCTCTCTAGCGTGACAACTTAAAGCAATCGCACACATATTCATACATATGCGATACAGAGCTATGAATAACTACAGTGGACATTGCTTGCGTACGTGACACCACGGTGGTGAGATGTTAACTACTTTGGCTGGTATACAGGAGACGGTGGGTTCGATCCCAGCCCTGACGCACGTGTTTTAGACCATGGTCACGTGGGGTTTCCGCTCCACATTTAGAAACATGTGTTGGGAGTCATCTTCTTGGTTCTTTCGGTAAAGTCACATAGAATGGAAATAATAAAATATTAAAAATAAAACATAATAAAATAATTCTCACGACGTTTCGGCCACAACGCAAGCAGCCGTCCTCAGGTGAAGAACAGGTCTGTCGGGAAGACAGAGTCTCGACAGACCTGTTCTTCACCTGAGGACGGCTGCTTGCGTTATCGAGAAGACAGAGTCTCGACAGACCTGTTCTTCACCTGAGGACGGCTGCTTGCGTTGTGGCCGAAACGTCGTGAGAATAATTTTATTATGTTTTATTTTTATTATTTTATTATTTCCATTCTACGTGACTTTACCGAAAGAACAAAGAAGATGAATCCCTGCAGTCACGAAAGCTTTAAATAGAAATGTGTTGGGAGTATTTGGCTGCTATACATTTCCACGTGATAAGCAACTTCGTTGGGCTATCATTTGCAGCCAGGTTGCTTCTGAAAAAGGAGCTATACAGCTCAGTGGGCCTTACCTGGTAAAATAAAATAAAATAGTACATCAGGGTGGAGTGATTTGTCAGTGCAGTGCACTATGAACCTGGCGACTCGAATTTCGAGCCACAGCTAACACCAGTGGCGAGTGATACCGTAAAAGGTCTTGCCCCACACCCCTCACAAGTCCGAACTTACCAGCATGGTGAAGTATGGTCAAACAATCCGTGTAACCGACGAGTAATCGGAATGCCTTCTTCCAGCAGCTCATTTACAAAGTTGTATATTAATATTTTATTACTGACACATATCTAAAATACAGATGATATTATCACACGAATAAAAAATGTAAGATATTTTTGGATATATGACCCACCTTCTCCTTTTATATTGGACAGCACAAGTGAGAATGGTTAGGAGGATATGCAGAATAAACAGGGAAAAGCAAAAAAGAAGGGCAGTAATGAAGTGATTCGAATAAAATTTGGTATATAATTTTTTTCAGGAAAGGTAGTGGAATTATTTACATGTCTAACTGCATGGACAGTATGATGGATGAGAAGTGCTTATGAAGCCATTTTATTGATTTGACATGCAGGTTAAAAATAATAGAAATTATGGATCCAGAAAGTCATCATAATGACTGAATTTGTGAGCAGATTATAAATATGCAGCCACAGTTTGGAATCTTATTCAACCATGAAGACTCCACATAAACTGTGAGCCAAAATATTTACACTTCCATAGGACTTGCAAAGAGTATTAGACATGCATCATCCCCGAGCTCTTTGAGAAAGCAAAAATAATAAGAATAATAATGTGCACTGCATGCAGTGGATACACTTTGTGGAGAATTTAACCACAATTGCACAAAGCAGGTGTTTTCTAATTGCACGCAAGCGTTCACAAAAAAGGATGCTTCCGCAATTCACAGTATATAGTTAGCGTTAATGCTTTTATCGTGAGCAATGGGATAATTTTAGCACTTTAGCGATCCATTTGTGAAAATGCATCGCTAAAGTGCTTATGCGCGGCCCTTCTTACAGCTCAGTGCTCTCCAAGGTAGAGATGTCAAACACCTTTCCGAGGTGATTCCCAGAACTATGGCTGCATAGTGAGTAATTCGCCAAGAAGCCACTGTCTAGTGTCGCCACTGATGAATCCAGCTTGCAGTAGTCATAAATAAGAGATTATTCCGTGGAATTTATTTCGCCCACCTTTTATCAAGACGACCTAGAACGGTTTGAATTGCTGATTTTCGCTAGAAATTTCTTTTTTTTCAGTAAATAGGCATTGGATTCTTATAGTCTGTTTTACCGCAGGAGCGACGTTTCAAACCCTCCTACTGTCCATACGTTGCTGTGAATGGAATGTAATTTGAAAAGGTAAATGACTAAACAAACAAATAGATAAACAATTATGGGCAACATTGCACTTATATTAGGACTGCTTTTAAACATGCGGTAATGTTTAATTAATATATACATATGCTTCGTCAGTGGAGGCTTAAGGATTAAAACCAACAATTAATTGGTCTTCATTTCCAATATCTTGTGTTGAAGACTTTTGTGAGTACTGCATATGATACGTGGCTTATGTATAATACAAAATAAGTTTAATATTTACGAACGTAATAAAACAGCTACGACATTGTTTTATTTAAAATTCAATACTAAACCTTTATTTAATTGTAATAAAAAAATGTTTTAATGCGTCTGCATTTAAAGCAATGTTAATCATAGCAATGGGAAGGAATGTCTGTCTCATGCATTTAATCACCCGGTAACTTTATCTGTACTACTTTAAAAATAGTTTGCAACAGTAGATAATTTGTCAGGAATAACCAACATTAATGGAAAAGACCCCATCAGATTGCCTTTGAAACTGTTAAGCTTCAGACACTTAACTTTGAGAATAATTCATGCTTGCAAGTTGGATTCTTCTTTAAACTGGGGCTGAGTTTGTCTCAGAGGTTCAAGTCACACATTATGCTGGCCCACTTTGATGTATTCATGAACGTGCCAGCCTAGGGATAAGCCTGATTGTTTCATTGGCAATGATCTGAGACAGGAGGTTATATATTTTTTTATTTTACTGTGCTAAGGGTTCATATTTTTAGATACAGATTCACATCGAGGCACCGCTAATAATGTACCACAAATCACTCGAAATGATAGCTCCTGGATATGAAAAAACTTGCATTTAAAATATTGTTATTGTTTACAAATATTTTTGGACTGCATGAAAAAGAGTAACTTGGATACATTAAAACCAGCCTTTTACAGCCAGTGGTTATTTTGTTGCTAGCAGTATTTGTGGCACATTATGAATGGACAACTCTTTTAATTATTTCCTCGTGCAGAAAGGGAGTAAAGTGTGGTTTTGTGAAAGTCCTCACGTGCTGTGCGGTACATCAATACACGTGTGTACAGCAGCATGCGATAACTGAATTGGGCCTGTGGGTGGCTGGCAGGGCTATTGAGTCACCTGACCTGTACACCAGTCACGTGGATAATGGCGACTCGGTTGAGGATTGCTGTGTGTGACACCACGTGTTGATGCATTCTACAGGTAAAGAACCCAAAGGTTGTTTTTTTTATCGTTATAGAAATGTTCCAGACTTGTTCTAGACTTCAAGCTTGGCTTTCAATTGTTAGTTTGTGATATATTCAATAGGAGGGGTTTTAGCACTGTGCACCGTAAAGGATGACATTCTGTAGTTAATACTTGTAATTCTCTAACCCTAATACTCTTTATTCTATAACCATGCCCATGCACCCAGAGTATGACTACTTGCAATGCAATTGAGAATAGATCACATGTATATTGTACACATACAGTACAGGTAATGGGTGTAAGATACCGATTTAAGTGGATGGTATAGATCAGGGGTCGGCAACCTACGGCTCCGGAGCCGCATGCGGCTCTTTACGGGCTGCTTCTTGACGTTATGTACGTATGTACAGTATGTACTCAGATGCATTGCGGCTCTTGAAATACTGAATTTTGTACCGAATTGGAAAGAAATGGCTCTTCTTGTTATTTTGGTTGCCGACCCCTGGTATAGATAGACATACAGCTTGGGATTAAATAATATTCGAATAGTGAAGTGCAAAGGTTACGACGGTCAAAGACAAAGATGGTTTATCAGTAGTAGAATTGGTTTTAAGAGAAACTGTTATTGATTAACCAGACTTGTATACGAGTCACGTGGTTAATGGCGACTCAGTTGAAGATTGCTGTGTGTGACACCACGTGCTGTTCCATTCTACAGATTAACCACAATGAATGTTTTCTTGGTTCTTTCGGTAAAGTCACGTAGAAGGGAAATAATAAAATAATATTAAAATAAAACAATAAAAATTATCACGACGTTTCGACTGCAACACAAGCAATCATCATCAGGTGTGAAATCCACAGCAAGAAAAAATATATTATTTTATTATTTCCCTTCTACGTGACTTCACCGAAAGAACCAAGGATATGAATCCCTGCAGTCACGAAAGCTTTAAATCACAACAAATGTGTTTGCCCTCGATTTGGAGCACCTGCCCACGTCCTTAATTTCTAGTGTGCAACATATTATTTTAGCATTCGTGAAATACATTGCATAATGGAGTTTATTATGTCTGACATGGGCTTATGAAAATCCTTCACTTTATTACATATACTCTGCTGCAAGTCACCAGTAAAGGCATTGTAATTTATAGTTTATATCTATTGATTATGGTGGATGGTATTACATTTGACTTTTATCATTAATGTGCACCAAAATGGAACATAATTTAAACAGCATTGTTACAATTGTAGTAGAGTAACGCGCGCGGGGGTTTCAAAGTTGTGTGCACGCGTGTGCGAGTTACGGACAGTGAGGTCGCATCGGGGCGAACAGGTGCGGCGCGAGAGCAACGAACGGAAGGGAGACGGCTAATCAAGATGCATAGCTGTGATTGGCTGGCTGCAAATGCAGGCGAAAATTAAGATGCATAGCTGTGATTGGCTGGCTGCAAATGCAGGCGAAAATTAAGATGCATAGCTGTGATTGGCTGGCTGCAAATGCAGGCGAAAATTAAGATGCATAGCTGTGATTGGCTGGCTGCAAATGCAGGCGAAAATTAAGATGCATAGCTGTGATTGGCTGGCTGCAAATGCAGGCGAAAATTAAGATGCATAGCTGTGATTGGCTGGCTGCAAATGCAGGCGAAAATTAAGATGCATAGCTGTGATTGGCTGGCTGCAAATGCAGGCACAATTAAGATGCATAGCGGTGATTGGCTGGCTGCAAATGCAGGCGAAAATTAAGATGCATAGCTGTGATTGGCTGGCTGCAAATGCAGGCACAATTAAGATGCATAGCGGTGATTGGCTGGCTGCAAATGCAGGCGAAAATTAAGATGCATAGCTGTGATTGGCTGGCTGCAAATGCAGGCAAAATTAAGATGCATAGCTGTGATTGGCTGGCTGGCAAATGCAGGCGAGTAACAGGCGCCAGGTTGGCGGGAGATTGAGGCGATAGCAGTGGAAGCCACGGGCGTGATGCGACGGGGGGTCACCAATCTTAATTTATGAGGAGTTAATAAGGAGCGGGATATATGCGGGAGTAGGCCTTGGAAAGGTAAGGTAAAATGATAAAAACAACGAACCTACCTTTACCCTACCTTTTACCCTTACCCCGTACAAATTACCTGATTACAGGGTAATTACTGGGGTACTTCACATAAAAAAGGTTTCTAACAGGTAAATGCTAGGTAGAGCACATTATTCATATAGAATACTGTCGATTCCAATTTTAAAGCCACTGACTGATCCACGGAGCATTTAACGC
Source organism: Lampetra planeri (assembly GCF_965212315.1). Taxonomy (NCBI): domain Eukaryota; kingdom Metazoa; phylum Chordata; class Hyperoartia; order Petromyzontiformes; family Petromyzontidae; genus Lampetra; species Lampetra planeri. The sequence goes on from NC_136110.1 coordinate 27,728,515, forward strand.
GCGGTAGACAAGGTATTTACCGGGTAATACTTCACGCTACCTTTACCCTACCGGGTAATTCTTCCATGCTACATTTACCATACCCTTTACCTTACTCTTTGGCATGTCGACACCTTTAGCCTTTACCTTTTTACCTGGTAAAAAGGGTAAATTACCTTGCCGAGGCCTATACGGGAGCGTGGGAGAGAGGGGGTTGAGTTGGTTGGAGTGAAGACAAGAGGAAAGACGAGAGAAGTCCCAGGCCCCGCTCTCCACACCTCGCCCTCTCCAGCGGTGATGGCTGAACCCCCACTGGAGGCAAGGGCGAGGTTGGAGAGGCGAGGCTAGAAAGGCTAGCAGTAGAGAAGCTAGCGGAATCCTAAGTGTGAGTGTGAGAAGGCTTGCAGTAGAGAAGCTAGCAGAGTATATAGCGGAAGGCTAGCAGTGGAGAAGCTAGCAGAATATATAGTGTGAGGCTAGCAGTGGAGAGGCTAGCACAGGGGTCGGCAACCAAAATAACAAGAAGAGCCATTTCTTTCCAATTCGGTACAAAATTCAGTATTTCAAGAGCCGCAATGCATCTGAGTACATACTGTACATACGTACATATTGTCAAGAAGCAGCCCGTAAAGAGCCGCATGCGGCTCCGGAGCCGTAGGTTGCCGACCCCTGGGCTAGCAGAATATATAGTGTGAGGCTAGCAGTGGAGAGTCTAGCAGAGTGTGCGGTGGGAAGCTATCCGAGTGTATAGTGGTAGGCCAGGAGCGGAGCAAGCGGAGCGTGGCAGGCAGGCTAGCAGTAGAGAGGCTAGGAGACTGAGAGAGAGAGCAGGCAAGCAGTGGAGAGGCTGAGAGAGCGGAGCAAGCGGAGCGTGGCAGGCGAGCAGCGCAAGCGGGAAAATCACGACGGAGTTACGGGGTGTCGAACGCGAGGGGTTCTGTTCAATGAAAAGTGACACGGGAGAAAATAAGTTGTCCGCGTGAAGTAAAAACACTACGCAATTATGCCTCGCCACAGAAAGCCCATGTCCGAGAGGAGGTCCACGGAGGAGATGGAGTGATGAATCCAGCTCGTGTGTAGGTAGGTACAAGGTTGATTAAATGATTACACCAAAGGATCGTGGGCAATGGCAACGAATTGGGGAGGCCTTCATCCTGCAGTGGATCCTTCATTACTGGTGATGATCATGACAGAGAGCCACTTGGTGAACCTTGCAATAAGTCTTCGGGCACTTAACGTTCTACCCGTAGGAACTCGCATGGTGTATGTTTGAAACTTGCGGACCGTTCTGAGAGAGCCATTTAGCTTTACTCAATGGGTAGAGTAGAATGTACAATGTACTCTTCCTTGGAAAACGTGACCAAAGTTAGGCCTAGGGAAACGGGGCAATGTCCGTCCCTGTCTCTTGATGCCATGCCAAAAATCCACACCTAGAGAACTAACCTACCAATCAGGCTTGGATCCATCTGACACACACGCATGTACACATACAGTGTATGTAAGTGTGTTCACTTATACTTATTTTCTATTGTCCAACCCAGCCACACTGAGGCCATGCCGAATCAGCACAGTACAACTTCAGGTGGTGCCAGGTTGTTTTTCCACTGCAGTACCCCAATCATGATGCTTATATTACACATCAATAACTGTTTTATAAGAAAATTGTTAACCTGGCCCTGCTAGGCCCTGAGCCAGAAGCAGATGTCTTCTGATGGTAATGAGCAGTGGAAAACCACACCTACCATGAGGATGCCATTCTGGCTCTAGCGACTGTCACCCACTGTTTACGAAGTAATGTGGTGTTTAGCTTAGCATATACATGGGGCAGCTATTTATGAAAGCTTTGGTTGTACACTAGCATATAAAGAACATGGGACAGATACATGAATACTGTATACATCTAATTTCTATAGAAGTGAAAAAAAAACAAGAGTCAGTGAATGTTGCATATGCAGTACTTATTAAATAAGCAGAGCCAGACTTTGAGCTTTTGGAGTCCCATGAGGCTGTGGCTTTACATTTTATCTTCCACACTCATCTTGCTTGCCGCAAGACTACATGCGCAGATAAACCTGCAGTGGACATGAACCAATGCATCTTGCAACACTTCCCCTGCCTTAAATCAATGTTCACCACAGCCCATACAGAGCTCCTGCCATGCAGAGATGCAGGGTCTCCTATGGATTTTTGGCAGAGCTTTATGTCTTACTCGATTTTTTTTCCAGGATTCTGCTCGGCTGGCTTGCAGTTGCGATAATTGCCATACGGCACTACCACTAGAGTACAAGGTACACACATCCATAGAAATCCTATACTAATGTACCTAAATTGACATGATCCTGTGGTTTAGGACAAAATGAGGTCAGCTGGATGCAGCGTGCTTTTATAATTCCCTGATTAGTTTTCCAGACTGTTGCGGTGAAAATGAATGAATGGCCTTTTCTTTAACGCTATTTAATTTGTACTGTTGACATCATGTTAAGGAGTAAAGCATTCGTTGGGAGCTCATGCAGATCAGTACATCCCAGAGCTGGGAAATAGAAAGCAGAAGGAAATGTAAACTATTTCAGATCCCTTCAAGTGAGCTCTTTATCCACGCACTAGTGGTGTTGCACTTTCCAAAATAACCTGCTCCAGAGAGAAATGTCCTTTACAGTCAAACCAATATATACTTTGAAATTCACATCGCGAGAATTCAGCAATAGTAAGTGAAAATATAAATGTAGTGCGATATTTTTTGCATGTATTCATGAGTGACCAGAGTGAAACTCTTTAACTCACTCGGCTTGAAAACTGGGTTTTATCACGGTGGCTGAAACCACAATTTGAAACCACAATTTCAACTGTGTCAGCCCAGTACTCCACTGCCACATATGCATTCCTTTACGAACAAAAATATATACATTCACACATATATGTTACTTAAATGAACACACATTAGCTGTTGAAATTGTAATCTTATATTAACTGTTGATATATATTTTTTTAATTGCAGGAATATTTCCAAATGCAGTATTTTATGCTATTAATAAGAACAAATGTGCTGGAATGAGGCTCCTTATAGGTAACTACTAGAGAGCGAGCTCGTGGAAACTATTGTTGGTGGTGGCATTGAGCGGTGAGACTCAGGCTTAAGGAAGATGGGATGGGAATGCCAACATTTACAATACAAATATTGAGTGAATGTACACACAAAATGTCCTCTGCTGCTCTTGTGCCTGCATCGTCACATCTTCATTTTCTTTTGGCTTACACAGCAAGAAGCATTAACTCTCACGGCAGTCATTTTCGATGCATGTGTTGTGTAGTAAGAACGACGCGGAAGCGAGTTGTATAGGGGCTAACGCCAAACTCGTGGGAAAGGGTTAACACAACTTGGTACTAACTAATCTTCCCAAGGGAAGGGTACTGGGAGTTCCCTACGCCCTACCAGACTATGGGGCTCTTCCCTCAGCACTGGCCGAGGGTTCAGCCGACTTGGCCAGCCGGGTAAAGTAGCCCTCTAGCCTGGCGCTAATTGCCCTTTGACCCGGGGTCTCTACTGCCCCTACCACTCACTCCCCTGGCTCCCGGCGAAGACCCCCTCTACGTCACCGGTCCCCCCTCAAATACCCCGAGGGGACATGACGTCACTCCTCCTGAGGCGAGTGTGACATCCCGTCATCACTCTACTCCTCAACACATGTAAATACTTGTCTAGATTGCGATATTAGCACTTATGAAAAGTGTAATGTTTTTTGTTGCTCCTACAGTATTTGTATGGTGGGTGTTTACATGTATTTGTCTGTATCCTTGTCTCCTCTGCAACCACAAAGCCTCATTTGGGTTGCCCTCTGTGCTGATTTCCCTAGGATTATCCTCTTTCGAGGCACTAGAGACGTCTTGGGAAAAGTGTAAGTCTTCAAATACCACTCAAAACAATGTACGGACGCGTACTTCCCTCCCCTTCTGTATTTTGAGATACACCCCCAATCAACTTCCCGTTGTGTCCCAGTTTTTTTGTACCTCAGAGGTGGAAAACCTGAGGACCAACTTCCCGAAATGGTGGTGTCAAATGAACGCTAAGGCTGCCCTCGAGATCTGCAGAACATGCGTAACTTCTAAATGTTTGCAGTTTAACTTAAAAATGTAATAGTTTCTAACCAATTAAACGCAATGTTTTAAAGAGGCCCCTTTAAAGTTAATGCATGCAGCCAATGTGGTTGTTATTGTGGTCATTATTACCGTGTTAAATTATAATTGCTACGTCGTGACCATCAGGGCAGTGCAGAAATATCCATTGTTGGCCTGTACTTCTGTGCCCCCATGCATACACTACACGCGCAATGGCCTTATCGTGCGAACGAAGCCATACAACATTTAACATTGATTTACCAGCAGACAATTCAGTTTGTTAATTTTCCGCACACTTATTGAGGGGCTGTGGGGAATTATACCATCGACTGAAAACTGGCAGTGGCCAGAACATTGATCACGAAGCCAAGTCTTTTGTTAATCACTGATTGCACGGTATATTTTTTAGAACACTCTGTTGTCCAACAGTAAATCTACGGGGGGGGAGGGGGGGTGCAAAATAAAAATATATATTGAGCACCACTTACTCTCCCAGTGTGAATGGTGTATATTTAGAAGCGCTCTGGCTCGAGTGGAAATCAAAGCATCAGGCTGCACAGCAGAGGCTGAATTCTGAATGATCAAACATGTCAGAAAATATAATAGCAGTGATTCGTACAAACTGACAAGCCCCTGGCCTTTGCGACGTAATATAAAAGACAAATTAACATAATAATTAAAAATACAACTAAATCGAAAACATTTGTTTGGGGATTTTTCTCACAAAAAGCACACGTAAGACTTTTTTTGATGATTTTTCAAACAGTACTTTTTCAATGTATTCCTGCAAACACAGACATTGATAGCAGTCGATTTTTCTAGAGGGAATATGAGATTATGAAATGTTTTATTGCGTCTCTTTCTTCATTAGATCAGTGGACCAATTTTAGAGGTTAAATATTTTTTTTTCAATATTGTATCTTGATGAAATAAATATGCTTTACAGAAACAAAAGATGAATTTAAACCCATTACTGCAACCTTCACTTGGTATTGATTAGTATGTTCTCAGGGTTTTTGTTTATTTGAAGGAGACTCCCTGTTGGATGAGCAACACATTTGCACTTTTCACAGGCATGAACAGGTGTGCCATGGCAGCGGGGAATAGAGTTCTTTAAAAAAATTCAATTCCTTTTATATATTTTTGGAGTTCGCGATCAATACTGGATGAGGATTTTACTCGTGATTTACCTCTTTAAAGTCAAATATTCCCTGATAAACATACGTATCATCACTGAAATGTTATTTGCACTGATAATTCACGAGTGATTTGCTCCGTATATTAACGCTAATTTGCAATTACAGTACATGTTTCACGAACTGAATTGTTTTGAATACGCCGTTCTCTGCTTTCTAAAACAAAACCAATCTTTCTCACTAAAAGGTTAAAAAGAAAGCAGCTTGGTGAATTAAATATACTGAACGTAAAAATAAATTTTCAACTGCAAATATATAACAAAAAATTAACTTTCAAGCCTAGATTTTCAAAAAATACATAACATGGTGGTGTAATGCATTCACAAAGCACATGAAATTCCACAAATGTCTGTGTGAGGGTGTTAAAACAAACACACACGCTATTAGTGTGTAAGGCAACGGAGATTTAAACGCAACAATTGCAGGAATGGCTTTTGGTCCTCTTCCAAAAGTCATATTTCTAGCTTATCCTTTTCGTGCGAGTCATCACTCCTGGCTGATATCAGCTATTTTCACACACAATGCTCCATCTTGGTGCTTTACACAAGCATATCGTGGGCCATCATACAAGATAATGCACAAGGATACTGTAGTTAAAATAATAAAAATAAAAGATAATAAAATAATTCTCACGACGTTTCGGCCACAACGCAAGCAGCCGTCCTCAGGTGAAGAATGAAACACCACCATTCTTCACCTGAGGACGGCTGCTTGCGTTGTGGTCGAAACGTCGTGAGAATTATTTTATTATGTTTTATTTTTATTATTTCATTACTTCCCTTCTACGTGACTTTACCGAAAGAACCAAGAAGATGAATCCCTGCAGTCACGAAAGCTTTAAATCGAAAGATACTGTAGTTGTGAACAATAATACATTAAATTAATATATTTACGTCAAACAAACACTGCTGCTGCTCTATATAAGAACGGGAGACAGAGCAGAGCCTCACCATTCTGGCGAATTCCCCGATGATGCTGGATGCAATTACCAGCGAAACGTCGTACTCAAATTGTAAATGTTGTGGTTTCACGCTTCAACACACCGGTGGGCTAAAGCAGTGAACTATTTGTCTTTTGTCAACGTGACACTTTTTTACTGATTGGCCGTGTCGGGTGGTGGAGGGTTATGACACATTTATAAATGACGCGATCTAAACCCAAAAACGTTGATTATAAACACTTCCCGATTGAAAATAATGAATTGTGGGGGGTGGTGGTGGGGGGGGGGTTCACCCTTTATAATAAAGTAATGTTTTGATATTACACTTAATTAATTATTACAATTAAACACATTGTTGCTATTCTGTAATGTTCAGTACACTGGACAGAGGTTGCTAATTCTACTCGATCTCCCAGGGCGCCAGTCGAAACTATGGAGCAAGTCTCTTGAATCTCTCCACCTCTGTCCACCCAGCAGTATAACTGGGCACGCCACGGTTATTGATTCGGTGGTGAGAGAAAAGTGTGGGTACTCTCATCTCTTTCAAGACATACAGCCAGTGTGGAAGAGTAGACCAAGTACCCTCTACGGAGTGGCGATGGGCTTTCCAGAGCTCACTTTATTGGAGAACCCTCCGTGAGCCGTGGCGTGTGCAAGCAATTAAAGGGGCTGTACGTTGACCACCAATAATTAAACATCACAGCCTATATTCAATGAAACTTAATTCGACCAATCCGTAGGATATCATTCATCACACATTCATTGTGGCAATGTCTCAATGTGACCCTCGAAGCGTTATTTATTGCGCCTCACAGAGCCAATACCCACATTAACAGTTGCAAATTGTAATGCAATTAAAGTGCTATTTATTGAAATAACGGAGCAAATCGATTGCAATACTCCCAATCAGTGCTGTTGTGGCAATCATGTAACTTAATTAAGCCTCTATAGATCTTTGCATATTATGCATTTACTGTTGGGTAATTTTTGCTCGAATGTGATCAACACCGTAAAGGAAGAGTTGCACGAGTTATCTACCTGACATGAAATTAATTTGATGTATCAGGTCTCTGTGAAGCACAGGCGTACGTACTGGCCGTTAGCTGCGCAATCCTGTGAGACGTAGGACATGAGATGAAGGTTAGAGGGCAGTCTGTAAGATGAGAATAGAGTGTATTTGTGTTGTGAAGTGCTGTGGTGTCGTGGTTAGTGCACTGCCTTCAAAATCCGGCGACATTAATTCGATTCCAAGCCATAGCTAGAATCATTGATGAGAGAACTCTGACCTTGTCCTGGCCCTCTCATAGGTCGCCTCGGCCTCAAGGTTCAGTCTCTGAATATCAGCACTGGGGAGAGATGAAGCCAGCCAGGTATTGTGCTGGCCACACCATCCCAATGTGCACTACGTCAGTCTCAATATGTGCTTGCTCACAGCACTTGCTGCATGCAAGTGCATTTTGTGGGGAGCGGTGGCGCAGTGGTTAGCACGCTGCGCTACAAACCCGGTAACCCGGGTTCGATTCCTGCTCATGGCCAACACCAGTGACGATTATATGAACCAGTCCTGCGCCTCCCCTAGGTCGACTCAGCCTCAAATGAGTACCTTGTGCAGTGTGCAAAGATTGCCACTGGGATATAAAAGCAGCCGGGCATTTGCTGGCCACCCACCCCCTCGTTTGCCATACCGGTTTGTATGTTTGTTGAACTTCTTATGCACCGTACGTAGCCAAACGGCCTTCATAGGTGCTCGCTAACAGCACTTGCCCCAAAAGGATGTCAATGTTGATATTGTAGCTATTTGTATTTATGTGCATGTAGATGCCTATGTGGTTTGACAGTTCTGTGGCTGTGTTAGTTGTTAGTTCATCCTCTTCATCCCCTATGGCAGGGTCCCCCGGTCCGCGGCCTGTTAGGAACCGGGCCGCACAGCAGCAGGAGGTGAGATCGGTGAGTCCGTGCGTGGCCCGCCCCCATTATTTTATTATTTACCACTTCCGTCCGCGCCTCTTTCCCGCACTACGCAGTTTTGGTGAGCCTACAAGCTAACCTAGCCAAAATGAGTAAAAAAACAAACGTCGCTGGAGAGCTTCTTTGAAAAGGGGGAAAGACCCCAATGATGATCCCCCCCCCCACCCCCCCGGTCCGTGAAAAAAATGTCTTCCACGAAACCGGTCCCTGGTGCCAAAAAGGTTGGGGACCGCTGCCTTATGGGACATGAGGCCGCAATGAGTTCCCTCCACTTGCTTCCTGTCCTTGGCAACATGTTGAGCCTCGCCCCAAGAGAGGCTGGTCGCTGCCACCAGCTCCAACTTCGCGGTCCTGCGTCACGTGGTCTCAGGTCTCCCAGGTTTCATTTTGCCCGGTGGTGTCCATCTTCGGGCAATTTTGGTCCATTCTGAGAAGGACATGTCCGAGCCATCCGAGTCGCCGTCTCTCGATGTCTTGTGTGATATTAGGCTGTGTACACTCTAACAAAGTGTGTGTACATCGGCTGGCGAGTGTTAGGGAGATGAGTGAAAAGCCGAGGGGATGACAGGTTTTACGTCTCTGCAATGACAGCATGAAGGAGAGCATCAGTTCACGATGGCATTCTTCTCCTGCTGACTCCTGCAAACCTTGGATGCGGAGGTAAAAACGAAATTTTCCATGGCGAATTTTATCTAAAAAGTGCAACGGCTAAGTCTAACCTCCAATATTTTAAGCAGCCTCTTAGAACCGTAGGGGTTTTTTTGGGTGGGGGGAGGGGTGGAATTGGTAGCGAGTCAAGGCCCGATTACACAGAGCGTTGTGTCCTCCAGTTGTGATGCACAGCAAGGAGCGTGCATCACAGCAACCCCCCTCTTGCCAAAGTCGCCTTGTGTATTCCCGAAATCTTACAGCGCTGTGATGCATGCATCGCATCTCGGTGAATTAAACCAGGTTTGATTCTCTGCACAAATCTCCGCATGCACCATAGCACAAACCCCCTCTGTGTATCAGTGCCTGTAGCATATGTTATAAAGGGGCCTTAAAAAAAACATACATATTAAAACCCACTTTTTTTACTTGCACGGTAAAGTAATTATATTCGAAGCTTTCGTGATTGCAGGAATTACTATTTGGTTCTTTAGGTAAAGTCACGTAGAAAGAAAATAAATTTAATAATAGAATACGACGTTTCGATTGCAACACAAGCAACCACGTAATCAACCAGGTAGGGTGTTGACTGTTGTGTTAGCCGACTCTCTGTGTTGTATTGCATTATATTTCTAAGTTTACTATGTTTGTTCTCTCATTCATTATTGCCTGATGATGGTTGCTTGTGTTGCAATCGAAACGTCGTATTCTAGTATTTAATTTATTTTCTTTCTACGTGACTTCACCGAAAGAACCAAAGGGTAAAAAGTAACTGTATTTTTTCATTTGCAATACAGCCAGATAATACAACAAAGCGCTAACCTTAAACACCCAGTCACTCATAAAAGTTGAAGGCAGCATAGTACTATAGTAATAGAGCAAGTGCAGAATCACTGAACAGGAATTGATAGCTTGAAAGCATTTAGCGCGGGCCCTTGAAAAAGCTACTTTTGCTACTAGGATAATCCGGCACTGCTGTGAATACCTTCATATATCACGATGCTCCAATTAACATACCTACCTGCCTGAGATTATTGGCCAATGGGAGAGCAAGGGCGGGCAAGATATAACGGTTTGTCACATCTCTTTATAACTAGCAAAGTAAAAAAACAGTCGTTCAATCGTTTAACCCACAACACCCTGATCTGTCCCGTGACCTTCGCTCAATGAGCCTTGTGCACTTCACGTGGCCTCAAAGTGCACCTAGCCTGGCACATGCGTTGTGGTGACACGACCGTCACTTCGTGACGCTGTCTTTCCGACAGACCTGTTCTTCACCTGAGGACGGCTGCTTGGGTTGTGGCCGAAACGTCGTGAGAATTATTTTATTATGTTTTATTTTTATTATTTTATTATTTCCCTTCTACGTGACTTTACCGCAAGTATCAAGAAGATAAAAAAAAAACAGTGTTAGAATTGTACATTGCTTAAATGTCAGTGCACAGTGCCATGTGTAAACACACGTGTGCACGACTGCATCTATCAGTCGCCTCAATCGTTTAACCCACAACACCCTGATCTGACCCATGACCTTCGCTCAATGAGCCTTGTGCACTTCACGTGGTCTCAAAGTGCACCTAGCCTGGCACATGCGTTGTGGTGACACGCCCGTCACTTCGTGGCGAACGGCGGCTACTGTTATTGTTGTCGTCGTCTTGCACTACTCCACGTGCACTGGGCACACAACACGTGGCGTGATGCAAAGGTCGCCGCAGCTTGGAGGGTACATGACTCGGCGTGTAGCCCAGTGCGATAGCGATGTTTCCATGGGGAGGTGTCTGTTCAGAGTGTCATGTGCTCCCCGCGTCCAGCTTGCTAGACGCGATGCTCAGTGTACCTGGGGGCTTTAAAGGTCACCAACAACAACAACCGCCATTCGCCACTAAGTGGCGGTGACGTCCCCACGACGCTTGTGCCAGGCCATGTGCACCTTGAGGCCACGTGAAGTGTCGAACGCCCGCTGGCAGGAGGTCACGGGGCAGACCCAGCAGGTGCCACGGGTCGACAGACTGAAATGACCGAGATGACTGGCTGATGCACCACCTGTGCCCCCTACTGTACCAAAGGTCACCGTACATATGCGCACAGGCAACTCTTTATTGTTGCATTCTTCCACGCTACGATGGAGCGTCCGTGTTTTGTCGAAGGTCAGCACTATTTACAACAATGTTTACTGCAGAGGGGTAAGAAAAGATAATCGCTTATGTCACTGCGTACATCTGGGCAATCAATCGACTGCCACAATCCACCTTTAAGGAAACAAAACCTCCAAAATGTGTAAACGCTCTGAAAGCAAGCAGGCGAGACACCACAACCAACACCACACCCACAGTGACCATGTGGCACCACTGGGACAGATTCTGTTTGGGTGGGGTTCTCTTTACATCACATCAGTGGGCTCCAATCCTCATCTATCTTCTGCCATGTGTAAGAGGTGGTACCAGGACGACTTCCTTTCCTGTCCTCCCAGGAAACCTGCTTGGAGTCAAGTTCCAAAAGCAACGCTTGCTGAGAACATCTTGTTGAAACCAAGCACAATGGTTTAAACCCATTAACCCAATGCTCAGGGGTTGAGCACACTTCTTCCAAGCCAAGAATGCATGCTGGTCATATCGCATGTACCTGCTCGAACCAACATCGACATTGCCTTACATTGGACTTGGGTGTCAGCATTCAACTGTCATGCTCAAAAATGGAACACAATTTATCGCACAACTTGGCAGCGGGATGGAAACAATGTCGTGTGAATAATTAATGCTCGCGGTAGGCTCCTGTTTTTAAGGATTTCAAGGGGGATTTTGATCTGCGCCCTGAGCCCGTGTGCTCGTGTTAACACGAAACTTTGATACTGCTATGATGTGGGCTAGTATTACACAAAGTAAATTTTACAAAATGAGCAATTTTCAGACGTGTCTGCGTGTAATATTTATATTTATTGGCACTGGCATAGCGTGCTGCTTGCTTATTGCATTTAACTGAAATTTAAATGCATAATACATCATCTCTCAACTGCCTAATACCTGACGAATGGTGTAGAATGTAATAATTACTATCAGACATGGTTCCAGCATTTAATTACAAACTTTTGTGGTATAATGAACGTTTTGCACATATTATATATTTCGATTTAAAGCTTTCGTGACTGCAGGGATTCATCTTCTTGGTTCTTTCGGTAAATTCACGTAGAAGGGAAGTAATGAAATAATATAAATAAAACGTAACAAAATAATTCTCACGACGTTTCGGCCACAACGCAAGCAGCCGTCTTCAGGTGGAGAACAGGTCTGTCGAGAAGGCATACACAGAAGTTCTAAAACTAATTTAGCACACATACCAATGATGATTAAAGTGTTTGTGATTTGTTTGCTGAAGCATCTAAAAAAATATCAAACCCTAATTGGTAACCAATAAAAAAATAAATGTTTTTATGCAAATAAACATTTGTATTATTATTGCATTGAAGATTTTGTAAGCATGCATTCAATCGTGACTATTCTTCACCTATCCAGGCCATTTACACAATTCAGTCGGACAATGCAAATGCATTGAAAAGCTTTGGTAAATGCGATCTGCATTTTGCAGACTTATATAACACCTGCTATCTCTGCATATAAATTATGTAAATGTACTCTGGTACCGGGATACACTGACACACAGCAGGTTGCTTTGAAATGTGATCATTAACACGATGTTGAAACCAGCGTCAAACACACGTAGATTTTTTTTTTACTCTACTGCCGGAGGCTCATCTACTACAAATCATATTTTATCCGTGTCTTTAAAACGTGACATTTTATGGAATTGTGTTTTATTATGAAGACAGTTATGCATACTTTTAATAGCACTCAATATGTGTAAAAACATACGTCGTCATTTTCGCTGTGCTATTGGACTTTCAAGGTAAAGGTCACCAGTAACCATTTCTTTGCACGGTAGTTGACGCAATGCGCAAGTCACTTCAAATCCTACCGCCTCTGTCCAACCAAATATCTGATATACAGGAGGTCATGGGTTCGATCCTGACCCTGACATCTGTACATTTGGAGTTTGCATGTTCCCTTCCTGATCGCATGGATTTTTCACCGGTTCCTCCGGTTTTTCCAGCCACATTTATAAGCGTGCGTTTAGATTATTTATCTGCTATAACTTTCCAAATGATAAGCCACTTTTTTGCCCTATCATTTTGTGCCCAGTCGCTTCTGAAAAAGAGCTGTATAGCTCAGTGGGCCTCACCTGCTAAAATTAAAATAGCTTAAATAGTTTTGGACGTAATAAATGGGCACACCACAATTAGCCGAACGGGGGTTGTTTTTGTTTGTAAATGCGTGGGTTCTCACACCTCGTGAAAGACATCTGCCCAGTGTGGATGAGGAGGTCAAATATCCCCTTGATGGGCTCTCTCGTTGCGGCCCGTCTGCCAGCATTGGCAATAGCAAGCAAGTTCCAAGGCTTTTCCTTTCATCTTATTTTGGAAGATTGTGTCAGATGTTTAAATATTGTGAGAGAAAAAAAGTTTCCTGTTAAGAAAGTATTACTTGCAATATTCAGTGGAAAAAAGTATTAATGATAATGAGCATACCCCGAGTGATCACAATCTCGGAGGTCAGCAGGAAGCAGATGTTAGGCAACTCTAACAGAGTCCAATGCCCAGGAGACAAAATACATGAAGTTATGCATTAGCGAAAGTACTAACGAATAGCGCTTTGCAAGCGGGGGCAAAGCTTAGAAAGCAATTTGAGCAAATTGTCTGAAGGGTAGAGATGTTAACAGAGACGCAAAACTGAATGTTGAGTACAAAGAACTCTAAATGATTAGGAAAGGAATGAGAAACGAAATCAGAGCACACGACACAAATAAGGATCCAGCACGATTTCATTTCATCTAAACTTTAACACTGTGAGAGTGCTACATTGGTGCAAGAGATGTTTATATGTATATATGAAGCAGAACTTATAATGTCTTGTGAACTACCAGGGTGCACCTAATTTCATTGAAGCATATCCTGCTAACAGGTCATTCGAAATGTGAGCTCAAAACAAAACTCCAAATTACATCACAATGCAAATGCATTGTTTGAGACGGAGCTTGTATGGCACCTTAATGAACATATTAATCATTTTTATTATTTACTGCATATGTAATCGAGGGTCTGAGTATGCACGAAGGAGTTACATGTTTGAACCATGCTGTTTCGAAACACACAGAGGACATATGATGATCTTCAAAGCCGCATGCTGTGTCGGCAATTTTTTTCCATTAGTTTTTGGACAGTGATACACAATACTCGGTTAGCATTTTCTTGGTACTCTTCCAAAAGTCATGTATCCATATCCTGCTGTGTTCTTAAAATTGATGGTTGTGGTTAAACTCGGTAAAAGGAAATCATTTAATCGGCTTCAAACTCCTGGCTTCATGTGTTTCAAGTAACGAAGGTGATCCATCTTCGGAAAAGAGCACAGTATTCATCTTTGTCAAAATTGTGGATTATCTAAATTCTACAATTAAAGCATTGTATCCATCACAGGGCAAATACATTTATATTTTAATCAAATTCTCACATCTGAAAAACATTTAAGTGATCAAATAAAGAATAATAGTCTGCAGTAGTAAGTTATACAGTATAGGGCACTTGATGGCATTTTTGTCACAACATTTTCTGACTTCATTATAAAATGTGTGTTTTTCTGAAATATTGTAGGATGTCAGAAATATTCAGGAGAGCAATGTGTTCTGTTTAGTGTGCTCTATGATGGTAAACTAACTGATTATTAACTTTTCACTTAAAGCTAACGGTTGAGAAAACTATCGGTTCTGTTTTTGTGTTTGAATCCTTTATAATGCAGTGTTTCTCTTTTTCCTATTTACAACCATTCATTATGGACATGTAATAGTTGTTATTAATGACAATTCATTATGGATATGAGTACTTTAATTATACTGCAGATGCAATTTACCATGGGTTGTTGAGTGTCATCAGCATGTTCCCTTTAAAAAATGCTTGTGCTGTAAATTGTTCAAAGGTTTCTATAATGTATTGTGCGGAATGGAAATATATATTTTTGACATGGGTGCTGCCAACTTATGCGTTTTTATATTAGTTTGTTCCCAACAGCCACGTTTGATAATTCTATTTCTCAATGGAATTTTTCATTATCATATTAACCTTCATAAAATTAATCCTGTTCTTCATCTAACATTAATACAAAAAGGTTTGTTTTGGTGTATTGAAAAGCAGAGTTCTAATTGGCTAATTCAGACTGAAAGTTTTAGAGGAAGCTGATCTGCCTTCTCCTTGTCAGCTCCAACCTACATCAACCTACATCTGATATCACCTGGAACTCACAGTTGCACGGATGCAATGCTGCGCAGCTAAAGATGTGAATGAAGTATAACCTTTTCCTCGCAATAAATTCCGTGTCACTTAAAAAAGCAATAATTATAATGTAGCAAAACCTTTTCTTGACATTCATGGGATTGAAATTGTTTCTGTGAATTTTTTAAGAAAAGCAGTATAATAATTTTTTCCACTTTTTTTTAACTATGTACGATATACACTGATTTGTTATATTGTTCCTTGCTGTCTTGAAAATTATTCAGCCTCCCAGAACTCATCCATTAAAATGTCACGGACAATGTGCAAACGTGCACACGATTTCATGAATTGTCATCAAACACAAAAAAAAACTGTTCTATTTAAAAACAAGATTAAAATACATTAAACGATAATGAAATTCTTTCCCAGTTTCTTTTCAAAGACATACTTTTCACAGGTTGAGGGGGAAGACCATCCTGATTTAAATCCAAATGGAGGATGGAACTGCCAATTTCATTTTATTTGCTTTGCATTGTCCTGCCCGCACAAAATACAATGCACCATCCTGTAGAAAAAAGCCTCTTGCAATCTGAAAGCCACCAAGTGGCTTTCTCTGCTCTACCATTTGTCAGTGTCCGATGCACCTCTCCTCACAGAACATATAAATCAGTTTTTTTCTCTTTGAGAATTGCTGCGGTTTTATTGAAAAAAGCGAGACGAAAACAAAACATGCACGCATTTATTTAACACACTGGAATGTTTACGATTAATCTTTGTGCCAAAGATGATAAGATGTTAAGTATGGAATATGTATCATGCTCATGCTGCTTAATATCTCAATGTAGATTCTATCGGGTTTTTTTTTGTAAAATGCAACATCCGTTGAACATTTGCAATGTTTATTGCATCTTAAAATATCGTGGGGCGAGGGTGAGTGGAAAGATCATCGCCACAAACTTGCAATCGTGCATGTTTTGTATCTTAGACTTGGGCATCAGCATGCCGTGAGTGTAATTGTATAAACAAGAATTGTATTTAAATTCGAACGGGGAACAAAACTAAACTATTTTCGGAGACTGAAGAGTAAATGGAATGGCAAGAAAGATGGTCTCATTTTTACGTGGCTGGAGGGCTGGGAGATTTCTCGCCTCGGGGATTGTGCCGTGATGTATCGGGCCACATTGGGTTGCTGTGCTCCATGGGCTGTTGAGCTGCACTCCATTTACTGGCCTGTTCCCAAAGGAAACTACAGTGAATCTAATCTGTATGGGAATTAACATCTGTTCGCCACATTTTTTTTTACACATCAGAAACATGCCACATCTATGTAAACGTTCGGAACCTGCCATGGTCGTTGCACTGCATTTGCAATCTGGGGCTCATCGGTTAGATTCATAATCCTGGGGTAGCAGTTGAAACAGTGGCGGAAGTTTCTAAAATCCCTCCCACACCTCTGCCCATCCAGCAGTATAAATGGGCAGGCCACAGTTGATTTGTTAGGTCGCGTGCGGCAGGGTAAAGTGTAGGTGCTCCCAGCTATTCTACGGCGTCTGGCGAGCGTCGAAGAATAGGCCAAGCAGCCCCTAGAGGGGCTATCGAGAGCTCCTTCTAGTGGAGACCCTTCCAGCACCAGTAGGCACTAGCCTATAATTGCAGGGCTTCACCGTTACCTTTTAATTAAGTTTGTTTTCCCCCATTGCTTTTTTTACTGATATGTCCTATACGTACCCATAGTCGGCTCTGCTGTACATTTTTTGTCCGTAGCATTTAAAATAATTTTCATCAAAGGCTCAATATTTTGGGGCTGGCGGCAAAGGAGTCTGGACAATGACGCTCTGTGGAAAATTTGCAGTGTTCCTGCTGTAGGCAATGGTGCATCCTCACATATATTGCACATTGCATCCAATAAGCATGCGTGAAAGAATTGCCACAACAGAAACAATGTGACGAATGTTGTGTCCCTTTAATGTACTTTCATGCCTTTGATGATTCATATATATAGCCTGGTTTGTTAACATTGAAAAAATTAGGGTTTTTTTGTTCATACATTAAGAGGATGGTTTTTTTTGTGGTTAACATTGTAGATAAAAAGCAAATGATGTAATTAATGAAGCAATCTGTGAACCTCAAATCGGAAAACAGGTAGAGCATTTGTGCCACTGGTTATTGAAGCATAACAACATCATCAACAACAACACTGAGAATATAATAAACGGAAAGAAGCACAGTGTCAGCAAAGGCGTCGTCTATCGAGGCTAGGGGCAGGCAATTACATTTGATTAATTAAACCAGCCTTTATTTTGTGAGCATCCTTAATCTGTTGTTGCATAACACAAGCAAATGCCTTTTCATGCTGACAGACGGGCGTGCTGTCGTTCCCAACCTTTAATGGGAATGAGTTTGACCAGAGTTGTTGTAGGGTTTGAACGCCCCACAGCAATTCCAATCAGAGGCTTCGTTTTTTGTTTATGTTTTATTAGGCATGCAGGAGTGATCAGTGTAATTGCCATTCAATTATGGACCGTTGATATGGGCATGCTAGCAGAACTCGGACTCGTGCAGTGCAATTACCTTAACGTCCCCCCATTAGTGATGCTGATGCAGCAACAAAGTATGTGTACACGTATCTGCAAGCGTTTACATTGTGGCGGCGGATTCTGTCTTCTCGTAATGGTTATCACACTGGACTTGAAATCCAGAGGTCAACGGTCCCATCTCACGTCGTGGCAGTTGAAACAGCGGGCACGTTTCTTAAAGCCTCTTGCTTCTGTCCACTCAGCATTACAAACGGGTTCAGCCTCCGTCAGTCGATCGGCAGGTTGCCTGTGATGGTGGGGCTAACTCCAGCCAAATCTAATCTCGTGTTACATTTATAGAGCGTCTTCACTCAAGGCGCTTGCCATCGTTTGAAGAAACGGTGACAATATAATGTTGTGTATTTACGTTGAACTTCTTGCTAATCGGAGGTGGCGGGGAGTGGTATAGATGGCAGGGGTGTGCAAGGATTGAGGAATGAGGGACTGCGGTAGAGGGGACTTCGGGATCACGAAAGGGTCGTGGAGGAGTGGGACGGAGTGGAGGGGCAAGGAGAAGGGGCAGAATGGGCAAGATAGAATGACGAGTGAGGCTTTGAGAGGGGCACGTACGAAGGTTTAAGAGGGGGACTGCTTCATGTACATGGGAAATATATTCCATTGGAGGGATGCAAGGAGGAAACATTAACGCGTAAAAACAAAGTTTTTCACTATAAATCCTTTATATGCGTGGCATCGGTTTTATTTTATTATTCATTTCTGTTTTTCTTGAGTAAGAGTTTAATTTTTATCACATTGGTATTTTAAATGAAATATAAAAAAAAAAAATCCTAAAAAGTGGAAAATTTTGGAAAAAAAATTTTCACGAAAATAAATTGTCACGCACAACGAGTCTGTGTGCAAAATGTCAGCTCGATTGGATCACGGGAAGTGGGTTAAAAAACGACCGAAAGATTTGCACGGTCGTAAGCGCGCAAGCAAACAAGTGAACTTAATATAAAGGATTAAAATATGACTGCAACGGGATTGGACACAGCGAAAAGGAGGGACAGAGAGAGAGAGACGGTGTGGAAGTGTTGGCCAAATACCATCTAGACGGCTATTTTAGTGAACACACTCGACTATAGGTACAAAAACAATGGGCTTGCATAATGCGCATGCATAATGTACGTTGATTACCATACACATAACCCAACCAGCAATGGATACCCATAGTCATATACAGTAAAACCTTGGATTGCGAGTAACTTGGTCTGCGAGTGTTTTGCAAGACGAGCAATTTTTTCAAAATATGAATTTGATAAACGAGCGAGGTCTCGCAATACGAGTAGTACGTGTGTACGCTTTGTCTTCCGAGCGTCACGTGATCACAACTGATATACGAGTGCTTTGATATACGAGTGCTTTGGATTACAAGCACTTTTCCGGAACGAATTATGCTCGCAATCCAAGGTTTTACTGTATATGCACCCCCCCCACTTCACGCAAGAAGGGCTCACAAGTGACGTCATCACATCTACGCCTCTATTTAAGGAACGAAACAGGAAGACTTCTCCACAAATCTGAATGTTGCCTGATGAAGCTAGTAGTAATTACTGGCGAAACGTCGTACTCAGATTGCAAACGTTGCGGCTTTGCTCTCCAACACACCGGTGTGCTGTACTATTAACAGATTGGCATGTTCCGTTTACGTGACAACCCTTACTAATTGGCTGTGTTGGTTGGTGGTGGGTTTAACGACACATTTATATATTTACGCGATCTAACCCCAGAAAATACCTGTATTATGGATGATATTGATTGCGAAAGCCTCCCACGTGTGAAACTGACCATCGAGACGGGCTCTCCAGTGCTCCCTCGAGTCAAGGCCTTGTTATGAGTAACTGCGGGACGATAGGTTTTACCATTTCTAGATTTGAAGCTTTAGTGACTGCAAGTATTCATATTCTTAGGTTTTTTCGGTAAAGTCACGTAGGTAAAAAATAGAATTTAAATTAATCAAAGTAAAATAAAAATCACGACGTTTCGGAGGCAACACAAGAACTCCGTCTTCAGGTGGAACCGTCACAGCACGATTGCTGTATCAAGTACTTGATACAGCAGTCGTGCTGTGACGGTTCCACCTGAAGACGGAAGTACTTGATACAGCAGTCGTGCTGTGACGGTTCCACCTGAAGACGGAAGCTTGTGTTGCCTCCAAAACGTCGTGATTTTTATTTTTTTAACTTTTATTAATTTTAATTTTATTTTTTTACCTACGTGACTTTACCGAAAAAACCTAAGAATAGGTTTTACCATATCTGGCAATTAAACAGCTGTGTTAAGATGTTCAAACACCAAACAGAATTATTTTTCAAGGAATCCTGTCTGCATTAGCCACGCGTACTTTGTGGTGAACACGCACAGAAAAAAACATGTTCTGATAATATTTGCATTGTCTTTGAAGCTGATTGGTCGACACCAGAGACAGCTTTCTTTTGAGCCTCGTCTCAAAGGGTTAGACCAGAGGACGCCAAAAGGCGAACAGGTCCCATTTTGCATAGCGGGACTGGGGACCTGGAAATGGATGAATCGCTTATTGGCAAATTTTAATTGGCAAATTCGCTGCAGTATGTTTAGTTGTTTTTTTTATTCGAGTATAAAGGCAAGTAGAGAAAGTGATCCTCGTTGTTGTGTTGGAGCACGATGGTGAGAAAATGCCAAGGGAAATCAAGAGAAATGAGAAGGACCATTTATTTTCAGGTTTGTATATTCTTCCATGTAGTATTCATAAATAAATTGACGTAAAAAATTGCATGTCCATGCCGGTTTTGTCAATTCACTGCTCCTACTCAGTGGACTGAGGGATATTTTGAGCAACCCAATGTTCCTACCAGATCCCCCCGCAGGAATGTGTTTGTGTTACCATTGGTGGTGGTGATGTCAAAACCATGCCCCTTTAAAAGAAGGTATCCAACCCATACTCTTAGTTAATTTTAATTTTGTTTTTTACCTACGTGACTTTACCGGAAAAAAAACCTAAGAGTATGAATCCTTGCAATCACGAAAGCTTCAAATCTAGAATTATCCAACCCATGTTTAAACATTTTGTTATTATATTGTTATGTGTTTATAGCATTGTGTTGAATCCATTTCTGACATCCATAATAGAGGTTTTTTGGGTTAAATCGTGTAAATGTATAAATGTGTCGTCAAACCCGCCACCACCCGACACAGCCAACTAGTAAGGGTTGTCACGTAAACAGAACGTGGCCAATTCGTCACTAGCACAGCACGCCGCAGTGTTGGAGAGCCAAGCCACAACATTTACAAACTGAATATGATGTTTCGCTAGTAATTACAACTAGCTTCATCAGGCGACAGCCAGATTTGTGGAGAAGTCCACCTGTTTCGTTCCTTATATAGAGGCGTAGATGTGGTGACCACGCTTCTGCGCTCTTAAGTCAACGTCCATGATGCATTATTGCGGGCCCATTGACCCTGTCTTTCCTGTCCATTGTGTGCATTAAAATAGCCGTGCCAACGGTAATCCCTGTTGAAGTATGGTGGATTGTTTTGGCATGCATTTAAACAATGTATATATTTTTTAAAGCTTTCGTGACTGCAGGGATTCATATTCTTGGTTCTTTCGGTAATAATAAAATAATCAAAATATAAAACAATAAAAATTCTCACGACGTTTCGACTGCAGTTATTTCCCTTCTATGTGACTTTACCGAAAGAACCAAGAATAGAATGTATTATTTGATTATTCGCTTCCATGCAGCACTAAGTCGGTAGCTATCCAAACGGTTAAATTTTTTTGTATTTCTTTCAATTAAAATTCCTTTAAACACCAGGTATTTCACCAGCATTGATTTAAGCGAGCCTGATTGCTGTTAAGTCGAGTATCGAAACTGGTCCAGAGTTTGCTTGTATTAGACCAATTTTTTCTGAAAAGATACACTCTCAGAAGGCTGTGTGGCCGATTGTAAAATCTACTTTGATTGTAAATTTTCATGTGGAGAGACACATATGGGAAGGGGAAATGTATCTGCATGTTTACTTCGTCACGTTATATTAACATTCTTGATTTGAAGCTTTCGTGACTGCAGGGATCCATACTCTTTGGTTCTTTCGGTAAAGTCACGTCGGTAGAAATAAAATAAAACAAATCACGACGTTTCGATCGCAACACAAGCAATCGTCATCAGGCGAGACAACTACAGCAAGAAAAAACTACTTGAGCCGATTTCTTGTGTTGCCATCGAAACGTCGTGATCTATTATTTTTTTTTACCTACGTGACTTTACCGAAAGAACCAAAGAGTAAGATTAACATTCTATTTAAATATTGCACGTGTACACTTCTTACTAAATAGGACGCAGAATCATTCAGGCCAATCCAAATTGTGGCAACAAAAATGTGCGTTGGGATATGTGAATTATGCAATAAATCGTTGATTGAAAATCGCGGATTGTAAATGTTTTAAAACAGATTGGAGTGTTTTCTCCAATTTCATTCGAATTTGGGCTACCGGTGTGATGGCAAAGGACAAAGAACTGAGCGCATTGTCCCGTCGCAGAGCAGCGCATGCTCGAGAAATAGACCACCTTAGGCGAATCACGGAACTACTTATGAGATCCCTTCAACTGACCTGTTTTCCACAGTTAAAGGACATTGCACTTTTTCATGCAGCCTACAATAGAGATGCTAATCACATTACATAATCAACAGTGATTTTTTTTCATTCTCGGAGATGCAAATCTTGGTAACTTCAAGGAAAACATCACATTTCATGTGATGTTTTTTTAAACAGTAATTGGTGACTGGGCTTAGGCCACAATTTAATGCACTTGAGCACCGAGTTTAATCATTGGTGGCTGAACCCGAAATTCAATGATTCTAGACCTGAGTCACCTAGCCTCCTTGAATGTAAATATTTTAAAAGCTTACAGTTTACCAATGTTTGCTCTAATTTCTCTTGGATTTTCCCCAAAATAGACTCATCTCAGTCGGCTTTCCAACTGTTTATAGATGAAACCAGTTATTGAGCTTCGTTCTGGCTTCCACACAATGAACAACCATTAATTCTCAGAGAACTGTTCAAATAAAACAAACTCAGTTATTCTTTAATATGGTTGGCAGACCTTTTGTATGGAAACGGAGAAAGGTGGATGTCAAGATCTCAAGAAGTCTGCCAGGAGAAAATTGGAACCCATGAAAGTGAAGTTCCAAGCAGCATAAGAATTAATTGTTTCATACTCTTAGTTCTTTCGGTAAAGTCACGTAGGTAAAATTAATAAAAATAAAACAATAAAAATCACGACGTTTCGGAGGCAACACAAGCTTCCGTCTTCAGGTGAAACCGTCACAGCAAAATATCTGTACTATATAAGGTACAGAAACCGTCACAGCAAAATATCTGTACCTTATATAGTACAGATATTTTGCTGTGACGGTTTCACCTGAAGACGGAAGCTTGTGTTGCCTCCGAAACGTCGTGATTTTTATTGTTTTATTTTTTTATTAAATTTACCTACGTGACTTTACCGTAAAAACTAAGAGTATGAATCCTTGCAGTCACGAAAGCTTCAAATCTAGAATAAATTGTTTGCTTTGGGATCAAATATAAAACATTTGTACTAGATCATGGAGATTCTTATTTTTACTTTGTGGTACTGGCAATGCCATAAAAAGTCAAAATTTTCGCATACAGTTCAGACTCAAAACTAAAATAATGTAATTTTAGTTTTTGGTGCTACACTTACTTTTTCCACAAGTTCCAAATTCAGTCTTGGATGAACTTTCATATCACATTCGTCATATTCAAGGTCCTCCATGGATTCGACTAACCCCCTGCCGACATTTTTTCTCTCATTTCTACTTCTCTACACACTCTCTTCGTTCCAGCAATGAAGGCGTTTTGTCAAAGGCTTCAGTGAACCTTTGCTCGGCTAGAGTTCACTCTATCGTTCCTGCGATTATCATAGCATGAAGCTCTCTTTCATCAGCCACCTGAGCTGTGAATTGTCTGCCCTCATTCAAGTCCAGACGTAATAACTTCCTGTTTCCTTCTGCTTATGGCCGACTCTTTCTTTCTCTATTTACAAATAAATTACTCCTTTCTCCAGGAGTATTCCAACGTTAAACTGTTCGGGACAAAATATTGAGATGCGGTTGCATTCATAAGCTAGAAAAACAAATCGTATGCTGCTTTGTTGATTGTGAAAATTTTCAGATCAATGGGTGAACATGCCACTGACTGTCATTTTGCATTGTTTTCTCTCCAAGAAGTGTCAAAATAATGAAAGTGTAGCACTGTAATCGCAGCTCCTTCAAGCGCTGATGGCCCTTCATTGATCATCGCAGTCATCCAGTATGGAATTTCTCCAGTGTCATTAGAGCTCCATCAACATGGCTCCACTTTTGCGTGGGGGGGGGGTGACATTGACAAAGGGTTACCTCAAGTTGTGGTTGAAAAACAGAGGTTTATTACCAAATAATATGAGAAAGTCAATGAACGTCAAAGTAATAGTGCCAGGGCCGTGGCTTCATATTGACATGTTCTAATGAAAAACTACCTACTGTTCTTGGAAGCCCAACAGGACATCCACTCTGGTAGCTTCTTGTCATTCAAATGCTGTTGTGCGTAGACATGTCTCATTCCTTTTGAATTTTAAAATTAACTTCCTTTGGCCTCCTCCCTGCATCATGTTTGTGCCTTGTGTCCGTTACTTCTGTTTTTTGCCCTGTGTTTCCTGAATTGTGTTTGTGCCTTGCAGTGTTCCTGTAATTAAGGGTGAGGATGACAGTTGTGTAGAAAGTACGATCTTTGTTGTTTCGTTTCAGCCAGACAAATTTCGTTATGACAAATTTCACCTGGGAAAAAAATGTACAAGATTTTCTTCAAGTTCTTTACCTTTTTTTTTTGCAGACGTGTGTTGCGGCATAGAGTTTAACATATTACATGTGCGCTGCAAGCCGTTGCTGACAAAGACAAACACGCTTTGGGTCAAAATGACAAATGTCACCATTCTGGCATTTACAGAGTAGCAGACTGGGATAGCTTCAGCGAGTTTGTTTAATATTAGTGCACCACCACATAGTCACAATGTCATCTACTTATCTGTGGGTTTTGATAGAAGTGCATGCATAGAGGAAACACTGAATTTAAATTCCATGACCGCTTCAAAGCACAGCTGCACAATATATTATATTTCTGTAGCATTTCAGCTGCTAAACTTTTTGAGTGTATGACATTTTAAGATTTGGTACTTAAGAATACCTCGTTTTTAATAATGAAAAAGTTAGACTGGAATCCATCCAATTCTACTACGCAGCAGATTTTTTAACGTGTACATATATTTTAAAAGATTGACATCATGTAATGCCAGGATCACAACTCTGTTTGGGAATTTGGTATTCAATCAGGTGGCGTCCCAGAAAGTGGCTGCAGGCTTAGCTTACCTCTGGAGCTCATAAATATTAAGGTTCCTGCCTGCAGCTTATATCCTAGACAACCAGATAAATGATACATTTTGGTCCAACATTATCATACACCCATACCACTGGGCATCATATAGAACCATGTTTAAATAAAAAAACATTCTGTACCAGAATGATAATAACTAAGTTCTCTATGGAGGCTCAACATGGCTTCATATTCATGAAGGCATTCATATTGAATGGGGCATATGAGTAGAATAAGTGCAATGTCTCTTCGCAGAGAACTTTCCAGTAGACAGCCTTTCCTCTTGTATGAAATGTTTTGTATGAATATCAGCATATGTGGGTGCATGTGTGTATTATAACTATTCCACACTCGTTGAGCTTATATAGGCAGTTGCATCTTTTCACCCACCCACCAATATCGCATTAGCATCTAGCCAACCGTAATTACAATCAATGGTATGTTCATAAAATAGCAATAGGTAGAGTGGTGGTGCAATGGTTAACACACTGCGCTATGAGCCCAACTACCTTAGTATAATTTCTAGCCGTAGCTACCATCAGTAGAAAGTGATATCTGAACCAATCCTATGCCCCCCCACCCCCGCCACTCTCCTTCACCAAGCCACATTGACCAGCGTGGTGAAGTATGGTCAGACATCTAACATGAGAAAACCATCAAGAAGGACATTGACAAAGGGATCAAAATCTCGTTTTAAAATAATAATAATATCATCGGCAAGACAATGTGATATAGGTTCGAAATAGTGTGCTTGTTTTCCTTTTGGCAATCCACTTTTTACATTCAAACATGCGTTGGTATTTAAATATAGTATTTAGATTCCAATGCATGGCCACTGCACCGCTGTGCTCATCGTCCCCTTGTGTGTTGGGCTGCTTTCTCCTCCATTGCGCTTGTTTGAAAGTTAAAACATGTCCCATGGCAAAGCCTCGGTGTAGCGAGCTCACGAGGGAAAGCATTTTTGAGCCTTTGCCGTTCATTTTGGAGCTATGTTTTCCGCATAGGGCCCAATTAAACAGATTGCCATTTAGGGTTGACTTTTACTTTAAAGACTGAACTAAAATCCGGCTACATGCCATTTTTTGTTTTACGTGAACTGACGCTTTCGTTGCCTGTTTTTCTCAAGATTAATCTGTCAATGTGGAAATGTTATTTTGTCAACCCCCACAGTTAGCATACAATGCAAATGGGGTTATCTAAACTTAACAAAAAAATAAAGGTTAATTAAGCCAGACAGATGTGAGTGTAGAAGGGCAAGTGGCAGATGGTGATATAGGTTGTCTGCCAAATGGGCAATATTTCCTGGGTAAATGTTTATTATATTTGAATGCACTGAATTAAACAATAAAAAAAATATCGAAATATATGCAAAGCCATTACTTAGTTAATATATACACTGCATTCACTCTATACATGGATCTAGCTGAGAAGGTTTGCAGATAATATGCTCACATTTTTGCCCAGTAACTTTATAAATAGCACATTTTCTCTCTCGGAATATAAAACATGTACACGGTGACAAAGTAAAACATATCACATGCCATTATATTACACAAGGACTCAAGGCCCAGGGCGAACTCTTGTACAACAGCATTCAGTTCCACAACATTGTATACCAACTGTATCTGTGCATACACTGTGTATATGTGTGCATACATAAACTGGACACATTTAACAAAAGGGGTTCTTATGAAAAGATTTCGGAGGCTCAAATTTGCTTTGGAGAATAAATAAAATATTGTACTAATGTATTGAATTCTTCCTGAGTCTGGGTGATGATCCGGAACATATTCCTTTGGGCCAAATTTGCTGCATAGAAATAATTGGCATAATAAGTATATCATTATCATCATTAGCTAGCTGCTGTAGGAAGTCTTTCCACACTGCTGACACCTCTCACGATCCTGCAATGCCACGTCTATCTCACTCCTTCTCAACTCTCACGAATCTCATTTTACATTTGCACAGTCTTCATCCTCTCGGCTACAATCTATCGTTTGATGGCCGTTGCACGCCAGTGCAATGCATTTGCCACTACCCCTTCTTGCAGTGTGCAGCAGTCAAAATCGCATCTCTCCGATTTTTGTTTGTTCTCCGATCTAAATAATAACGAGACTAAGTTATTTCACGGAACAATTTTTTACTTGACCAGATGAGGCCCAAATTTTTACGCCGCTAAATGTGGAGGGAAAACCCGGAGGACCCGGAGAAAAATCCACGTGGCCACGGGGAGAGAGACACGCAAACTCCGAATTTCCAGGTGTCAGGGTCGGGATCGAACTCACGACCGCCTGTATACCAGGCGAGGTAGTTATCATATCGCCAACGTGGCATCCAAGTTCTAATAACAGGAACAATGTTTCGCCCATCTGGATGAAGGCCTCCCCATGCGGTGTCAATAATGGAGGTTTTTTTTCCTTCTACCATACTTCACCACGCTGGTTGTTGCACGTGAAGTGGGGATGACAGGACGAGTTCAGATATCACTCACCACTGGTGTTAGATGTGGCCATAAATCAAATTCAGGTCACTGCGCTCATAGCGCGCTGCATTAAGCAATGCGCCAATGGTTCCTCCAATAGTAATTCAATGGCAATTGATGATGATTATATGCTACACGTGCAGTATGCATTAAATAAAATGTATACACGCTCATCATTAACTAATTTACAGAATTAATCCGTGTTTTTGCACCGTTTGAATGTATATTGCAGAGTGACATGGATTTGGGTCAGAATACATATGAACAATAGCGATTGCTTGGCTTTTTTGCTTTACCCTGCCCACAAGCAGTAATGTCATACTTGTAACTTTGATGAAGTGCATTATGCACTTTGGTTCAAGAGATAAATCATCATATAAAAAAAACTCTTCCATGAATATATTTTATACAGGAAATAATGGTTGTCTATGTGTCTTGGCAGGTAAAACAAGCAAGGTTGAAACGGTTAAATAATAATGTGCACATATTAGAATATACATATCAATTACATAGTTTTTTCCATGAAGGTAGATAGAAATTGAGGGATAATGGTGGTAGTTATTACTGCTGGCAAAAAGATACAAGCAAGGACGCAAAGAAATCATCTTGGTAATGCCTGAGCACGCTGATCTTTCAGCTTTTGCCGCGCTATAATTAATTTTGATTTTGCAGTGAAACGTTGTAGATTGGGTATCGATTGGTGTGTAATGAGTCCCTATCCATGCTGGACTAATCGAAGATTTACTGCTGTTCTCCACCCATTGTTTTCTTTTTTGGGACGCAAATGTGCGAGCTTTCCAGAGCTGCCCATCATGCTCAGAGTACAAGGTGGGTGTTGAGGTGGCAGTGATGTGAACAGTGGAGAAATTCCCTCCAATGTGCAGAGCCTGGGGGTGGCGGGGGGGGATTGTGTTACGTTTTAATGCATCTGCTAACGGATTCAAGATCCAGAGCTTATCATTTCTGTCGCCCGTCTGGCCCATGCTATAGGAGTTAAAACATTTGGTAACTACTTTTTTTTTGTTGCGGGGGAGGGGGCGCGGGTGAAAGGGTGAGGCTATTCACGCCGTAGCTTTTTAAAAAAATATAAGATCCTTTAAATGTTGTGATTCATCACTGTCTTTCAAGGTCCATGCGCGCAGGTGAATTGTGCACAAAAGTGTAATGAATGAAATTAAGTCCTGGGTTGCCTGCCTCATTACGCAAAGCCACAAGTGGCTCATTACTAATGCATTACAAAAGGGAGGTTCAAAGGACTTCGAGGTGAGGCAGTCGCTTTTTCGCGTGCAATGCAAACCGAAGGTTGGCAAGAAAATACTTTTTTGTTAAATGTCACGCCTTACACGTGGGTGCTGTGCTCTATACGGCGTGCGTTTTAAGGCATATGCATCCGAAAATAATATATCTTGTTTATGATTTATTGCTCACGTATGCGTTCCATTCTTTTTTTTTAAACAGCAGTTATTGTGTTAGAGAACCCACCTCTGCAGGATGTCTTATTTAATCTGATGGATCTTTGCTATGTATTTGACACTTTCAATCGCATTAACTATGGCTCACACATGCCACTTACTAATATCCTTTATTAATCTTTACCTTCTGCTTCACTTTGTATGATTTAATACGAGCAACTCATGAATTAGGATTGATACTCGGATGTGACTACACATCCTGCATTTATGGCTTTCATGTCAATCTCAGTCAATTCGTTATGTTGATAAATCTCATCTCGTATTACATAAATGCCGCTTTGGGTTACAGAAATATTATGAATTGCTTTCAATAACACGAAATATATCGTGTATCATAGCCTACATATACCCGCAGTTAAAATCCGGCACAGGCAATTACAACCGCCACTATATATAATTTATTTAGAAAATTCTTACAGGATTACAACTCATAACATCTTAAAGTCATTGAATGGTAGGGGTGCAGCAATGCATCGATTAATATTGATTCTTAGGCTCACAAGACATGCATCGAATCACGTGCGTAAGAATTGATGTTTTCCTTATCTGTGGTTTGTGGCCTGGTTGCCAGGTAGACTCAGCAGTAGAATAAGCGGCTCGCAATCCTGGTTGTGGAGCTTGACTCAGGCCATCTACCCTCTGGGGTCGATAAAATAAATACCACTTTGTCGGGAAGTCAACGATGGATTTTCTATGAAGAGACTGCTATAAAATTATACCTGTTAAGCCACTTCGTTGAGGTATTATTTGTGGGCACGTCACTTCTGAAAAAGAAGCTAGGAGCTCAGTGGGCTTCACATAATAAAATGAAAATGGTTTCGTTTTGTTCGTATTTTTTAAAGTGATTTACAAACCTCGCGTATACTCTTCACGCCTGTCGCGTTTTTGTATTGTCGGTTGTTGGAACGTTCTGACCCGCCCCAACTGGACATTTGTGAAAAAAAGCTTTATAGCTCATCGGATTCCTCCAGTATAAATACATCTTCTGATTCTGTCAATAGGAATGTGGAAATCCCATTACTAGTTCATGGCTGTAATTAAGATATGAACACCACTTTAAAGGTAATTTCAGCAATAAATGTATTCGTTTTTTTTGTATGTGTGTATTAGTAATACATTTGCATCGCCTCTGGAGCCACTTGAGGTGCGCTACCATTGCCCAAAATGTAAAACCAAATATTACATTTGTCAATCGAATCGTGACCCCTGATTTTTTTAACAATTCGTCACATCACTGGAAGGTTGTGGCCAGGGGGGGGGGGCATTATGAAGGGGGTAGTTTATCATTCTACCCATATGGAATAGGGGACAGGGTGATATGAGATAAGTTTGTATTCCAACCTCCATGAAGCTGCCTGTGGCAGGATGGTGTCGTGCCAGTGCGATATAAAAAACTAAAAAACCCTTGAGGATCTGGATCAAAATGGCCTTGACCATGAAGTATTGATACAAGTCAACCGTGCTCTTAATGGCACCTTCAGGCTTTTTTTTTATCTGACTGGCTACAGTTTCTTGAGATGTCCCTCTTGAAGTTGACTGGAACAAATTTGGCTTTAAAAAGACCCATATGCATATTGTCTACTGCTGTGTCCTTTAATTAAATTGCATAGCTTTGGGATATGAGTGATTTATGGGTGGGCAAAAGTGTCATAGCTGTCACTTTGTTCTCATTAAAGATTTAACCAACTCGGGAAGAAATGTTTACTTCAGCAGGCACTTTCTGCAAGGAGCTTGTTTTCAAGATCCCCATTCTCCTGAATCAATGTTTAAACGTCTGGCTCAATCTCTTGTATAGTTTGGTCGTACTATCCCCCAACGTCTTAACAACAACACTAACTCGCTCAACTTAGTGTCTAAATGCAATCGCATCTTAAGATGATTTAACAAAAGAACATCTGCATTAGGGAATAAAGGGATGGGTGGGGCAGTTGGTGGTCAGGTAAAGTAATCATGGGAGAGATGAGAGAGAGCCACAGTGGCACAGCTCAGGATGAAGCAACTTGGGGCCTATTAAAGTGACAACAACACCAACGAGTCCCAAGGTAACCTTGGTGATTGTCCTGGGTAATCCGTGAGGGAATTAACGCCCATTCACCAAGGAGCTACAGAGCAGCCCCAGCGGCAGACGAGACCTGGGCTGGAGACGAGAGGCGGCAGCGTTGAGGAGCATGGGTGTTAGGCCGAGAGATGTCAGAAGAACAAAAGCGAATGAGGTTTGGGGAGAGGAGAAAGAGCGGCATGGAGGTGCAAGGGGATGCCCAGGGGGAGTTTGTGTTTGGCAGCGGTGACCTCATCAGTGCACAGCTGCATCAACCCAAGGAGGTAGGTACAGCTAGAAGGTGGCCATCTTGCCCCCACCACGTGTTATCCAACGCTCTCATTGTTGCTGATATCCTGCGTTCAAAAGCAGGCGGCCACTTGCGATTAAACTGGGTGTCTCGCATTCGTCAACTGGTGCCGACCAATCAACACAACCAACAGTGCACGAGGTGGCACTTATTCAGCAGTGGATTGAGAAGAGGGCCGTACATGTACTTAATTTCGATGTCATGGGCCAACGCATTTCGTTGACCCTGCTCTATGTGGTTGAATGACTCTCAAAGCGCTACCTGAAAGAGAGCCTTTCAGTCACCCACGATGGTGTCGTCACCTGTACGGAGACATGTTTACATATCTGGGAATATCTGACCAGGTGGTTCGGGGACAGAGTCAACGGCTCACAATTGGTAGCTTGCGAATTCATGTCCTCATTGGGGACTGACTCAGCCCATCAGTCCTCTGGATTGATAAAAGAACGTACCATTTTATGGGGAAGTCAAAAGTGGTTGTCCTGTGGAGAGTCTCGCCGTCATAGGAATGTGACATTTTCACCAATGGCTCAGGGCCGTAAACAAGTGGTAATCACCGCCTCAGTGCTCATTTGAACAGAAAATCGCTTTAACTTTAACTTGACCTGGAAGAGTGACCGTGTGATGTGTAGTCAAACGTTATTACTTGGGTCGATTTTTTAACTGGATACATAGTAAGGTAGTGAGTAAACAAAAAAATGTGTTCCATCCTCAGGCAAATTGAATAGTGTTGGCAATGTATTAGGGGTGTAACAATGCAAATAATAATCTACTTACATTGATTGCGGAATTTTGCTCATGATGCACCTATCAAATCACGTGTAAGAAAATCAATGATATTCAATTCATTGTACATCATCAGTGACTCCGTGCAAACACTAGGGGCGCTAGAGTCCATAACATCCCAGTGTTCAAATAATTATCAATTTATAAATCAAAATGTGACTTCTTATTGTGACAATTCATAACATCGTGAGGGGGTGTCATGATTTCCTACCTGCAGTGTATGAATTGTGTACATTCCCAAAGTCGTAATATTTTGTAAAAGTTTGAAAAATTAATTGTTAGTTTTTTTTTTTGCAACTACAGTTATTGTTTTTAGTTAGTGTTGTTGGAAATGTATAAGAAATTAAATTACAATAATTTTTGATTTACAGTGCTTCCAATTATTTTATTTTTCCAATGGTCAAGCATTTAACGTAACATTTCACATGTATTTCCTGTTTTTACTATTTTACCCTATTTGTTCAAATTGTGCTATTGGTATCATGTCATGGAAAAATAATGCATTGAAAATCTCGCAGAACAATGCGCCCTGTGAATCGGAGAACATAACTTAGTATCCTTTACCAGTGGGGGTCACACTTCCACGCACAGTCTGCTATGAGATTGTTGTATGAAAGTCCAACACCACAACATATGTTTTCATGCTCAGAGCTGCAGTAGAGCCACAATTAAATTAAAAATTAAATGTTAAGTCAGTGGTTTTTGTGTGCAGTCATTGATGAAACCATCAAGATGCTACACTTAAATTTCGATTTGAAGCTTTCGTGACTGCAGGGATTCATCTTCTTGGTTCTTTCGGTAAAGTCACGTAGAAGGGAAATAATAAAATAATACAAATAAAACATATGCTACACTTACCTAGTTTAACCACGGGTGGCTGCCTGTATTGAAACCCAGGATATCGGCAGTGCTGGCTCAATGTTCTAACATTTTAGCCACATGGTCACTTCAACAATTTTTTTTCACATTTTTGTTGTATTCATAAACGTTGAATTCATCAAGTCATGCACATTCGTTGAATTTAAACTGAAGCTTTCATTTCATGAAAATCCCCTTTAAAACATCCGAAGGAAAATGCTCCAATAATTTACGGGAACATTCGTTTTCGAATTTGGAAATGAAGCAAATTTGCGTCAGCTTCCTGGTCATAACTTTCAATTTTGTGGGAATTAATTGATACTAAACACATCACAATAGCCGCATAACAATTCAACAGCTAGATTAAAATTAACAAAAGGCCAAAGGCTCAGAAGGGCATAACGTTCTCGAGTGCAACAGCTGAAAACATGCTAGATTTGAATCCGACCATTTCAGCTTGGCATTCATGCAGGAGTGCTGCGTTGACATTAGCCTTTGTGGTCCCTTTATCCCTGCAGGCACTAAGTGCTCAAATCTCATATGGATTACACCTAAAGGTCATTGAAATTCTGCCGGCCTCGACAACCCTGTGCTCGTCCACTTGCGCTTGATCCATAAGGTCTCCTGACTTGGTTTTTCCAGATCACAGGTTTGTTCTTCTCTTGTGCCGGGGCATTCAATTCAACTTCGGTCATGTGGAAAAAGTTTTTTTTTTATTCTTCCGACCGCCAAGTGGATTACGTTATTTTGGGTTGCTGTGGAAGCTAATCCAGAGCATTGCCGGGGTCTTTTTTTGGGAAAGTAATTCCATCTGCATTTTTGGATGATTAACTCATGCGTTAATTTACACACATATTTTAAATGACTTTTCACAAGGACTGTTGCTATTAGAGGAAGTCCTTTGTTGAATAGTTTGATGACCTGGTCATAACCAAGAAATTGCCATCGGAAAGTAAACATTCAACGTCAATTGTAAAACATAAGTGGCATAAAAAAACAAAGTATACAATTATATTATTTTACACGAAGTTATGCAGTTATTGCAACTTATAGACAATGCATAGCCTGCCCAACATCTTACTTGTCATTAAAGCTGTTCATTGATTGGGTTACCCTGAGCTCAGGAGAAAAAAAACCCTAATTTTTCTCGTTAAAACGCTGTCATGGATTTCTAAAATAGAAAAAGAAAGGTAGGTGTTTTGTTATCCAATTGTAATAAACTTCTGCCAAGTAAGGATTAATTCCAGAGTTATGATGGAACAGATAAACTAATTTGGCCCCTTCTCCAATATATGTTGTGAAAACATCTCTGGGTGCTCATTTCACGACACGACATGGAAAGGTCTCTGAAAGTAAAGGAGCACTTCAATACACGTTGAAAATGTTGGTTTTCATAGCTAAAGTCAAATCCAGACCACTGGAGCAACAGAAAAGAACAATACCCTGCTACGTATGCTAAACATACACGTGCAGTCCTGCAATTTCCTTGTTGACACCCACTGCTGCTAGAAGGTTCCCAAATCGAGGGAGCTCTAGAGAGCTCTTCTAAGAGGGTATTTGGTCTCTTCTTCCATGCTGGCCCACATCTCTTCAAAGAGTTGGGAGTACTCACAACTTCACCCCGTCGCAACAAACCTGCCGATTGAGTGACTGTGGTGTCCATGATTTATACCAATGAGGATGGAGGGAGGTTGGGAATTTAATCAAATAGGCTCAATGATTCAACTGCCTCACCAGGAGATGGAACTGGTGACATATCTGGGCTGCATGTCCAGTGTGCGAACCCCTACACCACAGCAGTATCCGCGTCAACGGTGAAAACAAATAAAATAATGTATAATTGCGAACGATAAATAAATACCACGATAAATGTATAGCGGTGTATACTTCAATAAAAGTTGTCAGAGCACTTTGCGAAATGTCAAAATATAATTAACGTCTCATTCTCCAGGTTCTGCTGTCGGAATAGTTCATAAGGAACATACACAAGAGGTAACGGGTAACAAGACGCAGTCTATTCTCGTAAACGTTGCTTTGCGCAAACCTGTTCAGTAAGCACAGTTATTGATTATTTGCGCTATTATGAACAGAGTTTTAATGTCGGAAGGACGCAGGGATAATTGTAAATCTGCTGGCATGTTGTTGCTGTTGTGAGGGTTTCATGCATCGCTTAAAATTCAAGAAGGGAAGCATCTTGTTGTTTTTTTGTCGTCGTCTTGCTTGGTGATGTTCCATGGTGATTTGGGACTAATTAATTTGACAATGGATGTAATCATTGGATTGTATTTCTCGTCCTTATTTTTTTTCTCTTCAAAATGTCATTTTTAAAATAGACTGTGTGAATGTTTGGAAAGGATATATCATCGTGGCAAATTGTAAACCAATGAATGATGCGACGCAGCGATGCGTAATTAAACCTCCGCTCCAGGCTCCCTTGTGATCTAAACATTCGATGGCATGCATGGGAACATGAAGCATCACAAGATGCATTGCGCAGCAGTGGTTTTTTTTTACATTAAGACTTGCATCAGTTGGAAAAAACCACTCCACACGCATATGTATTAAGTTTGCCTACGTTATAACATAGAATTGTTATTGAAGTTGAGAAACATTTACACATTCTTCAGATTTCTATACGAGGGCATCTGCAGAACACTGTAGCCAACGATGTATTTTTATATATAGAATACATTTTAACACACTTGACTCATTTTACAGCACTCTGTCAGTCCCGTGCAGGATAAAGGCCTCCCCACGCTGCGTTTGTCCATCCAGGGTGATGTCGGATTAGAAAAGGAGGGGCTTGTGGCTTGCCAAGACCAGGTCACCGATCACTCACCACTGATGTTAGTGGAGGCTTGAAGCTGAACTCGGGTTGCCGGAGCAGTGTGCTAGCCACTTCCTCACCGCCGCTACACGTCACATCCTGGTATGTCTTCTTCTTCTTGGTTCTTTCGGTAAAGTCACGTAGAAGTGAAATAATGAAATAATAAAAATAAAACATAATAAAATAATTCTCACGACGTTTCGGCCACAACGCAAGCAGCCGTCCTCAGGTGAAGACCAGGTGTGTCGGGGAGACGGCGTCTGAATGAATAAAATCCTGGTATGTGTATTATCAGAAATATTATCGTGTGCATTACAGTATCTCGAAGTCAATATCATACCAACATTAAATACATTGAGCTTTGACCTTCAAGATTTTAACTTTACTACCCACTTCTTTAAGTTGCCCTTAATCAATGACACTCTAAAACTTAGAAATATTTGATTCATAAAGTATAATGTGGAAACACGATGGATTAGATTTTGTTCCATTTCCTTTGTCAGTGTACATGTTTCTGATCAATATCATAGCTTGCAAAGTGCACTGATTAAAACCTTTTATTGTTCAGGCATATTGGCATGTTTCATTTCATTCTCACATTCAGCCTTGTGAAAAAGTAAAATTGTTGTACGTTTTGGTCTCCATTTATGGACACTCACAAATGAAATGGAACAAGACCTGAAAAGTGTCCAAATAAGCAAGGCAAGCTCCTTCAGCTTGTGCTAAGAACTGCGTGGGTATGGAAACAAGGACAGATATACCAACTATTATATTGACTGCTTGATTGCTGATGGAGAATGCTTCTGATGGAATGGCAGCCAATCGAAAGAAAGTGCCCAAGAGGATGACACCGTGAAAAAGTGACTGATGATATTAATTTGTGTGGCAGAGGGAGATGGATTGGGGAACTTCAGGACAACGAGGGATGGTGACGGTGTGGAGAAGCCTTAATCTAGCAGGGCACAATTGCAACGACTGTGCATACACAACACAACACACAGACAATCAGGAATACGCTCAATTGCATTTTTATTTTGCAAATACTTTTATTACATATATTTCATTGGGTAAAGGATTACTTTGGATATTAATTGGCACCTTGC
The DNA here is from genome assembly GCF_965212315.1 of Lampetra planeri. NCBI lineage: Eukaryota > Metazoa > Chordata > Hyperoartia > Petromyzontiformes > Petromyzontidae > Lampetra > Lampetra planeri. The sequence goes on from NC_136110.1 coordinate 27,765,535, forward strand.
CTCTTAGTGTTCTGTTTGTGTCTCTATGATTGCCTCTATATAAAATTTTGATTTAAAGCTTTCGTGACTGCAGGGATTCATATTCTTGGTTCTTTCGGTAAAGTCACGTAGAAGGGAAATAATAAAATAATCTTAACCTATAAACGTCACTTTTTGTCTGTCCGTCTGTCCGTCTCTCCCTCTGCGTACGCTCGCTTTGGAGGGATTTGGCGCTCGGGCCATGGGGTTTAGGAAGAACAAATTTTGCAGGTGGGCACGCCCCCGGCCCCGCGGTGACCGTAGGCATTTCCGATTTTTCGTCCGTCGCCTTTACATCGGTCCGATTATCGATTTCGTGTGATTTCTCTTTATTTATTTATTTACTCTTTATTTATTTATTTACTATTACTCTTGCCGACCGGCGCTGACCACGGCGGTTGCCCCTGGCAACGGGTAGAGACGCTTTCGCTGCGGGGTGGACGCCATTTTTAATTCCCGTTACAAATATGCACACGCATTAACACGCGACGCTGAGGTAAATAAATCAAAGTTTCACTTCCCCCCCACTCCAATGTGTGCACTTACTATTATAGGGTCGGTAGATAATATAATTATAGCGCTTATACAGTATTTTTGTAGCGCGGGGGGGGGGGTGGGGGTAGCGGCCCAGCCCCTAGCCTCAGCCGGGTGGCCCATCTAGGCGAGGCCGGAGGCTCTGCACGGTACTAGGCCTCCACACCCCACACGTGTCAGGAGAAGACTTTTTGTGCTATAAACTCGATATACCCAGCGTTGCCCGGGGGGGAAATACATTTAAAATCTTCTGAAAACTTTAAAATATTACATACGAATGAAAATACAACTGTGTAATTACTTTTAAACCCGACGCACCAAGAATCGATTTTCGGAATCGCACAGAGGAATCGATGATTGTTGATTCATTTAGATTCGCCCTGTTCCCCTTTAAAATACGTTGATTATAGAGTCTATATAAACTGCTACGAATGGCAAATATCCGGCGTTGACTGGGGCCAAAATATTATTAAAAACTCCTGAAAACTTTCCAACATAACATACCAATGGAAATAAAACTCTCTAATTAAACATGTCGCCCAAGCGCGAAAATAAGCGATTCTTTGCTATCGTTGCGAAGGATTCAAGGGTTGTAGATTACTTTAAAATCGCCCTATTCCCTTTTTAACAAACTGCGTGTCGCAGACACACACATTCACACATTTTGTTTTTACATTTAACATACAAAACGTCAGCATGTACTGCTGTCATCATAGACACAAATATATACACCCTCGCCACTCTCCCTCACTCACCCTTTGTGATGATGGTGAGTGTTGAGGGTGAATGGTGAGGGTGAGTGGTGAGGGTGAGTGGTGAGGTTGAGTGGTGAGGTTAAGTGGTGAGGGTGAGTGGGGAGGGTGAGTGCTGAGGGTGTGGTGAGAGTGAGTGGTGAGGATGATTGGTGAGGGTGAGCGTGAGTGTTGAGGGAGAAGGGTGAGTGGTGAGGGTGAGTGGTGAGGGTGAGTGAGGGTGAGTGGTAAGGGTGAGTGGTGAGGGTTGGTGGTGAGGGTGAGTGGTCAGGGTGAGTGGTGAGGGTGAGCGGTGAGGGTGAGTGGTTGTTGTGACGGTGAGTGGCAGTTGTGAGTGCTGATGGGTGAGTGGTGTGCGTGAGTGGTGAGGGTGAGTGGTGAGAGAGTGGTTAGTTTTGAGGGTGAGTGGTGAGGTTGAGTGGCGAGGGTTAGTGGAGAGTGGTGAGTGCTGATTGGTCAGTGGTGATTGGTCAGGATGAATGGTCAGTAGTGAGGGTGAGGTTGAGTGGTGAGCTTGAGTAGTGAGGGTTAGTGGAGAGTGGTGAGTGCTGATTGGTCAGTGGTGATTGGTCAGGATGAATGGTCAGTAGTGAGGGTGAGGTTGAGTGGTGAGCTTGAGTGGTGAGGGTGAGTGGTGAGGGTGAGTGGTGAGGGTGAGTGATGACGAAGAGTGGTGAGGTTGAGTGGTGAGTAGTAAGGGTGAGTGGTGATGGTGAGGGTTAGTGGTGAGGGTGAGTGGTGAGTGGTCAATAGTGAGCGGTCAGGGTTAGTGGTGAGGGTGAGTGGTGATGGTGAGGGGTGAGTGGTGAGTGGTGACGGTGAGTGGTGAGGGAGAGTGGTGAGGGAGAGGGGTGAGTGTTGAGGGTGAATGGTGAGGGTGAGTGGGGAGGGTGAGTGCTGAGGGTGTGGTGAGAGTGAGTGGTGAGGGTGAGTGGTTAGGATTTGTGATGATGGTGAGTGGTGAGGGTGAGTGTTGATGTTGAGGGTGAGTGGTGAGGGTGTGTGGTGAATAGTAAGGGTGAGTGGTGAGAGTGAGTGGTGAGGGTAAGGGTGAGTGGTGAGTGGTCAGTGGTGAGGTTGAGTGGTGAGTAGGAAGGGTGAGTGGTGAGGGTGAGTGGTGGGTGGTGAGGTTGAGTGGTGAGGGTTAGTGGAGAGTGGTGAGTGGTGATTGGTCAGTGGTGATTGGTCAGGATGAATGGTGAGTAGTGAGGGTGAGGTTGAGTGGTGAGGTTGAGTGGTGAGGGTGAGTGGTGGTTGTGACGGTGAGTGGTGAGGGTCAGTGGTGAGGGTGAGTGGTGAGGTTTAATGGTGAGGGTCAATGGTGAGAGTAAGTGGTGAGTGGTGAGGGTGAGTGGTGATGGTGAGGGGTGAGTGGTGAGGGTGAGTGGTGAGGGTGAGTGGTGAGGGGTGAGTGGTGAGGGTGAGTGATGACGAAGAGTGGTGAGGTTGAGTGGTCAGTAGTAAGGGTGAGTGGTGATGGTGAGGGTTAGTGGTGAGGGTGAGTGGTCAGTGGTGAGGGGTCAGGGTTAGTGGTGTGGCTGAGTTGTGATGGTGAGGGGTGAGTGGTGAGGGTGAGTGGTGAGTGGTGACGGTGAGTGGTGAGGGAGAGTGGTGAGGGAGAGGGGTGAGGGTGAGTGTTGAGGGTGAATGGTGAGGGTGAGTGGTGAGGGTGAGTGGTGAGGTTGAGTGGTGAGGTTAAGTGGTGAGGGTGAGTGGGTAGGGTGAGTGCTGAGGGTGTGGTGACAATACCTTAGTATCTGTGTATATATGTAAGGTTATTAAGACATTTTTCACCCGGGCAACGCCGGGTACTTCTGCTAGTATAAATATAAAACAATACAAATTCTCACGACGTTTCGACTGCAACACAAGCAATCATCATCAGGTGTGAAATCCACAGCAAACAACATTTTCGTCGTGATAATTTTGATTGTTTTATATTCATATTAATTTATTATTTCCCTTCTACGTGACTTTACCGAAAGAACCAAGAATATGCCTCTATATTAGTTTACTATTGTTTGATGCAATGGTGGCGTAATGGTAGCACACTGGACTTGCGATCCAGAGGTATCTGGCGTCAGCCTCCAAGTGCACCAGTTGAAACAATGGGCAAGATTTTTAAATCCTTTATATTAAGTTCGCTTGCTTGCTTAGGACCGTGCAAATCTTTCGGTCGTTTTTTAACCCACTTCCCGTGATCCAATCGAGCTGACATTTTCCACACAGACTCGTTGTGCGTGACAATTACTGTTCGTGACATTTTTTTCCCAAAATCTTACACTTTTTAGGACAAAAATATTATATTTAATTACCAATTGCTTAATGGTGCAATGCAATCATCTGACCCATAGGTGGCAGCCATCTCAAGGCAGAGGATGAGAGGACTCTAGCCGCCACGCATATAAAGGATTTATAGTGAAAAACTTAGTTTTTACGGGTTATACTTATTTATTCACCCACCGCTGTCCATTCAGCAATAAACACATGCATCACGGTTGAGCGGCAGGTCGTGTATGGCAGGTTAAAGTGTTGGTGCTCCCACATTTTTAAAAGAGGCCACAATACTCTCGAGAGCTGTTTCATAGCAGTGGCAAGACGACATCATTGCAGAGCTGCACCATTGTAATTTGATTGCAAAAAGTGAATGTTTGGTCGTGGGTGTGAGATATCTAGTAGATCATGGAGAGATTTGGAACTTAGCAAACAACTAAATTAAATCAAGTGTGTTGAAACAAGTTTTCTTTTACACCGTTCATCAAGTGTTGACACGGTGTTCATTTTAAGATGAGAATGTTGGCAGAATCTAGCAAACACGCAGTTTTCAGCATTAATTGAAGACTTTTTTTTATATATATGTAGAATTTCCAATATTTTAACACTATATTCTTGGATCTGTCGGTAAAGTCACGTAGAAGGAAAATAATAAAAGCTTTCACGAAAGCTTTAAATCGAAAAATATTTTAACACTGTCACATTGTATACTTTTGTGGTTTCTTTACAAGAACTGATTAAAATGAGCATGGAAGCATTAATAAAATAAAATAAATAATTTCAATGCAAATGGAAAACGAAACTGAGAATTCCATCAAAGTGCAATAAGCCATTTTGTCTGGGTAAGGGTAGTAGTTTTAGATTAATGCTTATGACAAGGAACGAAATGCTTTAGAAATAAGGTCACATTGAATAACTCAAGGACACAGAGAGATGAACACACGTGAAACAGAGATCTAGCATAGCACACACTAATTTTTTGAATTAATAAATATGCTTGGGAAAGACGTGCCATCAAAATGAGTTGACAATTTTGCAAATGTATTGTTTTATATAATCAGTGGAGACATGGGCAAGAGTTCAGTGTACTATCACATTCAGGATGCATGTAATCTACCGTAAAAAAAATATATATCTTATGCTGGGTTTCACAAAGATGTTAGATTCTGTAATAATAGCCCCAGCAAGGATTTGTACAAATTCCCAGCTGATCACCAATTAGTGCGTATCTTTTAGAAGGCCATGTTCAACCCTCGGGGAGAAAAGGATTTCGTGAAAATGTTGCGTGCAAATAAAAAAGAAGCTCACCGACTGTTATATCGTGACGCATATTGCTGCCGATTGACGAATGCCGTTACAAAAGATGCACTTGTCTTTATTTTGTAGTTGACATGTAGTTGTCATTGTGTATCGTATAAACGGTCACAACACTTGGCATGCGTGAATGACAGCAGCAATAGCTTGCACTACTGTCACGCTGTGAACTTGAAAAAATGACAAGTTTACGACGAAAGAATGTTAACAAGCTAGAACACGTTGGCCCAATGCGGAAACTCTGCAGTTCAGTGATAAAAAAAAATAATTGTACAATTTGGGTATCTCACATTCTTAGTTCTTTCGGTAAAGTCACGTAGGTACAAAATGAAATAAAAATTAATAAAACTAATTTTATTAAAATTAATAAGAATGAAATTAAAATTAATCAAAATTATTTTCTTTTTATTAAAATTAATACAAAATAATTTCATTTTTATTAATTTTAATTTCATTTTTTACCTACGTGACTTTACCGAAAAAACTAAGAGTATGAATCCTTGCAGTCAAGAAAGCTTCAAATTTAGAATTGGGTATCTCACTTGCTGCGTTTGCTCATGCACTATCATAATAATAATTATATTATTTAAAATGTCGGCAAGAAGGATTGTTTCACCCTACTTCGCCACACTAGTAATATGTGTAAGTATTTAAATTTGAATAGAATATATTTGTAGAAATTAGTGTAACTTGCTATTTAAAAGAAACGTAATTGTTCGTCTTAAATATTCACAACTAACATCGTCTCTCTCTGATGAATGCATTGTTTTCCCAATATCGTTCCGACTGTAGCTCTCCATAATTGGATTGAATCTGTCATGTTTAGCTGACTCAAACCATATTCAGTGTGTCACAAAGCACATATATATATAATGTATTCTATTTGAAAATAGGACGCTTTTTTTAAGTTGCACACATATCTGCTATTTTTTTTACATAAAATGTATTCAAAAATGTCTTTATTTTAACGAGTTAGGAAAAATCATGCATATGCATGGGCGATGTAAAGCTCGTCAACCCATGATTTTTACATCCATATCTGGCTGCTGTCAATGTCCACGTGAGAAGCCGCGTCGTTGAGCTATCATTTTTGGGCAGGTCGCCTCCGAAAAAAGAGCTACACACAGCTCAGTGAGCGTTGCCTGGGCAAATACAAAATATTCTTGGGTTTTTTTCAGTAAAGTCACGTAGGTAAAAAATTTAAAATAAAATAAAAATCACGACGTTTTTATTTTAATTTAAAAATTTTACCTACGTGACTTTACCGAAAAAAAACAAGAATATGAATCCTTGCAGTCACGAAAGCTTCAAATCTAGAATTAATACAAAATAGTTTAGTTTCAACTTTATTGATCGCAGCACAACTCTTACTCTCCACAGCAAATTTGAATACAGGATTGAAGTGGAGTCATTGGTGGAGTTTTACGTCTATATTTTGGCGGGGGGTGGGCAGAGGTCCGCCTATAGAATGAATCAATCAATTATTTATCTTAATTGTAAGCTGCTGAAAATAAATTAATAAACGTGGCCAATTGAACCTTATGGCGGGGGTCCAGAATAAACGTAAGTGAAAATCGTCATTAATTTTAATAAATTTTTGGCTACTCTGTCCAACCGCGCACACAAACGCCGCGACCCGCCTGGCACGGATCGTTCCGTTCTCGTGTCCAAGCAGCAGCGGCGAGGACGAATGTGCAGAAGAAACACAACTTCGAAACTTTGATTAGCGCATCGTGTAGACAGTGGAGCTTCGTCGAGAGGAATAGATTGCCGTAGCGTTCGCCTTCAACGGACATAAAATGACGTCGCAACGCACTTTATGAGAGAGCCGGGGGCTTATGGGACTCTGGGGTCTCGCCATAAAGTTCATATTTGGGAAGGGCCTTGCTCCCCCCCCGAAAACTACGCCCTTGAAGTCGAGTGCCTGATAAGTTCTAATGTTGCCACTCACCACCACAACCACCGCCCCCGTTATCTGGCAGGAGCTGACAGTGTCCCTCGTCAGAACGTATTTTCAAATGAGTGGTCACTGCTCGTACTTCGGCTGGGTTTTTTTTTTGGGAGGTTTTCAATGGCGGTAAAGTCCAGAATAGCAACACTACCTCCTGCTATTACAAGTTAATTCATTTGGATCATCATTATGCGAGTTATAGTCTAACCCCCCCCACCCCACCCCTGTTACGGATAGACGGACGGACATGGCTAATGCACAAACACTTTCAGCCTGAGTTGGAAATCTTTATTATGAATTTAAGTGAAATCACACGAAGTGTTATTGTGGTCTTTCTTTTCCGCGTTTAACTGTGAATCCCGTATCATAACGCATGCTTCCATTGAGTGTATTGGTTGGCAAATGTAATTTGCATCGATTGGCATCTTTGCACCAGGGAAGAACATTTGCTGAATATGTACCTCAGTGGGAAGACACATTTGGGTTGTCCTTTGCTGTGAAATAGTGACACCTACAAGTCACATTGCGTATTACATTTTGATAATACTGGATGAACGCAGAGCTCACTGCTACGTTCCTGGGGTTGCAGCACCATCACCTGGTCTGAACCCGTTTCTCTCCCCATAAACCAACGTGGCCAGTCTTTGTTCAATTGATGCAGCCCTAGTGGCTAGCACACTGTCATTGCAATCTCTGGCGAGGTAGTTGAAACATTTCAGCGAGTCTCATAACCACCCCCAACCTCAGCTTCTGTCCGCCCAGTAATATAAATGGGTACAGCACAGTCGATCGGCAGGGTCACGTGTGGTGGGGTAAAGTGTAGGTACTGCCACCTATTCCCATACTTGCTGGGTGGAGACCCCGCCATCAGCGGCGTGAGCAAGGCATTGCATGGCTGCATCTTGACCTCGACGTGAAAAAATCGGTCCATTCCACACACGCCCAACGTCAACTACTCCTGGCCACAGCAGAATGATTAAACACAAACTCGCATTATTGCCAATGCTTGCTTCCTACCCACCTCATGCATTCACTCTGTGGGGTTAAACGTGAATAGGTCGTTTGTGTGTGTGTGTGTATATACGCTATACACACATGCAATTGTCTAATGATAGTGACATTTTTCTCAGCGAATATTGTCGGTGGTGTATTGCAAAGTCAATGGCCACCTTTGTCTCCTGTACAGCTAACCAGTGCCAACTTCCTCTCGCAGTCACGCAAGATCGTTGAACACGGAGGGCCGCGCGAATATACGCGCGACTCCAAAAGTGAATTGAACACATCATCTCGCAGGTATGAACGCCTTCCAAAGTTGAGAGCAATGTCTCTACTGCAAGCCACGTTATTAATGGGCCCTTCATATTTTCCAGCCCCATCGCATGGGGACAGAGGGGCGGGGCTAAAGAGGACAGAGCCCATGCCCTCTACACTTGGTGAAGACTCGGCTTCCCCTTCTTGGTTCTTTCGGTAAAGTCACGTAGAATGGAAATAATAAAATAATATAAATATAAAACAATACAAATTCTCACGACGTTTCGACTGCAACACAAGCAATCATCATCAGGTGTGAAATCCAGAGCAACAACATTTTCGTCGTGATAATTTGTATTGTTTTATATTTATTTTATTTTATTACTTCCCTTTTACGTGACTTTACCGAAAGAACCAAGAATATGCCTCGATATTAGTTTACTATTTTTCGATTTAAAGCTTTCGTGACTCCAGGGATTCATCTTCTTGGTTCTTTCGGTAAAGTCACGTAGAATGGAAATAATAAAATAATAAAAATAAAACATAATGAAATAATTCTCACGACGTTTCGGCCACAACGCAAGCAGCCGTCCTCAGGTGGAGAACAGGTCTGTCGAGAAGACATTCAGACTCTATCTTCTCGACAGACCTGTTCTCCACCTGAGGACGGCTGCTTGCGTTGTGGCCGAAACGTCGTGATAATAATTTTATTATGTTTTATTTTTATTATTTTATTATTTCCATTCTACGTGACTTTACCGAAAGAACCAAGAAGATGAATCCCTGCAGTCACGAAAGCTTTGAATCGAAACTCGGCTTCCCCTTATAGATAGAGTATCATCGTCGTATCGTTACTCATTCTGCTTGGCGTTCAAACGGCTGCGTAAAGTTTGCTTGTCATTTACAGCGTTGTGCTCTCTGCTCGTCCCACCCTGAAGTTTGCGTGTGTTCCTTTAAACAAGGTCAGGCTACAGAGTTGATGTGAACACATATAGGCATCCCTACTCTTACCACCTCATGCGCATGCCCTCCATGTGCTTACTAGATGCAACATATGTGTGTATTGACGTGAAGATAAGAGCACAACGATGCTTGGTGTTTTGTTTTGATAGCACATGGACTTTGTTCATTATGTATAAGAATTTATTTTTATTTTTTTAATAATGGAACAAACGAATATCATATTTCCCACGTATTCCTTGTAGAATCTGCGACGGAGTTTAAAGTGTGTCGCATTACTTTATTTTTAAATCGACTTGGCTTTTAAATCAATTAGGCTGATGGGCTAAACTAGTTTTTATTTACTTGTGTATGACAGAATGAAGATCTGCTAATATATGCTTATACCCATAATGCTCCACAGCAATGCATAATACGTTTGTGTGGAGTATCGGTTTTTGTCTTAAATAGGTGCCATAATTTCACCTGAGTGTTCTTGCCAACAACATCTGATAATCCAACAGCATTTATTTAGCAAGTCTGACTGCTGATGAGGCCCGGAGGATTGAAACGAGTCCAGAAATGTATTGCTTAAACGAGCACTGTTTGCTAATATTATTCCGGAAAACGAATAGGCTGATGGACACAAATATGTCTTTTATTTATCTATGGAAACAAAATGTAGTTCTGCTTATATAATGCTTGTTTTTAAATGGGAGATTAGCAACGCCTGTTTTTAAACGGGACATAAGCAATGGCAGTCGACAACAGAATGCTTGAAAACATTATCAGCAGAGATGGGATTTGCAGGCACAGAAAAAAACCAAATTTTCAAAGTCATGGAAAACAAACCTGGGAAGTAGAGTAAATGGTTTAGATCTCAATAACATCACCACGGCTTGTAAATATTATCACACTAGTTGTCTGTTGGTTTATTTATTTACCTATTTATACGAGCACGCTTATACAGGAATGTGCTCTTTCGATCAATTACATTCTAGTTTACAGGAAGGTCCTGGAGCAACAAACAGCGAGATAAGTTGACTATTACATAAAGATACACACGTAAACTATATACACTAGCGTGGCTGTAAGGTTTATGCAATGTATTTCCCATATCCAGGGCCAGCTTAAGTGTTGGGCCCAGAGTATTTTATAGTTTAGTTTTGGGGGTCCCTCCCTGTATGCTTAATTCCTTCCCCTGATTGTTTTAAAATCACCCCATGCCCAATGTCAATAACTCCATTGTTATTCATCTTGGTTATTTCAGTTGTTTTGTAAATGTCACGTGTAAAAATAAAAAAAATTCAGCATGTAACTCGTAACAATAGGCATCGTTATGATATTCATTTCATTGACACATTTCCTATAGGATTGGCAGTACCGTTATATGCGTTTCAAATATGAGAAAATCTCACGCATATTCTTGGGGAGGTCATAATGTGAGGCCCCAAGCTGCACCTTCTAAAGCCGTTGCATTTATCTAACCCTGCCTATATCTCGCAGAACGTCATGGGTATTGCCCCTGAGGCAAACAACACCGAGTCCAAGTGGATTTACTGTAACGGTTGTGTTTCACTGTTGAAATTTGTCAATTTATTAAAATTCCTATTCGGGAATGTGTCTTCCATTTTCCAAGAATAACCTGAAAAAAAGTAAAATTATGAAGAAAAAAAATGGGCAGATATGTGACCCATCGTTTTGTTTTGATCCAAAAGCATGTCAGAAGAAGCGACATCACTTATGTAGTTTCAATGCTGCCTTTTTCCACAAAAAGTGGTGTCATGTGGCATGAGATTACATCACTTTTGTGAGCATTTGGTATGTTAAATTATAACAATATATTTGTAAGCTATTGTAATTTCCCCCCAAAAATTGTATATCCCTTAAAAGTCCTAAAATCTGAAATCAGACAATCAGAAACTCATTCTGAGTCATTGTGAATGTGTGTGCTTATCGTAGTTTCCGAGCTAGGGATTTTTTTTGTTAAGAAATGCAGTCCCAGGGGGAAGATAACTTCAGGCACTGTAACAGTGGCGTTTTGAGACCCCCTGTGGAACTGGTATACATATTTATAGTCTTGCTATGTGAACTCTTCTTGCAGATGGTTTTTATGTTACACTCAAATTCAAAAGTACTGCCTGTTATTAGTATTGCTTATGATTGCAAACTATTACCTGGTGGGTTCTTAAAGGCACGCAGTTGTTCTTGGATGTTATGTCGTTTAGACTGCATTATATTATTTTGTAAATGTTCCAAATTTCACCCCGATGCCAAGTGATGAGACACATTAGGCCTATCCATTCGTATCTCTCACAGAGCATGGAGCGCAGTTTACATCCTATCCATCCCGCATATAAAATAAGGATTCTGATATGAGAGTAATGTTCAATCTTGTATCAGAATCCTTATCAAATGCGTATATATTTTTTGCAATGCACAGAACTGGAGTATATTCCAAATGAAGTGGAAAACGAAATTTTACATGATGGGGTTTTGTGTGCAGTCACTGTTGACTGGACAGAGACCTTCGATTTAAAGCTTTCGTGACTGCAGGGATTCATCTTCTTGGTTCTTTCGGTAAAGTCACGTAGAAGGGAAATGATAAAATAATAAAATAAAACATTATAAAATATTATTTAATTGTTTAATTTTTATTATTTTATTATATATTTGTAAATGTTTTATTTTTATTATTTTATTATTTCCCTTCTACGTCACTTTACCGAAAGAACCAAGAAGATGGACAGAGACCATCAACGTTCTGCACTTCATAAACTTGCGACAATAACGGGTGGCTTCCCAAATTCGATTACATGATCTCAACGGAGCCAGCTTGGCAGTTTGACCACTGAGCCCACTCGACGTCAACTTGTTATATTATATTTATACTGAATACAATGTCACCATATTTTGTGTCTAATGTTGTTAATCGTTCGAATAAAAGGTCTCGAATTTGCAATATCAAATGTGGTGCGTGTTTAATGCCTTAGATATTGTTGTAATAATCACATTTTAACACGACTCAATAAAATGGCCATCTTGTTACAAGTGACCAATATCAGGTAAAATAAGTGGAGTAGAATACGCATTTGGCATAATGGCAATGTTAATGCACCGTGTTAAACAGCCTCTGAATTGCATGAGCATATCCAACACCCCCGACCTTTTGCATTTCAAAAATGTTCCCCGATGCAAAATATTACTTCAGTTAATTGCATTGCAGTGTAACCCATAACATGACACACAATAACGCCATATTCAGGTACAGTACGACATAGCTTGATCTGACCTTACCTGGTGTTGGAAGATAGTTTTTATCAAGCATATGTTTAACAGTGTAAAGCAAATGAAGAAATACGTGTGCTTGCATTATGCATTTTATGAATCAGTAATACTTTTGACAGTAATTAAGAATGTAAATGTTAAGATTATTTATTAGTATTTTTTTTGAAATGGTACAAGCTGCAGGCAGGGTGAATATAAGCGGTAGACATACATTGAATACATTATAGCTCAGAATTTGTCATTAAAATCATATCTATATCATAAAATGTGACGATCAAAACTATAACATTCATAGCATAACGGTGTTGCTCTATTGCTGGTTTAAACAAATCGCCAATTTCAGCTGGATTATTCAGCATTTATATCTCTCAACGTTTTAAAAGATGTCACCGAACAGCGTTATTCTCTGTCATCAAACATTATTTTGAAATTTCCCTCCAAAGTATAGGTGCTAAAGCAATGTTTGTTTACATTTGTTGCCAAAATTAACGTAAACATCTGCAGTAGCTGGGGCTTAGCTATCAATACAATGCAAGTTATTCTGCTCAGATGGGCACAATTGGAAAAATTAACGAAACAGCAAAAGGTTCACGTGATTTTTATCCATCCCTTGTTTGGTGCACACTAAAAATGTTCATGCAAGCATCATTAGACCCGTCAAATTTTATGACGGTGGATAAGGTAAAGCTTAAATATTTAGAAACCCTTTTGTACATACGCTTTCGTTTTCATTGTATGTTTCACATTCACCCTCATTTAAAAGATCAACATCAACATCGAAACTTTTACAATCCTCAAACATTTTATACATGAAATCGGATAACCCCTTTATTTTTTTTTGCATGTAAGTAAATATATTTTGTTCCTCTTTCAAAAATTACTTACTTCTGGTTTAAATCCTCTCATGTTATTGCTTGAAAATTTCGGCATGCTTCATCTTTAAAGTATAAACATTAAAAAAATAGGGACAAAAGATAAGTTTGCTGTTTGAGATAAAATCAGGACGAAGCATAGCAAACGTGTTGCATAGAAGAAACTATCAACAAAAATGTTCACAATTACATTGCCAGACTGTGATATGACGCCGGATTGTAAACTTTTGAGATAATAGTTACCTTCCGAATTAGACCTGCTAATTGTAATTTTTAGACACCCTAACCAAATAATTCCTGAATCAATGCACACATTTTGAGACTTCAGATGCTAAACATCATTAAACAGAATGGCGGTGGTGGTGGTGGTGGGTGGGGGGGAAGGGAAATAGAGAGCATGGCATTTAATAAAATAATGATGAAAAACAAAAAAACAAGTCCACACAGTACCAAAATATGTTTCAAGTTATAAAGTAAAAAAGAGCCTGAGTAGACATTGTTCCAGCCTTAGTTGTCGTCACAGAAAGTGGTTTGCTCGTACATCAGACGTCTCACTCACTCCCATCCATTTTTTTTTTAAGCGCTCGACTTCCCGGCTCGGTACCGAAGAACTTAAGACTCGGAGGATGACTCTGCAAGGCTGTCCTGTAAGGATTTGAACATTTGCGAGTTCAAGAAGCGGGGGTAGGAGTCTCTGTGCATGAGGGTATAGATTTGCAACTGTGCGTCGTCAAATGTGTGGGACGTCGGTTCCAGCATGTTCCGATTGATAACCTCTCGTACGCGGGAGTCAAGGCTGACCTGTGAAGTCAAAAGTCAAAGTGTACAAGTTATCCTTCTGTTATTAAGTTCTAGATTTCTATGTTTATTTAAATAAAGTGTGCAAATACGCTGACTAAAGACCAAAATGCGATGCCAGTAGACACGCTCCCAGGCTTCGACAATATTTTCTTTAAAAGTAATATTTATTGCATCAACTTTATACAGTGTTTAATAAAAACAACCCCATATTCAGATATCTGTCGTGAACTTTGACACGTAATTTCATGACAGCATTAGCGTGGGACAGGAATAGGAGTGGGGTGTTTATTTTTAAATGCAGGAATGCAAAGGGGGGACACGTTTTCTTTTAATCAGCGGACAGCACGTGATGTACTGCAAAACGACGCGAAAATATTTAGGGGAACAACAACATTCCCACACACCTCCTTGGGAGACAGTATCGAGATATAGTCCTCATATATCACCCGGGCCTTCTCTTCAACGGCTCTTTTATTGGCTTCTCTTTTCAAGTCCTCGCAGGCCAGCCAAAAGAGCATGTTCTCTTCACTAAATTCAGTCCGTAAAAACTCTCGGAATATATTTCTTCCGCCCGCGCTCCGGATCAGCTTGTCAAAAGACTGACCCCACACTTGCACCTCCTCCATCGATGGTTTTCCACTGCTTTGGGAGTGGTTGGGTAGAGGGGGAGGGACAATTCAAAACATACATTTTAGACCTCATAATGAAAGTGCAAACAATTATATGGCAAACACATCGTGAAATCCTCAGTCTCGATTCCGGATGTATGCTGAACTTCTTTTGCACCGTACACAGCCAACCGTGCTAATCGGAGGTGCGGGAAAGTAATATGAATGTCATTGGTAGTGTAATCGCTCTCAAGTCGAAGTGATGTCCTGCTACAATGGGCATCAAGGCCGTGTGCATCTCCCGTCTACAGCCCAGGGCCAGCGTTGGAAGTTTCACAATCATGTGGCGGGGACATGTCCTCTCCATAGGACAATCTTTTGTCAAGGCGCTCTTCCCCCTCCAACCCAGCTTAAATATACGCTCCAAGCCTGGGGTGTTTCATTCAGACGCTGTCTTCCCAACAGACCTGTTCTTCGCCTGAGGACGGCTGCTTGCGTTGTGGCCGAAACGTCGTGAGAATTTTTTTATTGTTTTATTTTTATTATTTTATTATTTCCCTTCTACGTGACTTTAATTTAATTGTTTTATTTTTATTATTTTATTATTTCCCTTCTACGTGACTTTAATTTTATTATGTTTTATTTTTATTATTTTATTTTATTATTTCCCTTCTACGTGACTTTAATTTTATTATGTTTATTTTTATTATTTTATAATTTCCCTTCTACGTGACTTTACCGAAAGAACCAAGAAGAGGACAATCACGGGTGACTTCCCTGCAAAGTGCTACTCATTTTTTTTTATCGATCCTGCACGGAAGTTGGCATGTGCCAACCCTCCGCCGGGGAATTCGAACTCACAAATATTGCGATGGTAAGCCGTTCCCTTCGCCATTGAGCCACCTCTCCGGAAACCGCTGTGGCGAGTTAAAGGCAGATGCCTGAAATGTCTTGCTCACAGCCACCGCTGTCAGAAACGACCTCCAGAGAACCCCTTCCAAAGACTGTAATAAAGCTGAACAATTTTCCAATCAAAGTGAATGTTTGCCTTTCTCATATGCTCACTGGCTCTTGATTGCAGTTTTCAGTGTGTGACGATTGGCATTATATACGTAACATATTTATGGGTCAACGGAGAGCTCTTGCATCTGGACTGTGCTGCAAATCTGTCCGTGTTCATTACTGTCTGATGTTTGGTCGAGCAAGGACTACAGATGCCAGACTATCAGCAAAGCATACCACTGTCTGTAAGAGTAAGGCCATGCACAATGCCTACCCATTACCTTCCTCGACCAATGGCACTTTGCACCACAAGAAACTCACACTGCTACCCTCAAAGTCCCAAACTGCTTGTCTGTGTTTTACGTTTTTTTTATTATCACTTTGAATAATACGTATTGTCCCCTTCACTAAAATGTAAAGAATGCATAAGTTGAGAATCCATGCTGCTTCGTGAATATTTCCAGAACACGTTGACTGGTTTCAAATAAGTTGTATAAAATCTCATTTAGGTTCACCATTGGAACCTCCTTTGCCAGTAGCAAAATATGATAATTGTTTTTTTACCCTTTTATCTGGCAACAAAACTGACACCTTTTTTACAAGGAGTCATGTTTGCATTGACCACAATACCTGCAGTCGGAATGCAAACAAAAAACACAACTCTGATAATGTATGAATACTAATGTATGCACTGTCCTTGAAATTAATTGGTCCAACACCATGTGAGACGAGGCTCTAAGAAAAGCTGTCTCGGGTGTGAACCAATCAATTTCAAGGACAGTGCATACATTATCAGAGTTGTGTTTTTGTTTGCATTCCGACCACAGGTATTGTGGTCAATGCAAACATGACTCCTTGTAAAAAAGGTGTCAGTTTTGTTGCCAGATAAAAGGGTAAAAAACTCATTTAGGTTGTCTTGCAGCATTATGAGTAAGAGCATATATAATAAGAACTCAGAAAAATATGACTCAGGAAGAAAACTGGACTGGTTCTTGGACATTCTGGTTTTCATAAGCAGAGTCAAGCTTCGATTTAAAGCTTTCGTGACTGCAGGGATTCATCTTCTTGGTTCTTTCGATAAAGTCACGTAGAAGGGAAATAATAAAATAATAATAAAACATAAAATATAATATTATGTTTTATTTTTATTGTTTTATTATTTCCCTTCTACGTGACTTTAATAAAAAAAAAAACACAATTAATTATAATATTATGTTTTATTTGTATTATTTTATTATTTCCCTTCTACGTGACTTTACCGAAAAAACCAAGAAGCAGAGTCAAGCTTGTTTAACCCTTTCCCGTTCCAAGATGCATGCACGTTGCAGGGTGAGTCCCGTTCATCTCTGAATATCAGAACACGCAAGCGACTCGCCGTTATTTGTATTTAGAGAGGCATAGCGCCTGTTTTTAAAGACATTGTACTCACCACAGAGAATTGTAGTGACACGACTGCACTCTACGATAGCTGACGCCAAACTGTGCCACACACCCTCCCGCATGGTCTTGTTCAAGCCTCGGTACCGATAAAGTTAATTTATTTTTTCTTTCGATTTGATTCCGATGACGTGCCCGCATGTGCCTGTACGTCGATGACGAGCGGGCATGTCATCGGAATGGAATTGGAAGAAAAACTGATGACATACATGTACGTCATGGGAAAGGGTTTACATATATTTTAGGGTTTGCTCGTTGAAATGACATGTTAGGCTAACTCAAAAGCTGAAATTGATTTTCTACTCCAATGAGTATGTTGAGGCAGCGGTAGAAATTCCACATTCCAATGGTTGCAAGCGAGGTCTTTTGAGAGGACAATCACTGCTGAATTATCCACAAGGCTATTCCATTTTTAAATCCTTTATATTAAGTTCACTTGCTTGCTTGCTTGCGCGCTTACGACCGTGCAAATCTTTCGGTCGTTTTTTAACCCACTTCCCATGATCCAATCGAGCTGACATTTGCACACAGACTCGTTGTGCATGACAATTTATTTTCGTGAAAAAATTTTTCCTAAATTTTCCACTTTTTAGAAAAAAAAAAATTCATATTTAATTTAAAATACCAATGTGATAAAAATGAAACTCTTACTCAAGAAAAACAGAAATGAATAATAAAATAAAACCGATGCCACGCATATAAAGGATTTATAGTGAAAAACTTTGTTTTTACGGGTTAATTTTTTATTGACCCTGGAGGCAAGGTGGGCTGAGTCAGCCTTCGACTGAGATTTTAGCTCACAATCTTCTAACTGAAAGCCATGCATTGTAACGCTGCCACCCTGCCGCAAGGAAGCGGTTGTATGAGTGGTCGGTCATAATGCCCTCCAATTTCAAGCTTTGAACCTGATGTATACTTCAGAAACATTTTACACCATCCTTTTGTTTCATATAGAAAGTATTACATACTCTTTAGAGGATATGTTTGTACTGCGTGAAAGGTGTAATTATACACACCCTTTGTAGTCATGCAGAAATGTTATTTGTTAATTATTCTTTGAAATATGTCTCTGCTCAAACTCTGAACACTTTTGAAATAATATTTATGAAGATAAAGGTGCAGCACTGAAAATGTTTTCTCCACGTCACTGCCGATTGAAGGGCCTCCACTCTAGAAAGCCCATACCGAAGGTATTTGGCCTAATCTCCCACGCTGGCTAGACATCTTGGAATAGCTCTGGAAATACTGTTGGGTTGGAATTTAAGAAATGTTACCATTGTTTCAATTGCTGCATCGGGATAATGGTTGCCTCTGGATTGTAAGTACAGTAAGATAACCATTACACCACAGCAACATTTCAGAACCTTTGGAATTAAATTCATAACAATGTACATCACACAACTCCGTATAACAACATGATCATTACACATTTTATATCGTTCAGCATCATATTCTCTGTGGTAAGATTGCCTTTTCTTTGCCGCACACTTCCCTGAAAAAACATAGATTTAGCTTACAACGTGTGATTGTTAAGATTCCCTTTGAAGTAGTCGGTGAGGAAAATGTATCGGTGAAAGAAAATAAATCGCACACAATGCTCCACTGGGAAATTTCACGTATGTGAACGAATACCTGCTGTCTTTGTTTTGGACCATTTCAATCCGAGTTTCGCGGGATGCACGCCTGCTCTTCCTCCTTGCTGCCTCTTCGTTTCCCATCGTAATGCTGCATGGGAGATGCACCACAGGTCCATTCACCGCTCACTTGCACATCGATTACAATGATGTTTCAATGATATCTCGAAGCAACGATTTTTCACTGTTGCACGCACATTAATATTTTACATTTAATTGTTTTTTTTGTTAATGGAATTTTAAATGGAAAGATAAATAAACACAGTGTGGTTTCATACAAATGCTATTTTTTCATTTAGTGTCGTTATATGTTATGTGTGTAAGAACAAAACAGTGTTTGGTGTCCAATAATAAATGTAAATACAGTACACAAAATAGTACTTACCCTGTCCCATCAGCATTGTTAAGCTTAAAATAAGGGCTTTCACAAATAGGGATATGAATTAAGTATAAAATATGTTGCATAACAACAACACACTTATTATGCAACAGTTAAACCTTTTTTTTCCTCTCCCAATAACACAGTGGCCTGCATATAAATGTACAAAGCAATTCATTGTAAGCTACACAATGTTACAATTAATCAATTTGAGGGAGACCAATTCACAAAACGGCCGCAGCTGAAAGCACGCAATGGCAAGTGCAAATTGTGCAGGTGATTTGTGGCCAAAACAATCGAATTGCCTAGGCCGCCTCTGGGCTCTGATGATGGAACAGGGTATACTGTACCAGGAGCAAGAGCAGCAACAGCACCAACAGAAGCAGCAAGCCGGCGAGTGTGGAGAAGCTGGTGCCCCTCCATCATTCTGCACCGTCTGTCGCCTGCCCATGTCTGCTCACTTGCATCCCTTATCCTGTGAACGTGACACAAAGACAGAGGTCTCCCATATAGCCTTTAACAGACTGGTGGGGCAAGGGTGGTTGTTTGCGAGCGCCTATGAAGAGCAGCGCGGCACACGAGAGGGTGGGTGGCCAGCACCACAGTCTTTGTCGTCTTCCCAGTGGCGATGTTTACGCATCGTGCCAGGTACTTATTTGAGGCTGAGTCGATCTAGGGAAGGCCCGGGGCTGTTGCAGATTTTTGTCAGTGGTCTTGGCCGTCAGTCGTAATCGAAACTCGGGCCTTCGGGTTCAAATCTCTGCGCTAACTACCACACTGCTTCTCTCCACGGCTCCATATGTGGCACACACACACACACGGCGCGCATTCACACATGGGCGATAATGTTACTACAAATGCCACATGATGAAATGGTAACAAAATTAGTGGCTGGTGCGTTGTTTTTTTTTAGACGTATTCAAAGGGTACAACCGCCGCACAAAATAAAAAAAACAATGGAATTTTCCACGCACAATGTGGCACGAGGATGGCTTAATAAGAGGTGTGTGTACAGTGCATACACACACGAATCGTAAGTTCAGCAGCAAACAGAGTGTTCCATTTTCAGGGGGAAAGGGGGAATTTGGTTGGTGGCTGTGATATATCGGAGAGGATGCAGACTGGGTATGCACGAGGGTGCTGTTAGAATTCGAAACCATCTCCACGTCAGCCAGAAAATGTCTAAAAATAAAAGGTCTTCGTGGAATTTACCCTGGTCACTAGATATATTTCCATCTTGAATCATTTCCAACGCCCTTGCACATTTGTTCATTTGCTTCCCATAACGCCGAAACTGTCTTGGGCATTGCACGGGATGTGGCATTCTCCCCTTTGGCCAGGTTTGGGGAAGGCAAAGTAATTTCTTTACTGCATAAACGATATAACACTCAATATTATATCAATTAGACTAAGGAGATGTGGAAGGGGTGGTGTCAGCACCATTGGTGAAGTGTGTTCTCCGGAATGTTAAGACAAAAGGACATCAGCATATGCAGCAACAACAACACGATTAATAACACATCACTCCAATCACCCTTTTATCAAGGCCCCTTCCCACTGAGGCAGATGACATAACCCATTCTTGCAGAAGCAATTTTTACACAAAGGGAATGACGGCGTCACTTCCGCCTGGTGTAAAAAAAGAGACATCTCGATCCGCCAGTGGCGTCGCACAATGCGCAGGGCTTTATAAATAGGAATGATCAAATAGACCGGGTGAGACGATAAACAATACCAATAATCATGGCCACTTGGTCTCCCGTGTTCGTGACATATGGGCACCCAGACTAACGTTGATTCCCGCCGCCAGCTTTGAATTAGAAACGTGAGCAACGCTCCTACAAAAACAATGAATAATTATTGCATTTAAACGGACACAATGAGTCCACATAAATGTGCAATTTTTTTTTACAAATGCAAGTTTTTTTTTTCAGTTACGGTTGTTACATATTATTATTATTCGGTCTTGCACGGACATCCTTTGGTATAAAATTATGTTTGTAACGTGGAGCCAAAAAACAGACAACACATTTTTCATGAATATGCATTACAAAACAAATAGAAACCCACAATGAAAACACGTTTCCACATATACCAAACAAACACACACTCACCACACCTTATACGGCATACAATGAGCCACATCCAATGTACACATATAAAATGTATATCACTGTGTATAATATACGCAGTATATTAAATGTCAAAAAATTGCGCGCACCGGCACGAAATGCGAGCGGCTGAGACCCGCAAGCCGCCGGTGCCACACGCCGTGGATGTCCTTACCGGGTGAGGCTGGGGGGCCCAAGCCAACAGCTGTGACTCCTCCCGTCGCCTTCACGCCCGCATCAGCAACACGAAGGAGCTTCCCTCCCGAGAGGAAGGACTCCGCCTGCCATCGGGGCGACCGGCCTTTATCGCCACGCCGGCCATGCAGGCAAACGAGCGAGCGAAGAAATGAGGAGAGATGATGCCGTTGGTGGTGGTGATGATGGTGGTGATGATGATGAAGTTGAAGTTGAGGACGACGACGACGATGATGATGATGACGGTGATGATGTATGTACACGCGAACGTAGGCGGTTGGAAGGGCGGAATGGTGGGATGACGACGATACGGCGAGAGGGAGAGATGTCGGTGGGGGCGGAGAGCGAGATGTGCGAGATGAGGTTGAGACAGAAGGCAAGGGGGGGGGATAAATGGAAGAGGTGGGTAGCACAATGGGACCACGTTATTTCTGAGCTGCGCCGGTGTGCATCTGACAAAACACGCGTCTTCTTCCGCGGCACGTAAATGGTCTTCCTTGACGTCGCGATCGATTGATTTGAAACGCTAAATAAAATAAAAGATAGCGTTTTGCCCTATTCCACGATTTCCGTCTACCATTATTTATTACATATTACGCAATTATTCATATTGACGCCGCTTGCAAAATCGTTCCAAATGCATTGTTGATTTCTCTCTGCCTGCCCTGCATCGTTGTCGTCGTGTGCTTCCTCTTCTTTTAATTCTTCACCCAGTGCTTGCGGTTCCCTCTTTTCATTGTTCTTCAGTCCCCTACCACCACCACCACGATCATCTTCACCCGCTTAACGCGCGCGCGTGCGCTCAGGTGCCTCCTCCGTCTCTCCTCTCTCGCACTGGAAAGGGATCTTCCTGATACTGCTGCTGCTGCTGGTACTCCCACTATTGCTGCTGCTCCTGCTTCAGAACAAGCAGCAGCAGGATGATGAGGAGGAGGAGGATAAAGGAGGAATGGTGGACTGCCTCCTGTGAGCTGAGCGCTCACGCCCGAGCGAGCTGTCTCAGGCCAGCAGTGCCGCAGTGGTGTGGGCCGGGTGGTGCAGCAGCAGCAGCAGCGCGCTCTGTCCCAGCCCGCGGGACAAATCGAGGAGCGGCGTTCCACGTTTTTTTTTGCTCCAGCGACGGCGCAGGGCTTAGCGGGCGCTAGCGCTGTGAACGGGGAGAAACCCGAGTTCGAATCCAAGCCACGGCGAATACGAGTAGCAGCAGCAGCAGCGGCAGCGTGTGAGTCATATCTAAAATGGTATTGGCTCTTTTTGCACCCACCCACCCCCTCTCTCTCTCTGCCACCTACCCCCCCCCCTGACCACCCCACTGGCCCAGCGTGGTGAAGTATGGTCAAAACCACCCCATGATCGACATGGCGTGGGGAATCCTCTATTCATTTTGTGGATTGAGATTGGCTGGAATAAAACAAACAATTTCCCTCCCCCATCTAATTCCGACTACACACTTTCTGCTATACAGTGCGGTAATTGCAATTAGAGGGGACGCGCAGTACGTTTTAACACGTTGGGTAATTGTGTGCCATTGTGGAGCGGTGGCGCAGTGGTTGAACACACTACGCTATAAGGAACCGGGCCGCACAAATTCGATTCCAGATCGCGGCCAACACCAATAACTAAACTAATCATTTCGTCAACCCAAACAGACCGGCGTGGGGAAGTATGGTACAATTACTTCGACGACCGCTACGGGCGTGGTGAGACCTTTATCCAGCAGTGGATTGACAAAGGGCTGCATGCTTTGTTAATCTTAAACCATTGCTGCATATATAATCACTAGCCATAATCGACTGCTGGATGAAGGATCAATGAAATGTGAAGAGTATGTTGAATTTGTGTTACATTTTGAACCAACTATTACATACTGAACCCACCATTGGCCATGCGACAGATAGAACACGTGCAATTATAGTATAAGGAATGTACATGTACACTACTGTGTCGACAAAGATCCCCCATATAGCCTTAGCAGACTGTTGGGGTAAATGTTGTTAGCGAGTAGCAGGGACGGCACAAGAGGGGGGGGGGGGTGGCCAAATATAACTCCCGACCTCCTTTGTCTCCCCAGTACTGATGTTTACACACGGCACCAGGTTCTGATTTAAGGCCGAGTCGACCTGGGGGAGGCCCACGCACCAGGTTCAGATATTCGCCACTGATGTTGAATCGAGCTCGGGTCGCCGGGTTTCTTAGCGCAGTGCGCTAACCACTACGCAACCGCTCCCCACACACGTACCACACAGCACGGAGTGCAGTGGTCATAAGCCGTGCACCTAAGCCGTGAGGTTTATACGTGTATAAATGATTGCGTGGTATATATAATATAATAGAGTACACCGTAAAAGCCATTTATGTATGTGCTGTAAAAATTGCATAAGTTACATTGGGTCATTTAATGCTTGGTCGATTTGTAAACCACGTTGCGCAAAACAGGTCTTCGTTTCATGTACCTACATTTAATACACTGTTAACATTGCAATAAACCTACATTCTATAAAGCCTCATCATCATCATCAGCCATGGTCAATCCAATGCTACCCAAACTCGCTCTCTGCTAATGCAGGGCAGCGCCAACGTGTTTCCGAATGTGTTCAATGGCTCGTGAAGATGCTGAAAGTCGCTATGCTTTCCACTTCAGATTCGCGCAGTGTGTATTGCAGGCAAAGTTGTAACAAAGGCTGCGACACGCGTGTGAATGCGATGACGGATGTTTTCATAATAACGTTTTTTGGGTGAGATCGCGTAAGTATAAATCTGTCAGCCCGCCAATACGTGATACACCTTACTGGTTGTCTGTGTCGGGTGGTGGCGGGTTAACGACACAGTTATACTGGTAGGAACCTCCTGGTTACACCAGCCCACATGGGATTATTGTGTTTGTCCGTCCGTCGTGAAGGGAGGGGCTGGGTGGGGAGGGAGGGGCTGGGTGGGGAGGGGAGAGTGGGGAGGGGCTGGGTGGGGAGGGTGGGGCTGGGTGGGGAGGGGCTGGTCACCCCGTGGTGCCCTTATAAAACTCAACGTTTAACCTACTCACGCCGGCTTGTGCCCGCCCTCACAGTCGGACATATTTGCGGAATACACCACGCCGCCGTTGACCCTGGCCATTGACCGAGCAACCCAACGTTCCTACCAGCTCCCTCCGCAGGAATGTGTTACTTAGGCGATCTAACCCAAAACACCTTGATTATGAATAATATTGGTCGCGAAAGCCTAAGCGTCAAACTGATGTACGTTTTAGAGGCAGCAGAGTACGCACTGTGTATGTATATTACTATGTGGCCCAACACGTGCTGAAGATGGATCTATCGTCAATTCACAACTCGCATGAGAGCAATGATAAATAATCGTTGCTTCGCAACTGTTGAATTGAATGGGGTTTTTTTTCTTACAGATTGTCAGCACTTCTCCACTAGATGTCAATACTGCACAACCTTTTGCGTAATTGTGAACTTTCAGACGCAGCTCAGCTGACGGCCTACATTCTCCGAAGGGTCCTGCGTAGACAAAAAACGTATCGTGCATTATGTGCAATATGTAATCGGTCAACATTTAAGTGTAAGCAATGCAAGATAAAGACACCACACGATATATGCATATTCTTGGGTTTTTTCGGTAAAGTCACGTAGGTAAAAAAATTAATAAAATTAAAATAAAATTAAAATCACGACGTTTCGGAGGCAACACAAGCTTCCGTCTTCAAGTGGAACCGTCAGCACGATACAGCAAGCGTGCTTTGATTTTTATTTTAGTTTTATTTTACTTTTATTAATTTTAATGTTTTACCTACGTGACTTTACCGAAAAAACCTAAGAATATGAATCCTTGCAGTCACGAAAGCTTCAAATCTAGAACTATATATGCATTAATTTAGGTTGATAACAGCTTTAGGTGATGCCACGCGCTTACGCTTGCAGACACCACGTGATGTCCTGCAATGTACCACACCTCTGATTAGCACGGTTGGTTACATACAGTGCGAAAGAAGTTCAACACACATACAATATATCAATACTGTATTATTATAGCATAGCCCTAACATATAGCCCGTTGCCAATCCACTGGTGATGGATATTTAACCGTACTTGGCCGCGATGGTCACTGGGTGTTGGTGAAGAGGCGTAGGGGACCCGCACCCAAGACCGATTCTGACATCACTCGTCACTTTCAGTTAGCCGTGGCCCTGAATCGAACTCGGGTTAACATGTAGGTGACTAACCCCTGCGTCACCGCTCCCAAGTCATGCGCACACTAAGGCTCGCTAATGGAAGGTTGAGTTGATGCCACGGTGTATATTCCTCCACGTGGATGTCTTCCACGAAATCTGAAAACGTGTGGCCCAGTGTTCTTCAATTGGCATTATTGGCGCAACCGGCCAAGATGATGAATGCGGCACCAGTCGGAAATACGTTGTTGTCTTTGCCTACACAAACAATTTAGACTTTGGGGCGCGTCTGAACAAAAAAAAGCCGTGAGCTTGTTATTATTTCCATCACCACATAAAGGGTACGATTAAATCAAATGTAACAAGCACAAAACAACATGCGTGCTTAAACGGAAGCGGTTTTTTTTTAATATATAAGGGAACTCTGAAACGTTGCTTGTGAACGTGTCTTTGACCTTGAGTGAAACATAATGAAGGCATAGATTGTGGCACAAGCCCTGTGACAAAGACAAAGATCCCCCGTATAGCCTTAATGGAACTGTTGGGGCAAATGCTGTTAGCGAGCACCTGTGAAGGCCGGCACGGTGCACGAGAGGGTGAGTAGCCAGCAACCACGCCCAGTCGTCTTTGTCTTTCTAGCGGCGATCTTTACACACCACACCAGGTATTCATTTGAGGCTGAGTCGACCTATGGGAGGCCCAGGACCGTTTCAGAAAATCGTCACTGGTGTTGTCAGTGGCCGGGTTCGTAGCGCAGAGCGCTAACCGCTACACCACCGCTCCCCTGTGACACACACGGAAGCCAGAGAGATCAAATGTATCGTCTTCACGGCACAGATTTTGTATCCAAAAAGGGGGAAATTGTGGGATGTTGGCATCTCGCCTCTTTCTCTTACGGGCGCCACATCTTCGTTACGACAACGTCACCGCGGTAAAAGAAGTTACCGTTGCTCGTTTTAACCAAAAGTTTTTCAATTTAAGTTTTCATTTATTAGGTATAGCCCTGTGAGCCATTCGGCTCTTGAATCTGGTGCAACCGCAGCAAACAAAAACCAAAAACATGAACAAGAAAACGTCTTAAAGTGACTATGCGCAAACAGAAAAATCCAGGTTTTAACCAAAAGGGCTCCGTGGGCAGTAAAACGAGGTTGTTGCCCAGCTCGCCCCCGTAACAAAGTTGCGGCGTAATTGAAGAAGGTGCCTCACTTCGCCTCGCCGCTATTGACATTTCCGCGAAGCCGCGTGCGGTCTAACGAGAACACGAGTTGGTGGCCAGCCCAGGGGGCTTGTTAACGCACGCGTGCTTGGCCGGCGTTCGAGGCGACACGGAGCAAACGGCAAGCATTCGGGATAAAAGTGTGCAACTCTCCAGCCAAAAACCCTCGGCGTCATTTAAGAGGTGGACGATGCATTGGTCTTGATCGATCTCGCCCCGGCCCCCGATCAGGAAATCGCTTTGGAAATTACGTTAACAGTGCAACAGATACAGAATAATACGTAAAGGCGCAACCCTGGAAATGACTTGCTCACAGCCTACGCTGGCGTGAGAACTTTTCCGACAGGGAATTCTGAAGAGCCTCTCTTCAGGGAATATTGGCATGTTCTTCCATTCTGGCCAGACGTTTTTTGGGAGAGGTGGGAGGACCCACGGATGGGAACTGCCGATAAATTCACCGCGGAATACCCATTTATATTTACGGCTGTCCAGAAGCGGAGTAATTCATATCTGTATAATGGTGAGTCGTGAAATATATGTGTATCATAAGACTGCATCCGAATGCACGGTGCACGTTTATTAAGCCTCGCAGAACGCAAAACCTCTTGTCGTGTAAATTAGAAGCTCACATTTAAAGCACTTATCCTGTCGGCAAGGCATTTTTTAGTCAATAAAAAGTCTAAGCGAGCGAGGTGGGTTGGTTCAGATGGATCACAGGAATGATCAAAACTGCAAACATGACGAGACGGGAAAACGGTTACGAGTTAAAATAGCCGGAGTGGGCATAGTCGAGAAGATAATACTCGTTACTCGAATGGGCAGGATTGCTCTCCTTGGAAATGAGACACGGAAATGGAAGGCAACAGGAGTAGAGGATCACAGAAAAGTACGTGGATTGAAGCAGTGGTAAAATACCTACAAGAACAATGATTGAGATTGAGCGCAGCAGTAGCCCTGGCTTGAGATAGAAGACCATAGTGGACATGTGATGGTCACCATTCTTGTTAATGAGATGACGAGTGGGGCAGATGATGATGATGATGATTTAAAGCTCGTTCTTAATGTATTCCTAGAATATACACGTAATAATTTGACTTAATGCTGTATGAGTATATGTACATGAGCACATAGGGCCTAACTTTTACAGTGTTGCATACAATCACAGAACATAACACAGAGTTAATTAACTTACCTATAGTCAATCTACTAGCCCCCTACTTTGTGCCTATGTATATAAAATCCTTCATATATCATTTATACAAATAGCATATTTTTAGAATATACAACCAAATCATGTTTGTGAAAGCCCTATACAGTATTAATAGCAGTTACATATAAATAAAAACTACCGAAGTTCACATTCATATAGTAAGCGCAAACTCTTAACATTTCGACCACCACTTTGATATGAAGTGTTAACTATAAAAAGGATAATATACATACATACGTACATGCATACATTCAAATCACACATGTGCTGATGTATACAACACAAGATATCATGTCGGAGCGTTGTGCTGCTTTACTTACTGTGTTCAATTCATGGGAACACCAGCGGCAAATGAACACGTACGTCCCATGGGCTGAGCGGCGATTTCTGCTTCGTTTAAAACCCCTCACTCGTAACTTTCAACTTCGTGACTTCCTATTTTGCCAGCAAGATGCAAGAGACGGGCATCAGGAAGGAAGCTGCTGCGCCGAGATAAACATTCGGAACTCTGGGCTTGTCCACGACAGGAATGACGAGGCTGAAGACAGACTCTTTTGTTGTTGTTTAAGACGGACAGTGTACGATTCAAGTGTGTGTGTGGGTCAAACTTTGCAGAGCTAATTACAGGTTGGATGGAGAGAGAGAGAGAGAGCGAGAGAGAGAGAGAAATCATCATTTAGCACAACCACGTCTTTCCCGCCTCAATGCCCAGCCAACATAAACAGAGGTTTCATCGTAAAAAATAAACCCACACAGAAAGGTCTTGTGAAGTAAACAACACGAGCTATCCCAATGCAATTATGTGAAGTCAATTGTCCCTGCTGATAGCTTACAAAAATAATCCCGACGTGCCCTCTCTAAACATGAAAATAGTTGCCGTATTATTCACCCGACGACTGCAATTGAAATGTGTTTTTATTATTTTTTTGCAGGAAAACATTTTTATAATTGAATACTTACAAACCCTAATATGACATTTCCTGCAATATTAAACAGCATTTAACGTGTTTTTGTGTTTTTTATATTTATATATAGTACGTTTAAGCATGTGTTTATAACCCAAATATACAGAGGTGTGGACTCGAGTCATGTGACTTGGACTCGAGTCAGACTCGAGTCATGAATTTGATGACTTGCGACTCGACTTGGACTTGCATAACAATGACTTTGTCCCACCTATGAGATGTGGACTCGAGTCATGTGACTTGGACTCGAGTCAGACTCGAGTCATGAATTTGATGACTTGCGACTCGACTTGGACTTGCATAACAATGACTTTGTCCCACCTATGAGATGTGGACTCGAGTCATGTGACTTGGACTCGAGTCAGACTCGAGTCATGAATTTGATGACTTGCGACTCGACTTGGACTTGCATAACAATGACTTTGTCCCACCTCTGCAAATATATATCTCTATCAATTTAAGACAACCAATTGGGTGAGGATTCCAACAGAGGGCGATGCGTCCACAGACTTGGAACTACAGCGAACTGTCGGATGGGGGCCTCATTAAAAACACGAGGCAAACGTCAATTCCTGCCGTTACGTTTATTTATTCCAGCACATTTGTAAGGCTGATACTGCATCAATGTTTTACGTCCGTTGAATCATAAAAGGGTCACAGCTATTAATGCAGGGAAGCCACCTGTCCATAGCACACCATTGATCATTCGTAAATATATGTTGCCACTTATTCTAAATGTAACCCCTTCATATATACAAGGTCAATCAAAGCAAAATAGTGACGTCCAATCGATATTCATATTATTTTCCCATCTACGCTATTATATCTTGTGTTTTCTTTAAGTTTGTTTGGTAAAGTGATCTTGGAGCAAATGGAATGTCAAGATCTCCCATTATGGACATCACCAACCCAATAAGTCCTTTTGAGGGAATTTATAGCAAACGACTTCTATCCAACATTATTATACTGCCTATCATTTGTTCCTGACAGTTTATTTTAAAATGATATGAATACTAGACCTTTAAAATCTTAATTATATTTAATGTGGCAAAAATAAAATGGAGTTTCTTTTTACCAGTTTAAAAAGTTCTTAATTAGTTTTTTAGGATGACCATAATCCAGCCCTGGTCATTTTTTCTTGATTGTAATTTGCTACATTTATTAAAAAACAATTTTGTTTTAAATTAATTTTTGGCGACCACGAAATGTAAATGGAAACATGTTCCAAACTTAATACATCACCTTTCACTACAATTCTGTTTGCAAATGCCATGTAGCTAATACATGTTAACACTATGTAGTTAAGGCCAATGGACATGTTGCAGATCATTTAATCGCTTATGACAGGAAACTAGTCCATCACTCCTCTAAACTTATATTTATTAAAATGTTAACTGAATTGTAAAAAACTCATTTTACTTGTTTTAAGCATATCAATTATATGCAGCCTTTGTTATCACAGTCTCTGCTATTTTATACTGAAATTCTTGCAAGATGTTTTTCAAGATTTCAAACAGGGATGAACAAATATATTATTGACTTTAGTAAGAACTTATTCAATATGGCTTTCAAAAATCCTCGGAGTTTCTGTCTCTAGATTCAACCGTGATGAAAATGGATGATTGACCAATGTTTCCATGGCCACCATTGCTTTAGTCAGGAGCCATAATTTAACTTTCAATAGAGAACATGTATGAGGAGAATGTCTGGAAAATGGCTGTGTCAGAGTAGATGAAACTTAATCATGGCACATATGAGCCTGCCTACAGCAGGAAGGAAAACAGAGACAGCCAATGGGAAATTGATTTTTAAGGAGCCGTAACCATGGAAACTTGGATTGAAGACTGGATTTTTGGGGTTTTAGTGAGGGAATTTCTGAGGAAAATATCTGGAAAATGGCAAAAAGTTAATGACACTGCAGTGTCCACAGCTGTGCCATTTCACTGCTGAGATCAGGCATATATATTTTTGGGAAATTAATTTGTAAAGAAATTGGTTACCATAGCAACATGGTATGAGGCGAATTTTATTTAGAGATCAGAAAAAGGATTTCCTTGGAAATTTGTAGGAGAAAAAAACAGGGCTTAATACAGCCAAGCCTGTCCGGGTCAGTGAGCCAGAACATATTTCTGTAGACGGCACACTTCATCCAGTATCCCTCTTGCTTTAGCTGTGGCTACTAGTCACATGTCTATATCATGATCCAGGACATATTTGGTGATATATTAAGCTATGCGTAAAAATGTGGTGCAGTACACTCGTGATAGTCCAGCAAAAAAAAACATATAACTGTGCACATGTATGGTGAATTAATATGAATACATTTTTCTGAACATAGACACCACCTGCCTAGAAATGAACAAGTATTCATTTAGCGATGCATCAAATCAGGCTTGTGTTCCAGATACATACATCGAATCGTATGCGAGAAATGTAATTTGTAAATGTTGTATAGTATGGGTTCATGTGATCCCTGCAGTCACTAGGGACACTGCTTCATAATACTGGACTGTCGTTTAAAAATATATATCTACAGTATTTCTGAAACTGAATTGTGACTGGTGTTAGCCATGGTCTGGCATCGAGCTCAGGTAACTTGTTTCATAGCGCATTGCACTAACCACTGTGCCAATGGCCCCCCGCCCTCCCTCATCCATAGCACATTCCACAACAAACCCAATGGCCTGTGTTTGATTGATACCGATGTTTATTTTAAGTCTATTACATTTTTGATTATTTATCTTGTGTTGATCGCCGATTGTTTATTGTTTATTTATGTCTGTTAATTGTGATTCATTTTTTAATTGCTTGGTTGCACCGTGGGACCAAGAGAGAGGACTGTAATTTCATCTGTGTTGTATGTCATGCATGTAACACACTTGACAATAAAGTGACTTTTGACTTTGACTTTTGACTAACATCAGTGGAGAATGATATCTGAACCAGTCTTGGGCCCCCTCTTCATAAACTGCCACTGGCCAGTTTGGTGAAATATAGTCAAACAACCCCCATTGACTAAAAGTCATGGGGAGGACTTCATCCAGCAGTCAATTGACAAACAGGGCTGTAAATTAAAACAAACGTATCTACCTTGTGCCTCACTTGAAGTGAAACAACAAAATGATTGCATTTTACGTAGATAAATTCACTCTCCAAAAAGGATTAGCATTTGCAATCACAATACAGCTGGCTCAAGCTTGGTACCTGGCAGTGCCCCAACAACAGAAGCCAATTCATTTTGACCGGTGTGCGAATTCAGTGGAAACAAAGCAGAAGTAAGCGTACAGCCCAATATAATTGACCAATGAAATATTTAATTACGCATTGCCATTTAATAATCAAGTGTGACCATTAGCGTTGTGCACAACTAAACAATGGCTTTTAACTCAAAATGCATGCAATACAAGTCAGCTAGTGTTGTTGTTCATGCAGGCCTTTTGCTATTATCCGAGGGAAATCTCCGTGGGTACCTGGATTGAAAAAACCTAAGAGTATACCTGGATTGAGCTTTGCTATGAAAAGTGCCACTTTCCCCAAGAGGGGCAGAGTAGATCCCATACTCTAAGTTCTTTCGGTAAAGTCACGTAGATAAAAAATGAAATTAAAATTAATAAAAATAAAATAAAATAATAGAATAATTTTAATTTCATTTTTTACCTACGTGACTTTACCCAAAGAACTAAGAGTATGAATCCTTGCAGTCACGAAAGCTTCAAATCTAGAGTAGACCCCTTCTTTTACATCTTAAAAAAAAAGTTAAGCGTTTTGGTGTTTTTGTTTAATTTTAGCCATCGTGTAATTCACGTGATTGACGTTGGTTCAAAAATTTTACATTGTTTGAAAGTAAAAGCAATGCTCAGGACCACTCGTTTTTCGTGCTGAAAATTAACACTTGAAGCGGTATTTTGGTGAATTAATAGAGCATGATGAATAAACAGACTGATGATAATACGGCATTGCAACGGTGTTAACCCTCGTGCATAACTTTTAGCAGTGGAATCAAGCCAAGTGATATATTGTTTTGTATTTGAGTGTATGTGACATGTGTTAAATGATCTTTCAGTAACAAATGTAGTGCATAACATAGATGTTTTATTTATACAACATAAATTATAAGATATACCAGTTATTGGCTTCTGGTATATACTATATTGTTATTTCTGAATTAATACCCATTTCCCATGCAACAAGACCACTTACAGGGATTAAAAAAAGAGTTACTAAAGATCAACTTCTTGTATTTTATAAGACGCCATCAAGGGGCTGGGCAGTGGTGCAGTGGTACGCATGATGCTCTGAACATGACGACCTGAATTCGATTCCCGGCCTATCAACGGTTGGGTAAACATGGCAACGTTGGGTCAACGTTGCCATGTTTACTGGGAGTGGTCCATGAAGTATCGTCAACAAACCCCATGACCAACACGGCATGTGGGAAGGCCTTCAGTCGATTGGCATAGGGCTGTAAATTGACATTATTATAATATTAAATGCAATAACAGAATATGTATTTGCGTACATAACAACATTATGAGATATGTCAGTTATCCGAGTTTGGTATATAGTATGTTTTGATATGGTTGAGTAATACACATAAGTTGTGTAGTATGTAGGTGCATTCGTTTGTTGAGGCTAAACCTTCTCTAGTACAAACGCGAATGTCTCCGGCAATGTACACGTAGGGCCAGTATGCATTTATGAGAATGCCAAACCGCTGCACTTTTTGAATTTGGAACTGGTTTTCATCAGGCGTACAGTCATCTGTCGTTCTGAAATCAGTGATATACGGTAGTTGCTTGATAAGGCCTCCGTGGTTACGAAGCGTGATTCGCTGTGCCTGTTTAATCACATTCGTTGTTGATTTATGCAATGCAAATTTATTCAAAGCTGACCCGTACTTGGCAGTCAAGTGATTTAGCAGTGTTCAACAAGCAGAATGCCTCCAGCAAAAAAAAACACCACGTGTGTATCGCAGCCTTGTTTAACTACACGTGGACAACTGCTTCGGTATATTTTTTCAACAATATTTCTTCCACCTTGCCATCTCACCCTTCGTTAAATGTCTCATATGGGAAGCTGCTATACGCATGAATATATCTCGCAGCAAAATTGCATCGGCATACTTACTGCTTTGCGTACATACCTGCAGTCAAATGTTGCTTCACCAAAGGCAAGCAGATGATGACACTTTGTCCCTATTGGGTAATGTGATTCAGATGTTTTTAGTTTTAATGTTTAATTTGCAATTGTTACCATGTGCAAAAAAAAAACTTGCTGAGCGTTACGGCTTGGGTAGAGAACTGCCCACCACATTTACGTGGTCTGGCTTATCTCTGAGGAAATGCCGCTTAACAGATGCTGTCCCTTCTTGAGCAGCGACCACTTTAGATTTGACACCCTTCCCTATTTGTAACCAATGGATTGTGAGAGGCATTTGATTGAAACCAAGACGCCAATGCCCGGCTGCTGCTGCACGTGACTCAATAGAGCATTGTGAACTTGATTTGGCTCCCAACTAACAAAACAAAAAATTAACCCGTAAAAACAAAGTTTTTCACTATAAATCCTTTATATGCGTGGCGGCTAGAGTCCTCTCGTCCTCTGGCTTGAGATGGCTGCCACCTATGGGTCAGATGATTGCATTGCACCATTAAGCAATTGGTAATTAAATGTAATATTTTTGTCCTAAAAAGTGTAAAATTTTGTAACAAAAAATTTCACGAACATTAATTGTCACGCACAACGAGTCTGTGTGGAAAATGTCAGCTCGATTGGATCACGGGAAGTGGGTTAAAAAACGACCGAAAGATTTGCACGGTCCTAAGCAAGCAAGCAAGCGAACTTAATATAAAGGATTTAAAAATCACGGCCCTTTATCAATCCACCGTATCGGTCATGGGGGGTGTTTGACCATATTTCACCACGCGAGTCGGTGCAAGGTTGAAGGGAGGGAGGTTGCAGGAACAATTTGGTTGCGCCCGTTTAAAGGTTAGGAGTCAAACTCAGGTGGCCTGACTCATAGTGAAGTGTGCTAACCACTACACCACTGCTGCAACCCACTTATACTCATGGGATAATTTGTGTAACTTTAATACAACTTTGCTAAGGAATTGAAAATATCTGTTTGTTTTATATTTTGACTTTTTTCAGCCTCCACCATCCACTATATATCGAAAAGACAGTACTCACTATAGAAACACATAGTCTATTCTCCATAACAAATTTTAATACGGCCTCAATTCTCCCTCTATTAAAGTGCATATGTGGTCATGAAAATATTATCCTGCTATTATAAATACTAAATAATGAATTTGTTTCTATGTAATATTCACGTGTCTTTTTTTTTATCCTCTATATGACTGCAAATGCTTTTGTTAAGAAGTATATAGACACACATATCATGTTTCATTACCTTCCTTCACCTCACATGCACACTGGACTGTGCATGTTATCACTTGATTGTTATTCTCAGGTCAAGAAGCAATAGAGCGTACACATTATTATTTCCTGGTAAATGTTGACCTTTATTGAACTCTATTTGTCAGTGTTCATGACCGGCACAGCTGTGCTCGTGTTTTATGTACATTTGTTTAGTATTAAAACTGCAAAGGTCAAGACACAGCTTGCAAATTAAAGTTGCCAGTAATTAACTGGGTGACACGTAATGAATAAGTAATTCACATTGAACGGGGCCTATTTACGCATCGTAATTGTTTACACTTATGTAAGCAATCGGGAAAATAAACACTTTAAGTTCCAATGCACCATATGATCGAATGTGCTCTACTGTAATGATGAAGCTATGGTAAACGTCCTACTGTATTTTTGTTCGAAATCCACGGAACGATTTTCAAACTAAAGTAAAAAAAAAATGCTCCAGCATCTTAAAAAGGGGCACTTAAATTATGCTTTCTGAGTCATTTGTAATTAACTTTGCAAATATTTGCTGCACGTAAAATTGTAGTTAAATATCACGATGAACTTTACAGCATTTTTAAATCACCTCTTTGATTGTGACCCCAGATGGCTGGAAAATTATAGCATTGGCATGTCTCACTCTAATAGGGCATTTACGATCTCTGGCTGCCTCTGGCTCCAGCTGATAAGACCGTTCCCTGCTGTGACTGTATGCTGAGCCTGGCTTGACGTCAGTGGAATTGGCTGATTTTCACCCTAAGCTTGCCGTTCATTAACTTTCACGCATCTCACGTATTCTCTTCGAATACAAGTACGACGATCCGAAAAGTTGTCTTGCATTTTGACAGTTCTCAGTAGGTACATTGTGAATTCGCGTTTGTTGAGACAAGTCAATTCGGGTCATCTTCCCAGACCATGCTTTTTATAGTTATATAATCACGTAACATTTACATTTTGCCATTGGTTTTGGAAGCATGCGGTTTTAACGTAGTGACTTTCCACGAAATCATTTTGTCACAAATCTTGCGGTGGGAATATTTATCTTGTGGAAAAGATGCGCGAAAACAAACACGTCCCACGCGTAAATATGTGCTGCAATGCACGAGAGACAAGCAGCAGATGCATTGCCCGCACCTACAATTAGCACGGTTGGCTATGTATGGTGCGAAAGAAGTTCAACATGTATATATGTGTACGTGTGAAGGGAATTCCAGTAAAATTCAGGAAACAAAAGTTTGAAAAATATTTTGGGCGTCACATACAATTTGCTACTGATATATTTATTGCTCGTATTGTTACATTGTCATCTTGACGTCCGAAAACAGATTTAAAAGACGGCAGGAAATTTCCTTGAACAAAGCAACATCCTATTTTCACATTTTTCAGTTTGGAAATGTGAATGTCAGATTGTCAACACAACGTCGAAACAAAAGTAAATAAAGGAAATCATAAATAAGCAAAGTGTGTCGACCATCTGCTGTAACAGTTGCAGTCACAAACACAGTATATTAACATATCATTCATACGCGATAATGTTTTAACATCATTGCTTATTTTTTTTGCCAACATTTAACAGGTGCAGGAATGAGCTCTCGCACATATTATACCAAATTGAGCACGTTGACAAAAAATATGTATTTTTTTATTTTACCGGGTAAGGCCCACCGATCTATATAGCTCTTTTTCAGAAGCGACCTGGCCACAAATGATAGCTCAACGAAGTGGCTTACCATGTGGAAATTTATCGCAGCCAAATACTGTAAACGCATGTTTCTAAAAGTGGAGTGAACACCCAGAGGACCCGGAGTAAAATCCACGCGACCACAGGGAGAGCATGCAAACTCCAAATATACAGGCATCAGGGTTTGGATGAAATCCATGACGTCCTTTATACCAGGTGAGGGAGTTAACATCTCCCCACCGTTGACAAGCATTGCCCCAACATATACCAGCGTTTATTTGGAATGTCATTCAATGCATTTGTTCACTTTTATATGAGATTGTGGATGCTGCTGGGGTGTAATGGTCATCACACTGGACTTGCAATCCAGAGGTCACCGGTTCGATCTTCTGGCGTGGCTGTTGAAAAAGCAGTGCAGCTTTTCGATTTAAAGCTTTCGTGACTGCAGGGATTCATCTTCTTGGTTCTTTCGGTAAAGTCACGTAGAATGGAAACAATAACAATAATAAAATAAAACATAATAAAATAATTCTCACGACGTTTCGGCCACAATGCAAGCAGCCGTCATCAGGTGAAGACCAGGTCTTCACCTGATGACGCTGTCTCCCCGACAGACCTGGTCTTCACCTGATGACGGCTGCTTGCGTTGTGGCCGAAACGTCGTGAGAATTATTTTATTATGTTTTTTAAATTTTTATTGTTTCCATTCTACGTGACTTTACCGAAAGAACCAAGAAGAACAGTGCAGCTTTCTTAACCCCCCCTCCCAACCTGTGTCCACCACAGGTGATCGGCAGTTTTGCATGTGGTGGAGTAAAGTGTGGGAACTCTAACCTCTTCCAAGTTGTGTGGAAAAGTCGTCCAAATAACCTATTGCGGCTCTATAGGTACCTCTAGTGAAGATATTCCTGTCGACAGTGGCATGAGCAGCGCTGCACCTTTACACGTTACATTATGGTTATTCAATGCACTAAAGGGCATCAACTTGAAGTGATTTGAACAAATTTGTATGTGGCATTGTCGATTGTACAATACCGAATGTGAGCTGAAAAATTATATTACGTAAACAACTGCGTAAATAGTGTGCATTGCAAAGGTTCCCCCCCCCCTCCAGTGAGCCCGCATGCATTTAAAACACAAAACATCGGTATGCTTACATATAATTTCCCTTTGAAGTAGAGCAACAGAAATAATAATTCAAGCACATGATTTGAATATGTAACCAAACAGATGGCGACTGTCCTGAATTAAAATTAGTGACAGATTGCTCCGAAAGTGCTTTGCTAGAACAAGATTTTAGTGATAAAGACATCGTTTGAAATCCATTGTCTACAGCTATTGTGTGCCTGAATATGTCTTTGGTCGTGAATAATAACAGCCAAGATCAATGTACCAAACTCGAATCGTGTACTCGAAGCACAAGGTGATTTCATTGAGCAAATAAGCGATGTTCCTTTGGTTTTGGTTGTTCCACATGGATTGAGAAAAATCTGAGTACATTTGCATAACCCAGGAAGTTCAGCGCTGTTTAAAGGAGTGGAAAATGTGTTGACACATGCACAGCATGGAAAACAAATGGTTTTCAGCACTTCATTATTTATTGGTGTAGCGGTAGTACAGTGGGAAACGCCCTGAGTTCAATTTCTGGTGATGGCAAACGTCAGTGGCAAGTGATATGAGAATCACAACTATCTACATTTTTGAGAGAAGATATTCACAAGTAGATTTCTTGATGTATTTCGGATTACAAATAAATAAACATTGCAACTACGTATTTTTTTAAAATGTATTAAAATAAACAAAAAATAGGCAGACAGTCTCTTTAATAGATCTGTCCTAGCTTGATAATACATAACTAAGGGGCCGTCCATAAATGACGTCACGCGATTTTGGACGATTTTTGACCCCCCCCCCTTATGTCACACGGCGTTACAAAATGTCAGACCTCCCCCTCACATATGACGTCACAAAACTCTGCCCCCCCAAAAAATAAAAAATGCTTCAAATGGCTTTAGA
The DNA here is from genome assembly GCF_965212315.1 of Lampetra planeri. Taxonomy (NCBI): domain Eukaryota; kingdom Metazoa; phylum Chordata; class Hyperoartia; order Petromyzontiformes; family Petromyzontidae; genus Lampetra; species Lampetra planeri. Next base: position 27,804,565 of record NC_136110.1, read on the forward strand.
CTATTGTCATTGTAGTGCGTATTTAATGTGCCGCTGCACTCTGATGTTGTAGGACAAAACATGTATTAAAATGTCTATCTAATTAAGTAGAACGTGTTGTCTATATTTATTTAAATTTGCGCATTTTGATGTGACGTCACATTTCTCAAAACTCCCCCCTCGTCACAATATAAATCACAAAATTAGCGAGCCAACAATGTCTCCTTTATATGTATGAAGGAGGCACTGTCTGCTTATCTATTTTGTTATTTATATTTACGATGCTAAATATTATTTAGAATTTTGTATTACATACTCTTTGGTTCTTTCGGTAAAGTCACGTAGATATAATCTATACATTTTCTATCTATGGGACGTTACCGAAAGAACCAAAGAATATGGATTCCTGCAGTCACGAAAGCTTCAAATCAAGTTTGTATTACATAATTTACAATCATATTTGTCAGTGTACAGCAAAACTCAAACTGCATTAAGCAAAATCAATGCAGTGCAATATTCCATTACTTTAATCACTGAATATTTTAGTTGCAATATGGTGCAGAACTCTTCGGTTTAATTGCCCTTGCAATTATATTTTTTCTCGTGACTTTTTCAGTTCAAGTGTGAATGTGTATGTACATGTATAAGTACTTGAGACTTGAAAACCCACAGAGTGTACAACGTACATGATAGATTGTGCAAAATAAATCTAATTAAAACACGTAACGTAATTACATTTCCCTTTAAATAATTCGCAAACTAATTCAAGTTGATAGATTTCATGGAATATGAGTAGGCTAATCAACGCAACTTTAAAACATTTCATGACTGATGACTAAATCGCCCTGAATGTGCCTGATCTTATCGAACTTTGGAAGCTGAGTAGAGTTGAGCCTAGTTCACAATTGGATGGGTGACTGACTAGGAATCGCAGGTTATTGCAGATAGAGCCGGTGTTGGCTGATCTGTAATGAATTGCATACTCAGAAGTGTGCTGCAGTTCAGAGGTGCCAAGTTAGACTTGAGTACTGTTTCTTACCACTGAATGCGACATATTAGGGTAAAATTGGCCACGTGTCTGCCATATCGTCGCCATTGGTTCGGTGAGAGTCCACGTGATGCAATAGTGACTCAGGGATTGGACACTATGCCACTCGTGCACATTACGCCAAGCCTAGAAGTCAGAAAGAATGTGTATGCTCAACGGACTCAAATTGAGTGCTGGGCACGATGGATATGGAGAGGTTCAACATTGGCGTTGTCAGCTGCTGTGGTGCCTCTTCTCATTGTTGCATAGAGACTCAAATGCTGCCTGGAAGGGCAGTTTCTAAATAAAGTGTCGCTGTCACATGACGCACTCGTGTTCCCGCTTTGTGAAGATGTTCAGTCATCTCAACCAGCCGTGTGATACGAATGGGGGGTTAAGAACACGACGCAACTTAACATCAATCGTCCCGAAATGTTTTGAGCCGGCCTGTTATTTCGTTAAAGATCACAGCAGGAGGCTGCAATTTATACAGAGGATGGGTGGTACAACAGCTTGAATCCTTTGGTACGGAGATTTGAGTGCTTTGATGTACTGTATGCATGACTTTTCTCCAGCTACTTTGGTTTCCTACTGCATGACAAATTTTCATGGAATTGGCCAAGCCTTTAAAATGAAGGGCCCTCCTAAAAAGTCCGAAACTCGGCAGCTTCAATGGTTAAATTAAACCCGTGAAAATTTTACACGAAAACACTGTAATGAGCATCAAGACCACGGAAATGGGGATTTAATTTTCGTATCTGAAACTGTTATGGGTTTTTAAAATAATTAATGGGGCTTTTTTGCAAAGCAGCTTATGTTACTTCATGAAAATGTGGAGTCTAGTGGAAGAAATATCCCACTTTACAAAAGCAGGGACACAATCATATTTGTTGAAAATTGTCCCGTAGCTGTTGCAGTCAATTTCACTAACACGTGACATTTTCAGATATTTATGGTTTGAGTCCAGGAGCTGTAATGGTTAATACCAACAGTGGATAAATTATGGCCGTTGACAATGACCATGATGATGGTGATAAGCATGCTTCACATAAGGTAACCCTAAATCCACCGAATATATTATACGTTCTTGACATCTTCAACTGATTAATGTTGATCCATGGTTGCTACTTTTCTCAGATTCTAGTCCTTGCGGGCTTCTATGTCTAAATGGCTGACTCTTATTAAAATGTATTACTGATAAACTCCTCTAATAAGATGGCCATGCAGTCGGCAGCAGCGCCCACTTCATCTCCTGCTCATTAGCGTGCCGCATCCAGAACAAAGTGGCTTCAGCCGAAGTAATTAAATGACTGGCAGGTCAGAGAATGTGAGATTCCACCACATTTTCGCAGGGGAGGTGGAGGATGGGTTGTCTTTTTTTCCTTCTTCTTTGTATTGAGATGAGCGAAGCAGCATTCACAAGGGAGCACTGTTCTGCTTAACGGGGTGTGAGCGGGGTGCATCCATCGTAATTTCAAATTCTACTTTAATTTAGACTTTTGCAGTTCCCCACGAGGAAACATTTACCCAGAGAAAGTTTTCACAAAAAGATGCAACGGTTTTCCTCTGAAAAAAAAAAGAAAAACGTTTGAACCAATGATTCGATTTAAAGCTTTCGTGACTGCAGGGATTCATATTCTTGGTTCTTTCGGGACAATTGTGAGAATTGTATTTTATTATGTAAATCTTTTATTATTTTATTATTTCCCTTCTACGTGACTTTACCGAAAGAACCAAGAAGACGTTTGAACCAATGTTTAACAAGTGCTTCTTCAAAAACTTGACTTTGCAGAGAAGAGTAGACTCACAATGCAATAATCTACACACAAGAGTGCCGTTTGCTAGCATACAAAAATAAAAATCAAGCTTGGCTCTTCTGGAATTCCTAACCTAGTGCCTGTATGAATATGTTTCTACCAAGCCAGCTGTGTGGTTCAGGGGTCAAAGAGCTAAGCTGGCACTGCTGAGATTCTGGGTTTATCTGTGGACGGTCACCCACCCCCCTGATTAGACTCGGTTCTCAGATGCAGTGAGTCGATGGTCTAAGCCTCCTCCACCAATAAACACACGAAAAAAAAACGCAAACATTTTTTTGCAAATACCTTTTTTTTAGGCAAAATGTGAGCTCTAAGAATTAAAAAATATATATATACATTACTTTTACTGACGTGGAAGCAACGTTACTTTCTTCGGCGGGGCGTGGGTGGGAAAGTGCCGCTACACCCCAGTGTGGATTAGAAGCCGACAGAAGTAGGTTTGCAATAGGCTCCGCTCCCGTGCATATCCCTCTATGACACGGCAGTGTGATGATGCACTTGCTCTGCGAGCGTTCCAAACGGGTTATCCGTCACCTGACGCCAATCCGCACAATTTGGAAGACCATAAAAATGGGAAAAGAACAAAAAAATATCATTGCCAGCCATCTCATTGCCATTTTCCCCATTGAATATTCAACCGTGGGATAGACATCGCATTTGCAAGGTCCACTTGTCATTCTCTCGGTTGCATGCACGTGTGTGGCTGGGGCTGCCCCCCCCGTCTCTCTCACCTGGCAAGGCACACAGCGCACGCGTTATCTGATTACGACATTCTATTCGATGTGTTTGCGATAGCACTGGTGCAGCGTGCATGTGACAATTGTTAATTAAACATAAATCAGTCTTTAGGTCAGTCCGTCAAGGGCATCTTAATCATAGGCTGAGTTTGACGTCTATTTATTTTTTTGGGGCGCGGGGGGGGTTCGCTTTGCCCCTCACGTTCGGAATTGCGGGTGCATATAACTATTTTAGTTAATCTTAATTGCAAATTACTGAAGATAAATTAATAAAGGTGTCAAGTTTGGGAGGGGCGTTGCCCCCCCCCCCGCGTATCCTCAATGGATATACAGCACTGCGTATTGTCATATTCTTTGACATTAACCTATGTTTAGTGAATGTTTATTCCCGTGATATTACAATGCATTTACAAAAAACGCAAACAACACACATTAACATTTCAAATTATTGGGTTTTTTTCGGTAAAGTCATGCAGATAGAAAACAAGTAATAATACAAATAAAGTGAATACAAGTAAAAATAATGAAAAATATAAAAATATAAAAAATACACTAATGTAGACCGTAGCCTGGTTCTTAATCGGAGTGAGTGTACTGAGAGTCTATAATGTAGACTGTAGCCTGGTTATTTAGTTTGGTGAGTGTACTGGCAGTCTATAATGTAGACTGTAGCCTGGTTATTTAGTTTGGTGAGTGTACTGGCAGTCTATAATGTAGACTGTAATTAAAAACACGACGTTTCGATCACAACCAAAGCGATCCACCGACGCAGTGAAGTGGGCGGGGCATATGTGCTCTGGGGTAAGAAAACAAGAAAAACAAGAAAACAACACAAATCAAATCACAAGGTAACCTGTGCTCCCTTGACAAAACACAATTAAAATCATGACCCAAAGTGGTTGATGACATCTTTCCAATGATTGCTGAGTTTATAACCATCATCTCGTTGGAAATCGTGTCTGTGTCTGTACAAATGGATGGCTTCATGAACAAATATTTGTGAATAGCCAGTGGGCTTGCAAAGTACCATCGTCTTTGAGAAATCAATTTCGCGTGAGCCAGCCGCATTAAAATAATGATCAGCCATGGCAGAAGTATTGGTCCTACTATGTTTCAAATCTGCCTAATGCTCACGAACACAGTCCGGGACATGTCGCTTAGTTTCCCCAATGTAACTGCTGCCGCAGATACAACTTAGTTTGTAGACGCCGGGATATTGCATGTCAGGAATCTTGTCCTTCACAGATGGGATCAGATCATGCATTTTACGTACTGTGTTAAATCGGACCTGGATCTTGTGTTTGTTCATGATTTTGGAAATCTTTCTGGTTACCCTTGCTATGTATTGCCAGGTGATGGTTTTGGATCCTCAGATGGCTCCTTCCTCGCGGTTAAGGTGATGGCTTTGCGGATTGTGCAGTCAGAATATCCATTCGCCTTGGCAGCTTGGTTTACGTGTTTGAATTCACTGGTTAGGTGTTCATGGTCGGAGATACATCGAGTTCTATGGTGTAGCATTTTGATTAGGGAATTCTTCTGGGATGGATGGTGGTGCGAATCAGGTTTTAGGTAGGCATCAGTATGGGTTACTTTCCTGTAGACAGAATGGCTCATTGAGCTATCTGGTCTCTTTTTGATTAGGACATCCAAGAAAGGTAGCATGCCATCCTTTTTGACCTCCATGGTGAATTTGATGGCTGGGTGTATGGAATTGCTGTGATTGAGGAATTGGTTCAGAGCCGGTCGGCAATGTGGCCAGATGACAAACGTGTCATCCACATACCTCTTCCACAAGGACAGGCGTAGAGTGGATGCCTAGATGGCATCCGTCTCAAATTTTTTTCCGTGAAAATATTGGCTACAATTGGAGATAAGGGAGAACCTATTGGGGTGCCTTCAGTTTGTTTGTAGAATGTTCCATTCCAGGTGAAGTATGTATTGGTAAGGCAGTGTCTCACCAGGGCCGGTACATCAGCATTCAAGCCTTGTTGGAACAAATTTTCAATGATTGCAATGGTATCGGGCACAGGAACTTTGGTGAACAAAGAAACTACATCGAAACTAACTAGCAAATCACCTGGGGACAGTGAGATGTCTTTAATTGACGATACGATGTGAGCTGAGTTAAGTACAGAAGAGTTGGTCTTACTAGTGAATGGCTGGAAGGTCTCAGACAGATATCGGGCCAGTTTGTAGGTGGGTGAGCCAACGGTGGATACGATGGGATGAAGGGGTGTACCTTCTTCATGGATTTTTTGTAAGCCATATAATCTGGGTGGTCTAGCAGCAGAAGGTTTTAAGGAAAACCGTTTGGTCTGTTCAATTCCACATAACCATAAGATTGTTTAACGAACTCCGAGACAAGAAAGCTAATCTGATCGCGACTCTAAGGTTATACCGATCTCATTTACACTGACTTCTGCTGCTATCACATCTTCCAATGCCAAACGAATCTTGTTCAGGGCTAGCTTGGCCCTGATCTCAGACAGAATTAGACTGCTCCGTACTGAACTAGATCATGTAGACAAGACACTCTTGAATCACACTTAACATTGACAGAAAAACATGTCTACATATGATTGGGAAGATGTAGATAACACGACTGCATCATCAGCCACTGCAATGTCAGCTAAATGTAAAGATAACCTGATTTCCAAGTTCAACCTCCTTTCCAAGGAGAAACCAGATCCATACATTAAAAAGTTAGACGTTGTGAAGGATGTGATCCCTGACATGCAATACCCCAAGTTAGATGCTGTGAAGGATGTGATCCCTGACATGCAATACCTCTGTGTCTACAAATTAAGCTGTGTCTGCGGCAGAAGGTACTTTGGGGAAACTAAGCGACATCTCTCAGACCGTGTTCGTGAACATAAGGCAGATCTGAAACACGGTAGGACCAATACCTCGGCCGTGGCTGATCATTGTTTTAATGCGGTGGGCTCACACGAAATATATTTCTCTAAGACGAAGGTACTTTGCAAGCCCAATGGCTATCAACAAAGATTCGTTCATGAAGCCATCCATATATATAGACAAAGACACAATTTCAACCGAGAAGATGGGTACAAACTGAGCAATCATTGGAAGGACGTTATCAACCAGTTTAAGTCATAATTGGCTATGATGTTCCCATCCTACCACCTTCCGATGTTAGTTGTGCTTACTCAATCTTGATTTGAAGCTGGTTAGTTGTGCTTTACGCCCATTTCAAACTTGCGCTTTCACGGTCACTTCGTGCGCTGACCCCTTGGTTGCGGCTCTGTGATCTTCCATTAACATGCTAGTCTCTCTTTAACATTCTGATTCTCACCTGGCAGCCCTTTGATTGGTGGAAAACAAGAGTTGAGCCTGGTTCACAATTGGATGGGTGACTGACTAGGACTAGCAGGTTATTGCAGATATAGCTGGTGTTCGCTGACCTGGAATGAATTGCATGTTCAATTGCATACTCAGAAGCATGCTGCAGTTCAGAGGTGCCAAGTTAGATTTGGGTACTGTATCTTGCCACAGAATGCTACATATTAGGGTAAAATTTTCCACGTGTAACGAGGCATCTTGTCTGCCATATAGTCGCCATAGGTTAGGCGAGAGTCCACGTGATGCAATAGTGACTCAGGGATTGGACACTAAGCCACTCGTGCACATTACGCCAAGCCTAGAAGTCAGAAAGAATGTGTATGTTCAACGGACTCCAATTGAGTGCTGGGCACGATGAATATGGAGAGGTTCAGGATTGGCATTGTAAGCTGCTGTGGTGCTTCTCATCATTGTTACATAGAGACTCAAATGCTGCCTGGAAGGGCAGTTTCTAAATAAAGTGTCGCCGTCACATGACGCACTCGTGTTCCCGCTTCAGTCATCTCAACCAGCCATGTGATACGAATGGGTGGTCAAGAACACGACGCAACTTAACATCAATCGTCCCGGAATTGTGTTTTGAGCCGGCCTGTTATTTCGTTACGATCACAGCAGGAGGAAGGATGGGCCGACTCCACAGGCTGAGGTTGCAATGTATAAAGAGGATGGTGGTACAACAGCTTGAATCCTTTGGTACGGAGATTTGAGTGCTTTGATGTACTGTATGCAAGACTTTTCTCTAGCTACTCTGGTTTCATACTGCATGAAAAATATTCATGGAATTGGCCAAGCCTTTAAAATGAAGGGCCCTCCTAAAAAGTCTGAGACTCGGAAGCTTAAATGGTTAAATTAAAACCATAAATATTTTACACGAAAACACTGTAATGAGCATCAAGTCCACGGAAATGGGGATTTAATTTTGGTGTCTGAAACTGTTATGGGTTTTTGAATCATTAATGGGGCTTTTTTGCAAAGCAGTTAATGTTACTTTATGATAATGTGGAGTCTAGTGGAAGAAATATACCACTTTACAAAAGCAGGGACACAATCATGCTTGTTGAAAATTGTACTGTAGCTGTAGCAGTCAATTTCACTAACACGCGACAATTTCAGATATTTATGGTTTAAGTCCGGGAGCTGTAATGGTTAATACCAACAGTAGATAAATTATGGCCGTGGACAATGACCATGATGATGGTGATAAGCATGCTGCGCATAAGGTTACCCTAAATCCACCGAATATAGTATACGTTGTTGACATTTTCAACGAATTAATGTTGATCCATGTGCTACTTTTCCCATAAAACCAACCCCCATCGGGTTGGCTGCCCACCACTTACATTATCATTGGCTGCTGACATTTGGGCTACGCCCATTTCAAACCCTTGTAAACAGTTTGCCTTGGAAGCTAACCTCCCTTTTCCTGAAGACGACCGCTTGTGTTGCGATCAAAACGTCGGGTTTTTTCGTTATTTTTTGTTATTTACTTTGAACCTATCTACGTGACTTTACCGAAAGACTCAATATATGTTGACATGGGTATTATTAATCTGAGAAATCGACAAATTTCCGATGGTCTAAAGTCGGTTTTAGCTAAAATATTGAACTTTGCAGTCACCCCCAAACACATACAAGTGGATGACATTATTGCCAAGGTCGACGTAGCTCTTAAGAGTTTGGGACACATCGCTGCAGACGTGACAAGATCTGAAATAGCTGCAACCCTCAAAAGCGCTAAGATACCAGTCAGCAACATCAGTAAGAATGAGCGTTTTGAGTTATCGCAATTGAAAAAGAGGGATGATATCGCCATCCTCTCAGCCGACAAGGGCAATGCCATGGTCATCATGGACAAAACCGTGTATAATAACACAATTCCGGACCTACTTAATGATGAAAGCTACACAAAAATTAAAAGAGATCCCACCAACAGCCTCGTTACAAAAACAAACAGTATCATCACTGATTCAGCTTCATTAACTGAACAGACCAAACGGTTTTCCTTAAAACCTTCTGCTACTAGACCACCCAGATTATATGGCTTACCAAAAATCCATAAAGAAGGTACACCCCATTCATCCCATCGTCTCCACCATTGGCTCACCCACCTCCAAACTGGCCCGATATCTGTCTGGGACCTTGCAGCCATTTACTGGTAAGACCACCTCTTCTGTACTTAACTCAGCTCACCTGGTATCGTCAATTAAGGATATCTCACTGTCCCCAGGTGATTTTCTCGTTAGTTTCGATGTAGTTTATTTGTGAATCAAAGTTCCTGTGCCCTATACCATTGCAATCATTGAAGATTTGGTCCAACTAGGAGTAAATGTTAATATACCGGCCCTGGTGAGACACTGCCTCACCAATACATACTTCACCTGGAATGGAACATTCTACAAACAAACTGAAGGCACCCCAATGGGTTCTCCCTTATTGCTGGTTGTAGCCATGTTCGTGAGCATAAGGCAGATTTGAAACACTGTAGTACCAATACTTCTGCCATGGCTGATCATTATTTTAATGTGGCTGGCTCACACGAAATTGATTTCTCAAAGACGATGGTACTTTGCAAGCCCACTGGCTATTAACAAAGATTCGTTCATGAAGCCATCCATTTGTACAGACACAGACACAATTTCAACCGAGAGGATGGTTATAAACTCAGCAATCATTGGAAACATGTCATCAACCACTTTGGGTCATGATTTGATTTGTTTTCATGTCAAAGGAGCACAGGTTAAGTTACGACTCGATTTGTGTTATTTTCCTGTTTTTCTTGTTTTCTTACTAGGCCTCAGCAAGGTAAGGTAAAAGTTAAAAGGTAAAAAAACAACGAGCCTACCTTTACCCTACGTTTTACCTTACCACAATACAATCACTCTACCCTACCTTTTACCCTTTAGCAGGTAAGGTAAAAGGTAAAAAGCAACGATCCTACCTTTTACCCTACCCTTTACTCTTACCCCATACAAATTACCCGATTACAGGGTAATTACTGGGGAACTACACATGAACAAGGTTTATAATGGTAAATGCTGGGTAGAGCGCTTTATTCATATAGAATACTCTCCACGATTCCAATTTTACACGCTTTCTTTGAACTCACTCTGTCTGTTGTTGTCGTTATTGTCGTTGTTGTCGTTGTATCTTCAAATCTTGTAACTAAATTTTAACCAATGTGGTATCGACTGCAAACTGTGTATACTTATGTCATACTGATGACAATATTATATTCTATCATTAAAAATTTAAAACATATTTCTAAACCATCTATTTTATATGTTATGTTTCGCCTTGGGTCTAATTGTCTATGCTCAATTGACGTTGGCTGTAATTGCCCACGTTCCCTTACCTTGTGGCAAGCTTCGCGGCCACTTCCTGGAGTCGTGGAGTTCTGCCATTACGAGTACATTTCATTAAAGCGTGTTTAAAAAAAGTTTTTTTTAAATATTATTTATTAAATGGAGGCCACGGACTGCACCACGGAGCTTTTAGCGGTAAACTAGGTACCGTATTTACCGGGTAATACTTCGCGCTACCTTTACCCTACCGGGTAATTCTTCAGAGCTACCTTTACCCTACCCTATACCTTACCCCTTGGAATGTCGACATCTTTACCCTTTACCTTTACCCTTTTACCCGGTAAAATTGGTAAATTACCTTACCTTCTTCTTGGTTCTTTCGGTAAAGTCACGTAGAAGGAAAATAATAAAAATAAAACATAATAAAATAATTCTCACGACGTTTTGGCCACAACGCAAGCAGCCGTCTTCAGGTGGAGAACAGGTTTGTCGAGAAGGCAGAGTCTGAATGGCTTTCTCGACAGACCTGTTCTCCACCTGAAGACGGCTGCTTGCGTTGTGGCCGAAACGTCGTGATAATTATTTTATTATGTTTTATTTTTATTATTTTATTATTTTCCTTCTACGTGACTTTATCGAAAGAACCAAGAAGATGAATCCCTGCAGTCACGAAAGCTTTAAATCGAAATTTACCTTACCTTGCAGAGGCCTATTTCTTACCCCAGGACACATATGCCCCGCCCACTTCATTGTGTTGGCGGAGATCTTGCGCCACGCCCATTTTTGAAACCCTAGAAACGGTTGCCTTTGTTGACGATCGCTTGTGTTGTGATCGAAACGTCGTGTTATTTTTTTATCATTTTTTATTTTATTTTCATATTTTTATCATTTTTATTTTATATGTTTTTTACTGCCAGTACGCTCACTCAGGTTAAGAACCAGGCTACAGTCTACATTTTAGACTGTCAGTACGCTCACTCAGTTTAATAACCATTGATACAGTCTACATTATAGACTGCCAATACGCTCACGAAGCTTAAAAACCAGGCTACAGTCTACATTATAGACTGCCAATACGCTCACCAAGCTTAAAAACCAGGTTACAGTCTACATTATAGACTGCCAGTACACTCACCAAGGTTAAGAACCGTTGCTACATTTCGATTTAAAGCTTTCGTGACTGCAGGGATTCATCTTCTTGGTTCTTTCGGTAAAAGTGTGGCCGAAACGTGGTGAGAATTATTTTATAATGTTTAATTTTTATTATTTTATTATTTCCATTCTACGTGACTACCGAAAGAACCAAGAAGATGAACCGTTGCTACAGTCTACATCATAGACTGCCAGTACACTCACCAAACTTAATATCCAGGCTACAGTCTACATTATAGACTGCCAGTACAATAACCAGGCTACAGTATACATTAGTGTTTTTTTTTGTTTTTATAATTTTTATCTTATTTTTCTTTTTATTCACTTCATTTTTATTATTATGTTTCTATCTATGTCACTTTACCAAAAGAACCAAAGAATATAAATTCCTGCAGTCACGAAAGTTTTAAGTACAAATTTACATTACAAAGCGATTCTGCCCATTGTGGGTGGATCGTTGACAAAAGCATAATAGCCATTGTATTCGTTTCTAGCCTCACCCCTTAGATGTACGTTAGCACGCGACTATTCCACGTGATGGACAGGGCTCAGATACGAAGTTATGGTGGCTTGCAGGGCAGCAGGCTATGAGAAATATATCAACATCCCCATCCTGCTTCCGCTTTGGCTTGTGGTTAAAAACGGGAACAATGTGAATTGCACAAAAAACAGTCTGCTGTCGAAATGCGAATCGTATTACTTGCGCACGTCTGTTTGCAACAAGGGATGCACATTATGTGCGGATGTGTATTGCATAGAAGCGGTAGACTAATTGTCTACTGTAGTGATATTCGAAGATTAAGTGATGAACTATTTTAGATGCAAAGCCAAAAATGTCAAATTGGTAGACAAATAAAGGATGTTTCTCGTTAATGAAAAGCGAATAGAGAAACATCTACCACTTTCCTCCATGATCAACTTTCATTAAGCATAGGAAATGTACGTTGTTTTAAACTGATCGCAATGTAAAGACACCTTGCATAGAAATTGGCAATTAATATCTATATATCAATGTATGTTAATATAGTTTACGAAATATACGTGAAACATTTCAAATATGCATAAAATATATTTCATCACACAGCAACGTAGACAAAACAGGGGGTGCAATACTTTTGTTTTACATTGCGATTAATTCACTCCGAACGTTCAAATCATTCCATTAGGGGCATCCAAAAAAAATTGGCAGAGACTACTCTGCCGACTATCGGCGTGTAAACTAACCAGCGTTGACATTTATTAAAGCGGTTGAAATTATTAATTTTAGCAGGCAAGACAAATTGGTTGGTAGTTGAATTATAGCCTCGATAACTCTGGATAATCGCTCTGAAGGGTTTACCCTCAAAACCATAATACTTTCAAGAAATAATGCATTCGGGGTAAATTATCGGACATTTTCTCGTAATTTGTAAACCCACAGTTTCCAAATTGATGTTATCTTTGGTCATAAAGTGTAAACTGTTGTATGGATTGGCTTGGGTTTAGAGAATATAAGTGATTACTCGTGTAGGTTGAATCATGCATAAATTTGACTTTTTAACTGACCACACAGGGATATATAATGTATGTGCAGCAACAGTAGCTGATAAAATACCAATGAAAAAATTATTCATCATTTGTAATCCTTTGTCCATCCACTTGACCACAACGGTCAGTATTGAGAAGGCCCAGGGCTGGATTAAATATACCACTAACCATCTAAGTCAGGTTTACTGATTCATAGTTCAATGTTCTAACCGCTGCATCACTGCTTTTCTGTCTAACATATATATATATCAAACATGTTACTTGGGAAAAACGTGCAATTGTAGGGATTATCTAATGATTTTTCTAACACACATTTGTTTTCAGAAACGTTTCATAAGTAGTCCAGAAGCCGACTGATAACTCCCAGAGCAAAACACGTTTACATTTTTGTTCAAATTGTCCTTTGTGCCCTGGTTTGTATTTCCAGATTTTAGGAAACCTTTAGATCAATTTGTCTAGTTTTTAATTGGGGGGGGGGGCGGTAAATTATTTAAGAGAGTAAGAGTGGCCCACCACCAGTGCACGCCCGGTGTTGTCGCCTTGTGATTGTGAGTTGGCCAAGAGATGGCAGCACTGACTGTCGTCTCCACCTCGAATTGGTATCGTTCTAGTTTCAAATCCTTGCGATCAGAACGTTTTATACGCGTTAAGATAATGTAACACACTAAAAATATTGTTGCAAAGCAACATGTAACTTCTTCTTCTTCGAATGTGAAAAAAAATACATTGAAATTAAAGCGTTTTTATTAAGCGAGACAATGTTTATCATATACCCTCACACTGAGGGATCAGATCAGTGCTCATGTGCATATGTGGATAAACTTGAGCTTCTATTTACTCCATGTGCAATAGAACACCTGTTCGTGTAGTAAGTCCTCGCGGTAGAAATGTATTCCCATACACGTTCAAGTTGGATTTCACAGATACAGCATATATGTGGTGGCTTGGGACATGGGTGCCAGGGAAACTGTGTGCGCGCGTGTGCGCATGAATACAAACTCGTTCACGTATGCTGCTGCGGTGGCGTGGTGTGTGTGTGTGTGTGAGATCGACGACGGAATGCACATCTTCTGGCAGCCAGACTTGAATGTGAAATTCGTGAATCTAAGTGACTCGTAAATCTTACGTATGTATGTTCAACTTATTTCGCACCGTACGTAGCCAACCGTGCTAATCGGAGGTTGTGTGTGGGAAGGACAACAAACTAAACACAAAAACAGTTAAAAAAATTGAGTTTTCAATCTAGATGATTTAAAAGTACATAGCTCCGGTGGCTTCCTAATATCGGAAGGAAGAGCGTTCCAGACGGCGCATCTGAAAGGGCGAGATACGGCGACCGTGTTTGGCCGATGGCCAGCCAAAGACCGCTGCTGCGAGAATGACCGGAGTCTGCGTGATGGTTTATGCTGCTTCACGAGATCAGCGAGGTATCGTGGTTCACTGATGGCATCATGAAGGTTTTTTTTTTAACGCTGTCACCAGTTTGGTAAACAACCACACAGTGGTCAATTTAAAAGGATTAAAGACCTGACTGTGAGATGGAATAATCAGGAATGTATTATTCATTTGGAAAGGATGGACAGGAGGAGTGACTGAGGGATTTGTGTGGATAAAAGGCATACGTGTATGTGCTGAGAGGGGATATTGGAGAAGGATATTGCGTAAGCATACGAGCTCTGTGAGGGTGACAGAGACACGAGGGAGACAGCCGATGTGGAGAGGTGGTGCTTGTAAATGGGTTCTATTCAGTATCCCCGCGTTATTCACGATGGATACGTTCCCAAGAATGAATAGCAAATTTCGCGAATAATGATATTGGCCTACGAATTTTTTTTTTTTAGGAATTACCTTTAGTAAATACGTAAATAAGCTATAAAATACGTAAACATTTCTTCATCAAGTCGCCAAAATATAGGGCTGGGATTGGTGTACTTGAGAGTGCTGGCTGAAGCCATTTCGAAGTCGGGGCTTTGCACACGTTGGTAGTTTGCAGCTTTTCTAATCTTGATGGCGGTGGTGTAGGTGGCTTCATCTTCGGTTGGGGGAAAGATGTGGAAATCGTATGTGACCAGGCCATAATTTTGTTGGTAGTGGCGAGTTGTGAGGGTGCATTCATGGCTACAATAGCGACTGGGTCTGTTGGTTAGTGGACACGTGGATGTCTTGGAGCATGAGGATGTTGATGTTGTGCATCCTCAACATGCTCAATTCGCAATTCGTCCGAGAATGTCCCTCAATGATGAGGTGGAGGATCATTCTTCCAGGACCCATCTGGCGTGTTGTTTGGTCCTGGAAAAGGCTGTTATGGTGTCCTGAGTTGTTGCTCTGGAGACCGGCAGATCCGATTATCAATGTTTGGTCGCCGGGTTGATGGCATCAATTGTGATTTCTTACTTAACAGAGTGGGTCATGTGAAGGCTGCCATCTTCCACTCTTTTTTGTAGGGAGAATCGCAGGACAGGTTCAGATATCCTTTGCCAAATTAAAATTTTCATGGCCAGGAATGAAACATAGTTTGCTATGTTCCCAATGCAATTCACTACCACGCACATACTCTTCGAGGGAAACACACAATGTGCAGGAGACAATCCTAAATTATTCTGGGGTATTTCTTACCCTGTTATTTTCCTGAATAATGAAACACGTATACCAGAAATTATGGTGACAAATTGCCTTATTACATTGTGTACAGCAGGGATTGCCATTACTCGCATCTGTTGCCTGGCCACTTGCCTAGTCACTGCTGATACTGTTTAATATATTTTCAACTGACAAACCAGACTCGTGCACTGCTTTTGCACCTCAGGAATACGTGCCCGGATGGCATCAGGCATTCACAATAGAGAAAGTCGACATAAAGCAGACGTAAATTCTGTATCTATGAATAAATAATAAACTAAGTTATTATTATTCTTTAACCAGGTAAGGCCCACTGAGCTATATTGCTTTTTTTCAGAAGCGACTTCGCTACAAATGATAGCTCAACGAAGTGGTTTATCACGTGGAAATATATAACAGCCAAATACTCTACATTTATCTTTATGCATGTGAACGGGAAAAACCGGAGGACCCGGAGAAAAATCCACGTGACCACAGGAAAAACATGAAAGCTCCAAATATGCAAGCATCATGATCGGAATCGAACCCACAAACAACCTCCTGTATACCATGCGAGGTAGTGAACATCTCTCCACCACGGCACCCCTAGTTTTAGTACATCAGCCCATCGTCTAAAGTAGACAAAACAATATGTGGAGCTGCAAAGTGGAGTTTGGCTTAATATTGCTTTTACCCATAATGCCCCACGTTGATTCATACCGAGTAAATATAACAGAGGTCTAACTATTATTCCACCCACACAGAGGATTACATGTGCTTCGCGGCCACAATAAAAATATAACAAGCTATTATTGTTTTTGTCTCATCTGTACAGTGGTTTGCACTATTTTTAGCCTACATGTAGCAAGACTATAATTTGGAATATCATTTGCACGTGTTTATAATATATCTGGAGCCTAAATCGCTGTATGCCTACTAAGAGGTACTGTCACCTTCAGCCTCAATTGTAGCTTTATTTCAAGTGTGTCTCCACTCAGGTAATGTAAACAGCCACTTAATATAAACTGTATTAAAATAAATACAATTTAATTATACATTAGACATTCACTGGATCAGTGTTTGGTTGCAGAGTGACATTTGACTCAGATTATGTTCTGTATTACATGTCAGTGACTTGTTGGCGACAATAACGACTATGCCATACAATTATCTCACCTGTTATTTACGTGCCAAGCATGTTTTTTTTATGAGACAAATAACCGAGTAAAATAATTGCGTATTCATTAAGGCTATAAAAAATGCAGACTAATTCAGTTATAATTCATGTAAATGAACGGGTATAAAAAATATATTGGTTTACTGCAACCACAATTCTTTTGTGGTGGGCAATTAAAGCCTCAAGACAGCATGTGGCTAAACACAAGGTGGCAGGGTATGCTACATACGGGGCCACTTAGAAATGCTGTGCTTGCCTCTCGAGTCAAGATTTCGCTGATTTAAAACCTAATCCCAGCATTGCCGCTGTGTGGGAGGCACGGAATCTCAGCCCATGCAATTGACTTTCCCACCTCGCGTGGACTTTTTAAGGACCACCGAAACGTTGTAACAATTCCGTGGATTTTCCAACCACGATTACGCCTCCGTCGCAAGGCAATCCGTGAAATGGCCACGTGGCATTAATTTCCAAAAATGAAAACGTCGACCCCGTTACAAAAGAGACGAACGACTGCAGATTTTGTACGTGAAACACCAGCGCCTTTGCGTTAGTCCTGTGCTATAAGAATGGCACGAATGCCCAATGTACGAATGGTTTGATTTGAAATGCATCTAGATAGAAAAGTGTGTGCTGGAAGATTTTTAAAAAAAATCTGTAAGCAGGGCTCTTTACTAATATATGGATAAAGTCACGTATAAGGGAAATAATAAAGTAATAAAAATAAAACATAATAAAATAACATAATATAATAATATATAATATGTTTTAATAATATAAATAATATATTTTTCTTTTATTATTTCCTTTCTACGTCACTTTACCGAAAGAACCAAGAAGAAGAATCCCTGCAGTCACGAAAGCTTTAAATCTAAATATATAAATACATTGCTCACCGAAAAACAAGACAAAATGCTTACTTTTAATTCATATGTGGTTGTATTATAATGGATTCGTGATGTTTGTACAGAGACACGGAATATTTAATTAATCAGCCTAATAAGATCACTATTACCATTGGGATTAAGTCAATTAATTAGAAATACCGGTGTGTATGCTTACGCACATGCCGATTGTGCCCACGTTGGTATGCAGTTGAATAACATCTACAAGCTATTGCGTCATCAGTACTTATAGTCGGCTTCTGATGAAACACATTACACGTGAAATTTCGATTTAAAGCTTTCGTGATTGCAGGGATTCATCTTCTTGGTTCTTTCGGTAAAGTCATAATAAAAATAAAACATAATAAAATAATTCTCACGACGTTTCGGCCACAACGCAAGTAGGACGGTTGCTTGCGTTGTGGCCGAAACGTCGTGAGAATGATTTTATTATGTTTTATTTTCATTATTATATTATTTCCATTCTACGAAGACATTACACGTGACTTCAGTTTGAATTTCAATTGCACACATTTACACGCCCACCATATAGACAGAGCACGTGTGGATTTGTGAAACCTCAACTTGTAATTAAGGCGGTGTTACGACTATTGGCTCAACAATGGAGAAAAGCGAAAGATGTGTTAGGAATCCAACAAGGTAGATTTCCTGCACCCTCTTGAGCATAGAAAATTTTATTTCACAAACAATATCGGTAAATTGCATGTTTCACAGATATAAAAAAAAATGGCTCCTATGCTCGCACACTTATACGAGGAATG
This sequence comes from Lampetra planeri, assembly GCF_965212315.1. Taxonomy (NCBI): domain Eukaryota; kingdom Metazoa; phylum Chordata; class Hyperoartia; order Petromyzontiformes; family Petromyzontidae; genus Lampetra; species Lampetra planeri. The sequence goes on from NC_136110.1 coordinate 27,822,904, forward strand.
ACCCTCAAGACAATTTCTCTTTCGGAATACAGCGGCTACACATTGATACAGCGCCTCTCTGGACCTCCGATGAGCACGGTTGGCGACGTACGGTACGAACGAAGTTCACCATGCATCAAGACTTCACTCAATCCATCCATGGCTTACAATTGCCATCTCAAGCACTAATCGAGAAAGAATTCTCAGCTAGATGAAGCACAGCTGTCCGTGGTGCAATGTTGCTACCGCAGTGTAATGGTATGCACATTGGACTTGCAATCCAGAGATATATATTCTTGGTTCTTTCGGTAAAGTCACGTGGAAGGGAAATAATACAATAATAAAAATAAAACATAATAAAAAAATTGTTATTTTTATTTTATTATGTTTTATTTTTATTATTTGTATTATTTCCCTTCTACGTGACCTTACCGAAACGTAGAAGGGAAATAATACAATAATACAAATAAATAATAAAAATAAAACATAATGAAAACATTTTTATTTTATTATAAAACATAATAAAAAATGTATTTTTATTTTATTATGTTTTATTTTTATTATTTTATTATTTCCCTTCTACGTGACTTTACCGAAACAACCAAGAATATGAATCCCTGCAGTCACGAAAGCTTTAAATCGAAATCCAGAGATCACCGGTTGGATCTCAGTTGCAACAATGGGCAAAGTTTCTTAAACCCCCCAACTCACTCATATCGACTCTGTCCACCCAGCATTATCCGCGAGCACAGGCGTAAATAGTCGATCGGCAAGTCGTGTGTGGTAGGGTAAAATATTGGTATTCCCATATCTCCCAAGATATGTTTTGAGCCAGCGTGGAAGAATTGGTTAAAATATTCTCTAAAGGGCCTCGTTAGGTTTTCCCTAGTCTAGTGGATGCCCCTTCTGTCAGCAGTGGTGTTACCAAGTGATTGCAGCCCTGCGCCTTTACCTAAAGCGCAGCTATTTACTGCTTAACTTTGATGTTTTTGTTTGTTATTCAACAACTATCTGTGTTATTTAAAAATAGACACTGATTCAGTAATGGTCCTAAGTGCTGTAAGACTAACAGCATAATAAAGGGTGTTTGACCGAGGTAGCCTTAATTGTTCTGTGCATTTAAATAGCAAAATAACATGAAATATATGGATACAGTACATTACATGAGTTCATTCCAGAAGTGGGAACATTTAGAGCCTTTTAATGTAAAAATTATACAATTAACACATACACCAACTGGGAGCCAGTGTAGTGAGGCCAAAACTTAATCATGTGAAATACATTTATAATACCGTGTCATAAAGCTGGAAGCAAAAATCTGTAGAACTTGCAGCTGGGAGAATGCCATTGCAGATGCATCATGGGATCTCCCTTGCCAGTATGAAAATTGCCCTATCTGGTAATAAAACAGTTGTGTTAAGACGTGATTGCTTGCAAAAGGTTTCTTTTTGGTGTTTGAACATCTTCATACGGCTGTTATATTGCCAGATAGGGCAAAACCTATTCTTAGATTTTGATACTGGCGAAGGAGGTCCCATGATCTAGCTGCTCACCCCAAGCTATAAATGCCCTGATGGTGGCATTGTCTTTGAAATGTTCGCCTTTGGGCATCCTCTGGTCGAACACTGTTTGAGGCTAGGCTCTAAAGAAAGCCGTCTTTGGTGTGGACCAATCAGTTTCAAAGGCAATGCATCATATACTGCCAGAGAATGTTTTTTGTTTGCATGTTCACCACAAGTATACGTGGTTAAAGCAGACAAGATTCCTTGCAAAAGGTTTCTGTTTGGTGTTCGAACATCTTAACACCTGTTTTATTGCCAGAAAGGGTAAAACCTATTCCTATGCCATTGCAGATATTGCCTTGAGAATAGCATTGGAGTAATCAATTCAACATGAAATAAAAGTGCAGATCAATTTCCGAGCATTAAAGGAGGAAAGGCAGAGCCTGTGACTGAGCTCATCAATATTTCCGAGGCAGATAAAGATGCTTTTTGTAGCACCGTAGATGAGTTTGGGATCAACGATTATGCCAACTTTCGATTTAAAGCTTTCGTGACTGCAGGGATTCATCTTCTTGGTTCTTTCGGTAAAGTAACGTAGAAGGGAAATAATACAATAATAAAAATAAAACATAGTAAAATAATTCTCACGACGTTTCGGCCACAACGCAAGCAGCCGTCCTCAGGTGAAGACCAGGTCTGTCGGGGAGACAGCGTCTGAACATTCAGACGCTGTCTCCCCGACATTCAGACGCTGTCTCCCCGACAGACCTGGTCTTCACCTGAGGACGGCTGCTTGCGTTGTGGCCGAAACGTCGTGAGAATTATTTTATTATGTTTAATTTATTTTATTTTATTTTTTCCCTTCTACGTGACTTTACCGAAAGAACCAAGAAGATAATGCCAACTCTTATCATGATAATCAGCCGCAGTCAATCCACTGCTGGATATAATCCATTGCCATCTCTCATGATCCTGCAATGTAATAATCCACCTCTCACCTGCACGCGAGCTGATTTCATTACTTCACCTCCATGGTTGATGTCCTCTTGAATGCGGTCTATTCCTTGGCTGCCACTCCATCATTATTCTTAACCATTGGCCTACATCATCCTTTCATCGACCATCATTTTCTCATCAAGGAGCATAAACCATCATCATGCGAATTCCGGTCATCATCGCAGCGGAGATAAGCACTTTTACATCTAGATTTTAAACTCATTTATTTTACAACTGCTTCTTGTGTTTATACTCTTTGGTTCTTTCGGTAAAGTCATGTAATTAGAAATAAAATAAAACAAATCACGTTTCGATCGCTACACAAGCGGTCGTCATCAGGCACAGGAGTCAGCCTCTAAAGGCAAACTGTTTATAAAGGTTTAGGGATGGGCCCAAGTGTATCAACAGCACCAGGAGCATGGGCGGTGCACGAGTGCCAATGCAGCAACAATGCCAATGCAGCAGCAATGGCAATGCAGCAACAATGCCAATGCAGCAGCAATGCCAATGCAGCAGCAATGCCAATGCAGCAGCAATGCCAATGCAGCAACAATGCCAATGCAGCAACAATGCCAATGCAGCAGCAATGCCAATGCAGCAACAAGCCAGTGCAGCAACAAGCCAGTGCAGCAACAATGCCAATGCAGCAGCAATGCCAGTGCAGCAGCAATGCCAATGCAGCAACAATGCCAATGCAGCAGCAATGCCAATGCAGCAACAATGCCAGTGCAGCAACAAGCCAGTGCAGCAACAATGCCAATGCAGCAACAATGCCAATTCAGCAACAATGCCAATGCAGCAACAATGCCAATGCAGCAACAATGCCAATGCAGCAACAATGCCAATGCAGCAACAATGCCAATGCAGCAACAATGCCAATGCAGCAACAATGCCAATGCAGCAGCAATGCCAGTGCACAGCAATGCCAATGCAGCAGCAATGCCAATGCAGCAGCAATGCCAATGCAGCAGCAATGCCAATGCAGCAGCAATGCCAATGCAGCAGCAATGCCAGTGCAGCAGCAATGCCAATGCAGCAGCAATGCCAATGCAGCAGCAATGCCAATGCAGCAGCAATGCCAATGCAGCAGCAATGCCAGTGCACAGCAATGCCAATGCAGCAGCAATGCCAATGCAGCAGCAATGCCAATGCAGCAGCAATGCCAGTGCACAGCAATGCCAATGCAGCAGCAATGCCAATGCAGCAGCAATGCCAATGCAGCAACAATGCCAGTGCAGCAGCAATGCCAGTGCACAGCAATGGCAATTCAGCAGCAATGCCAATGCAGCAGCAATGTCAGTGCAGCAGCAATGCCAATGCAGCAGCAATGCCAGTGCAGCAGCAATGCCAATGCAGCAGCAATGTCAATGCAGCAGCAATGCCAATGCAGCAGCAATGTCAATGCAGCAGCAATGTCAATGCAGCAGCAATGCCAATGCAGCAACAATGTCAATGCAGCAACAATGCCAGTGCAGCAACAATGTCAATGCAGCAACAATGCCAATGCTGCAGCAATGCCAGTGCAGCAACAATGTCAATGCAGCAACAATGCCAATGCAGCAGCAATGCCAGTGCAGCAACAATGCCAATGCAGCAACAATGCCAATGCAGCAGCAATGCCAAACGCTGGGGATGCGGGGGGGGGGGGGTAATTAACTCGTCCGAGTAGCACGGTTGGCTACGTACGGTACGAAAGAATTTCAACATACAAACATCCCTTCTAGCGATGTGTCCTGTCCAAGCCCATTTACTTTTCGTAATACGTGTACGTTTTCTCATCCGCATGTTCCTATTTCTATCTTTCGGTGATTCTGACGTATACTTTGATTCTCTGAAAAAGCCACGGATGACACATTCACGAAAGTTCAGATTATGTAGTTGAGGTCTGGACCCCAACGAAATGATCACTGTTTTGCATTTAACTTGATGAAATGTTGCGTCAAAAAATGTGTCTGCTAGACAAGCACACAACACAGCCGAGGCAGATACTACAATTGCTTGTCATTGAGATAGGCATTAAAGTTAACTGCCAAAGTACTGAATTATATTGCCCAGTGGTAGCATTGACTAACGTAATGGTCCGTTCAGGGACACCAAGGGCCACTTCAACAAGTGACGATGTTAACTTTCTCAATGAAACAAACTGTCACTTATTTAGTAATAAGATCAGTGCCAAAACTCACACACTGCCTCTGGGGCAGTCAAGAATGAGTAATGGCATGGTATATTGTGGCAAAGTATGAGCTGAAGTCAAGAAAAAATCATAGCAATAATAGTGATAAGACAATAATAATAATAATATATCTACATTTCGATTTAAAGCTTTCGTGACTGCAGGGATTCATATTCTTGGTTCTTTCGGTAAAATCACGTAGAAGGGAAATTATAAAATAATTCAAATAAAACAAAAATATAATTTTCTTGCTGTGGGTTTCACACCTGATGATGATTGCTTGTGTTGCAATCGAAACGTCGTGAGAATTTAATTGTTTATTTTTATTATTTTATTATTTCCCTTCTACGTGACTTTACCGAAAGAACCAATAATAACATATCTACATTTATAACTCTAACACAAGACAGCATTCACATTTGTAAAGCGGTAGTTCTGAATTATACATATTTATATACAGTAAAACCTTGGATTGCGAGCATAATTCGTTCTGGGAACGTGTTTGTAATCCAAAGCACTCGTATATCAAAGCACTCGTATATCAGTTGTGATCACGTGACGCTCAGCAGACAAAGCGTATACACGTACTACTCGTATTGCAAGACCTCGCTCGTTTATCAAATTAAAATTTATTTCAAAAAAATTGCTCGTCTTGCAAAACACTCGCAGACCAAGTTACTCGCAATCCAAGGTTTTACTGTACTTGTATAGTGAAAGGTTAATCATAAAACATTGTTTGTTCCACAACAACACAGTGACAACAGCTTAAAAAAATGCATTTTAGCATCAATATTGGTAAATGCATGCGCTGTAGGTGGCAGTGTGGCTTTTTATTTGACACGATAAGAAATGTAACATTGCCACTACCTTACCACAAAAAAAAAACTAGCCGATAAACGTTTATTCAGCAATTACATATTATAATTCTGGATATATTACAATTGTAATTTAAGAAATAAACATCGCTGTCAATCATGTTTGCATGCGAGAAAGGTAATCTTGAATGGAATCTGATGACGATTTATTGTAATATTTCATGTAGAATTTTCTGGTTGCTGTAAGATGAACGTGGTGCCTTTCTTGTGGAGTTTGTACGTTATCCCCCTGTTCTGCATGGGTTTCTTTTGGGATCTCCAGTTCCTTCCCACAGATAAAAAAAAACACATTTGCATTATATTCTTAGGTTTTTTCTCACTTGATGCAGCTAATTCGGCTGTGACGGTCCCACCTGATGACGGAGACTTGTGTTGCCTCCGAAACGTCGTGATTTTTGTTTTTATTTTCATTAATTTTGATGTTTTACCTACGTGACTTTACCGAAAAAACCTAAGAATATGATTCCTTGCAGTCACGAAAGCTTCAAATCTAGAACACATTTGCATTGGCATTGACCAAACATCCCCATACAGCAAATAATTGGTCGGACTATCGTGTGATAGCTTGGTAGGACTCTCTTGAAGAGTCTTCAATCACAGTGAGGCTTTCTTGGGTAAACAACCAAAATTATAATAATTCCAGTAATTATCTTTAATAAGCCAGTATAGCTTGTTTTTTAGCAATTATACAACTTCGACTTTCACAAGGTATACAGTATCGATAACACACTAACGTATACATTTGTATATAGCCCATAAAAACAAATATTAACAAGTTATATCAACATTGACCTTGCTATGACGATAATTATGCATATCACCCCTTGCATCACGATTTTGGTGATGTGTGATGACAGAAACTTCAAAGTGAGCGCTCATTCAAATAACTGTAATCGCTTTTGGTTTAGTGATTAATTTCCAACGTTGTCATGAAAAAAATCATTTTAATAATACAGGTACAATATAATGACTGATGACGTTTGCTCTCATAGGAAATATTCCTGTTTCATAACATCATTAGAGTCTATTTTACCAAACAATTTGGCAGCAATCCAATTGCTAGACATGCATTAGTGTTGAATATCAAATGGTCCGTTGAATATAATGCTTTCATGTAGGTAATGACACCCTATTGTGTATAAAACTACTTTGCTCGCTGTGCACTTCTTTAACTCGAAATATACCACGGAAAGGATGATCAAAGCTGCTTTCAGCATATTCTTAGGTTTTTCGGTAAAGTCACGTAGGTAAAAAATTAAAATGAATAAAAGTAAAATAAAAAATTAAATAAAAAATAAAATCACGACGTTTCGGAGGCAAGACAAGCTTCCGTCTTCAGGTGGAACCGTCACAGCACGATTGCTGCATCAAGTAAATGAGAAATTCCAAGAAAACAGTCCTTGTATATATACTGATTGAGGGTGGGAGGAGCCAAGACAGGCCCCTGGATATTATTATTGTGAGGTTCGGTGCGGCTGAAGCACGCTGCTAGGAATGAGCCTTTGTTGTGTAGACTGGTTGAAATGGAAGGTTCCAAGAGTTCAATTCTAGATTTGAATCCTGCAAGGATTCATATTCTTAGGTTTTTTTCGGTAAAGTCACGTAGGTAAAAAATTAAAATTAATAAAAGTAAAATAAAAATACAATAAAAAAATAATAGAGTTGTTAAGGCGCGGCTTTCAGCATATCAAATGGACGGTGTGTTGTCACATTGGCCAGTTTTAAACCTGAGACGGGATGGAGAAGTGTGATGGAGGAAGCTGAGGCAGCAAGTCAGCCAAAAAGCCGGCCAAGTCTTATCAGGATTGCCTTGACTTTAGATATGTGTGTGTCAATTATCTGGCAATGTATTACCTGCACTGGGAACTCATTGACATTATTTATAATATTTTGCAAAGCCAGTAGTAATTCATTCCCTCACATAGATGATCTACTCCAGCTTATTTATGAAATTTGACATTTTCATAACTCGTGTGACTTTTGTTTTATGCGCCGCAGTTTTAAGACCATTATACTTTCTCACGGTTTACCAAGAATATATCTGTACGTACGTGTGATTTGTGATTGCGCGTGTGTGTGTGTGTGTAGTTGTACACAGTTCATCCATTGTCAATCAATCTCAAATGTGTGCCATTAAACTGCCAAGAGGAACGTTTAGCAATCAGGACATTGTCGAGATATGTCACTGGGTGGGACAAGTCATGTATCAGTTTAATGTAAAGATTAAACTGGTGTTAAAGCATTGATTTCGGCATCGTGGAAGCACTGGCGTATTTGAGATCGTTGGCAAGACATGAGCCATTGCAGTTTGGCAAAGCAGTGCAGTCTGCTTAGTCTTTTGTTCCTTTATGCGTGCACTATTGGAGATAAAAGAAATACGTAATGTTCAGTCTTCATTTGCTGCACCTGGAGAGTTTCTGGCTTACTGTGGGTAATGAATGGAACGTCCGTATTTCCCCACATGGGATTGTTCCCTTTGCCATTGTCTGAGAGGTAGTATGGCTTGAATGTTGAAAATTTAAAATACATTTCGTATCAAATGCACACTTATAAACTAAACAATTCAACGTAACATGCACTTTTAATATACAGAGTGCAGTCTTTGATAACAGCTTATTTACGCATGAAAAAATATGCTTGTAAAAAAAATCGAACATTCTAAGATATCCTGTTGACTCCCGTCAGCACGTACCGTATGCACATTGAGCTTAATCTCAAGTCCCTGCAGCTAATTATTGTCAGTGCTTAGTGAGGTGCGTCGCATATTTTGGTGTATTCAGTAAACTTTAGAAAATATATTTTTTCAACACCATCCACATGGACTCATCACCAGGCAGTCGTTCCCTGTGGTCAATGTTGATTGTTTCATCGATTGAACCCAAATGGCATTGCGATTCAGGGGTTTAAACTTTTAAAATGTCATCACCATACAATGTATTCACCAAGAGCTGCATGAGATACGTTTGATTGTTTGAAACAGCTGTGTTTCATAATCTTTGGCTTTTTCGGTAAAGTCCCGTAGGTAGAAATAAAATAAATATTTGCAATTTCTTTTTTTGTTTATGATGATCAAACCCTCCAGCATATAGTGAAATGTTCGCGTTTGAACACTGCTCCGAGGTTTTTATTTTACACAACCGGTGTTATGAATATTTATCAGTTGGCCTACAGTACAGAGGTCGTGTCAAGGTTGCACAGCAGGCCATGGGTTTGTTATAGGCACTGTGGCAAGTCTTAGTGCTGTCCGCCCATTGATTGCCTCGATGGTGCCAGATCGCCCTTTGCTGGCGCTATCAAACCACGTGTGCCTGGAGTGAGTGGCAGCTTGTGGCACGTTGGTTTCAAGTGCAGTGTAGAGATAAACGCATTCGTTGTGCAAGTGCAACTGTTTTCATGCTCATTAAAATGTACACGTACACTATAGTTTCATAAAAAAAAGTTTGTACGCATGTTTGTTGAACTTCTTTCGCACCGTACGTCGCCAACCGTGATAATCAGAGGTGCGGGGAAAGGACAATAAACAAAACACAAAAATGTGTTCTAAAGAAATGAGTTTTCAATGTAGTATAGTTTTTACTATGTACAGTTATTTTGTCAATCCACTGTTGGATGTGGGGCTCTCCATGCCAGGACTTTTTCAGGACTACTTCGTCACCGTTATTTGTTTTTATGAAGACCACCATCTCGTATTCACATGCAATGTCGCTCTTCAAATATAGATTTTTTTTTTTTTACCAAATTCAAAAACGGCTCTTCTCGATTTAAAGCTTTCGTGACTGCAGGGATTCATCTTCTTGGTCCTTTCGGTAAAGTCACGTAGAATGGAAATAATAAAATAATAAAAATAAAACATAATAAAATATTTTATAATGTTTTTTTATTTCCATTCTACGTGACTTTACCGAAAGAACCAAGGAGAAGAACGGCTCTTCTGATTAATTTGATTTCTGATCTCACGTCTCATACCATGCAGGCCTTGGGTGTTATTTTACCATACTTCACCAAGTTGCATGGTCAGTGTGTGTTGTTAAATACGGGGAGCAGAGTTATGGGAAAATAAAAGTACAGTTGAGTACAGCAATGGATTTTGCTGCACTGCCCCCGGTTGCCCAACATGTAGCCCCGCAGCCCTATGACAACCTGTTTGTGCATGGTGGTCACCCATGAAATAAATAAATTACTATCCTGGGTCATTCCTGCGTGAGGCTATGAGATTTGACTCAAATGGGTGCATTCCAGATGATAGGGTCAAACATTAATATTATGAGAATCTAAGTGAAAATATTAAATTATATATACCCTATATTCTTGGATGTGTGTAAATATAAAAGGGAATAAATACCCTTCTGCAAAATCTAATTATTTATGTATTGTAACATTTAGTAATTAAAGTTCGACAATCCAAATACCACCCTGGCTGCAAAATTTCAGGGCTATCCCGGTTGAATTGATCAAATTGATAATTAAATGAAACATTTAACATCGATGACTCCTTGTAATCAATTAGTGTGATCTTTTTTTAAAATACTGGTCACCAAGCTTTATTGCAACGCCTCCAGAAGTCAGGAAGTCCTCTACAAGCCATGCCCAGAGCAGCAAAATTTATGAAAAATAAGAATAGGTTTTACCCTTTCTGGCAATAAAACAGGTGGTAAGATTTTCAAACACCAAATAGATACATTTTAGAAGGCATCAAGTCCGCATTAACCACACATACTTGTGGCAAAACATGCAAACAAACATGCTTTGATAATATATGCATTGTCCTTGAAACTGATTGGCCTACACCAGAGACAGCCTTCTGTATGGTCTTGTCAACTCAGTGTTAGACCACAGAACGCCAAAAGGCGAAACGTACAAAGACAATGCCAGCAGTTTTCATAATTTTGGATACTGGCAAAAGGGTCCCGTAGATACAGCAAGAATGATTTCGCCGATGACATCATCAGGTCCCACCGATCGCCTCATGGTTGTTGTTTTTACTTGTTGTTTGTGCGAGTATGATAACGGTCATTTAGATTAGTTGCATGCGAATTAGGTTAAGTATTTCTCACAGTTCATGACGCATGTCATCATCAGTCACATGCACCAGGCCAGAGTGTAGCGGCAACCAGGCAACTCTACCCTGAGCACGCCACCAGGGTCCAAGACCACGGTGTTTGACGTCAGACTCAACAGTGGTTGTAGCATCCACGTCAGCTGTGGTCTGCCACAAGATCAACTCTAGTCCCGCGGTAGGCCGTTGATGATGGTGTGATAGGCCAAAGAGGCGAAGACCTCCTGACCCTGGCCATTACAGTTATCGCTGAAGATGCTCGAAGACTGACCAAGGCGTTGGTGATGCACTCACTGGAGTTGATGCGGAGTAACCGTCGCAGACACCGCCGGTCAAACGTGTCCAGTTTCCTGCACAAAGGCGCTGTCATTGACCACGTATCTGAGCAGTGCAGCAGTACGGGGAGGATGCACGCTTTGTAAAGGCAGATCTTTGTTTCCGTTGTAATGGGCGCCACAGTGGCGAGATGTTAACTATCTCGCCTGGTATATAGGACGACGTGGGTTCGATCCCGACCCTGACGATGCCTGTATACTTGAAATTTGAATGTTCTCCCCGTGGTCGTGTGGATATTTCGCCGGGTCGTCTGGGTTTTCCCTCCACAATTAGAAACATGTGTTGAGAGTATTTGGCTGCTATACATTTCCACATGATAAGCTACATCTTTGAGCTATCATTTACGGGCCAGGTCGCTTCTGAAAAAGAGCTGTATAGCTCAGTGGGCCTTACCTGCTAAAATAATAAAAAAAAAATGCTGGAGCACCAGATGTATCTATTGAGCTGTGCCATGCACCCGTGCGCAATTGAGATGCATTTTAATTTCTGCCTCACTGCTTCCAGTATGTTGCATGTTGCAGCCGAGTTAGGCGAATCATTTTACCATTTAAATATTGATGCCTGCTGTTTGCATTCCCTTCAGGCCACGTGGCTTCTCCACGGTGGTTGTGTTTTGGTTTTCATCCAGTTTACTTTCCAGGCCAAGAGAGCGCTTCATTTGCATGATATCCAGTGCAAGGAGTGGCATTACATGCATCTCACCTAGTAGGGCAATATCATCTGCATAGTCCAGAACTGTGAACATATCTACACGTAAATATGAATGTGGATTATGTAAATAAATGCAATCGTTAAAAAATTTGAATAATCGGTAATTATTGTGAAAGTGAAAACATTTCAACATATGGCACCAATATCAATTTGAAGTGACACAAGATACATTAATAGTGAATAACTGAATAAACAGCTACGTTTGTGTATGTGTTATTTTGGTACATTAATTGAATCAACACGTGAATAATGCCTGGTGTATGTTAATGCCGCAAGTATAGTTCATTGTTTAGCACATTATTTTAAAGAACATTCACTGTTTTGCAAGATTATTTATGACAGTAGACTAACACTTCATAGTTGGCAACCTGTACAATGACTCCCTGCACGAATTGAAACGAATCATGTTCTGAAAACGAGTTCAAGCTTTGCACGCGTGCCCAACGTATGCAAACTAAAGCATATTTCTTATCTAAGTCAATCGATCGAATCAATCATTTGTAGAGTCCATCAATAAGTTAGATAATTGTTTATGACGGCTCTACAAGGATATAATTTCGTGGTTTGAAGCATCCCTTTGGCAAAAACAAGATTTTGCCTTGGGCTTGACTCACACGCAGCCATGGACAGTCTTCAGGGGTGCCTCACTTAAAAAAAAATTAACCCGTAAAATAAAGTTTTTCACTATAAATCCTTTATATGCGTGTTCAATGGGCCACAACCCAGCCCACATTGGTCTTTGAAACGGGCGGCTAGAGTCCTCTCGTCCTCTGGCTTGAGATGGCTGCCACCTATGGGTCAGATGATTGCCTGCCACCATTAAGCAATTGGTAATTAAATATAATATAAAAAAATTTCGTAAAAAGTGTAAAATTTTGGGAAAAAATTTTCACGAAAATAAATTGTCACGCACAACGAGTCTGTGTGCAAAATGTCAGCTCGATTGGATCACGGGAAGTGGGTTAAAAAACGACCGAAAGATTTGCACGGTCGTAAGCGCGCAAGCACGCAAGCAAGTGAACTTATTATAAAGGATTTAATAAATAAAAACCTGGATATTTTGATCAGGCTCTTCCACATAGCTGAATTCTTCAACCCGGTTTGAGCCTGTCACAGGAAACTCACTGGGGAAGTTGTCATCCTTCAGCTTCTCAAGAACCAGCCCAGGTGGAGCAGACATCTGACTCCTCATGAACCTCGAAGGAGCCCTGAGAGTTGCTACAGCAAGCCTGTGGTGGTCCTTGATGAAGAACTCAGCACCCCATACATTCTGGAGGTGTTGTGTTTCGTTGTTTGGGTGTAATTGTCCCTAACGTTATGTCAAGCTTCGCTCGGAGCTATACAGGACCGCGGTCCCTGGGGTTCAGGGCCACTTCCTGGACTCGTTCATGTTGAAGCTCCTCTGCCTCTGGTCTGATTAAGGAGTGGGGGTTGCCCTGGCGGGTCAAGAAACAACAGGAGGGGTTTGCCGTGGAGGCGCCTTCAACTCCTGTATGTCATTGATTTTATACCGGTAGGAACCTCCTGGTTACACCAGCCCACAGGGGATTGTTGTGTCCGTCCGTCGTGCAGGGAGGGGCTGGGTGGGGAGGGGAGGGGCTGGGTGGTGAGGGTGGGGAGGGGCTGGGTGGGGAGGGTGGGGAGGGGCTGGGTGGTGAGGGTAGGAAGGGGCTGGGTGGGGAGGGTGGGGAGGGGCTGGGTGGGGAGGGTGGGGCTGGGTGGGGGGTGGGAGGGATGGCGCTGGTTGGGGAGGGGCTGGTCACCCCGTGGTGTCCTTATAAAAATCAACATTTAACCTACTCACGCCGGCTTGTGCCCGCCCTCACAGTCGGGCATATTTGCGGAATACACCACGCCGCCGTTGACCCTGGCCATCGACCGAGCAACCCAACGTTCCTACCAGCTCCCTCCGCAGGAATGTGTTCCATGTGCACTACAAATAATGGACACCCGAAGCCAAGCAGTGCAGGTGAGCATGTTAATACCAGAAGCCAGTGATGTCAGACCCTGAGCTTTGTTATTTTTCGAGAAGGAAACCATTGTTATTTCTGACAAGAGACTCATATGAACTAAACCATGGCTCAGAGAAACCATTATCAGCGTTGAATTTGAACAAGCGTCTTCATGAGGGGGACATGCCTACCACTGATTGAAGCACTACTTAAAATACATTTCCCTGCAAGATAACGACGTATATTACTGACCTCCGTAGCAGTGTCTACACGTGTATTACATGCTCAACAGCCACGGTAGCCTTTCAACTGATGAAACAAGTCCGCTTGAGATCACAAAAGCAACCATTTTTTGGTGTTCGCCCTCCATAGCAACCAGATCAAAAGTAGGCCTGCCAACCTTAGCAATACTCACTCTTCCAATGGTGACGGGCCTCAGAAAGAGCAGCTAACTCAACTGGCGAGAATCTATAATGCGCCACTCCGATATTCCAGCGGAGATTACCTACCAAGTGGAACATTCTAGTGGATGACTCCTCGGCATCATTCCAGGTGTTTTGGGGTGCAAACCACGACTCAGAGGCAGGTCTTGTAGGGGGCTTTCGCCAAGTTTTTTAGGGGCTTACACCTAAGTAATTACCTGCTCTCGCCTACACTCCACGGCTATCTATTTCTCCCCCAGGGAAGGGATAGTCGGAGTCCCTAACACCCCCCCCCCCCGGCCATCTGGGCTCTACCCCCTGCACCGGCCGAGGGCTCAACCAAGTATGGCCGGTCGGGTGAATCAGCCACCCTTAGCCTCGTGAGAGGTTATCCCACCCTGGGTCCCAACTCTCTCTCTCTCCTCGTTCCCTGGCTCTCTCGACGACCCCGCTTACGTCACGGGGTCCCCCTTAAATATCCCCTTGGGACATGATGTCACCGTCCCCCGAGGTCTCCCTGACCTCATTCCCTCGGAGGGCGAGCGTGACGTGCCGTCACCCACTACTCCTCTACACAAATACTGCTTGTCGCCCACCTGAAATGTCTAGACTGGCTATGGCTAGATGCACCGATCTCTCACGTTTTTGTGGGAAATGCTAAACGCAATGACATTTGACTCCTCTCCGAGCTGCTGTAATATTTAGTTCTGTAATTGTATCAACTACTCGCCCAGTTTCGATTTAAAGCTTTCGTGACTGCAGGGATTCATCTTCTTGGTTCTTTCGGTAAAAGTCACGTAGAAGGGAAATGATAAAATAGTAAAAAATAAAACATAATAAAATAATTCAAACGACGTTTCGGCCACAACGCAAGCAGCCGTCCTCAGGTGAAGAACAGGTCTGTCGGGAAGACAGACCTGTTCTTCACCTGAGGACGGCTGCTTGCGTTGTGGCCGAAACATCGTGAGAATAATTTTATTATGTTTTATTTTTATTATTTTATTACTCGCCCAGTGTTGCGACGTGTTATTGGTACCCATGGCACTCCTCTGCTATCAGCTTGAATGGTGCAGCGGTTGATCCGCCGCGCAATGCATTCACCCGACGAGGCATTATTCCATGCAGCCTCCTAATCCCAGACCACGATCCTTACAGATGCCACCCCACCGGGTCAAACGGGACCAGAAGCTCATGAAAGGCAAGGTCACTTTGCTCCCTGGCTATGTTTATGAGAAGCCTACCCACTGCTTTGTGTGCACAGGCAGCCGAGTTGGCAGGTGAGGGACAACAACTGTTGGGTTAAGGGCATTGTTGGTAATGGAATTGCTGAACCTGAGTGTTTTGGCGCTTCCATTATCCTTGCAGAAAAACATGAGTATGCTTCTTGTCTTGCTCTTTGAAGATGATGTGGGGGACCCTTAGGGGTTCATCGAGGGTACAAATAAATGTGTAATCCATGTCTCTTCACAGAAAAAAAACGTGGCACTCATCGTACGCCTTCATTTCAACCATGAGGTGTTAGATCTGCACGATAAAGAAACCAACTTAAACAATTTTAGCACGTGGCTCCTTCACATCCCTTTGGCTGACACTGCCCGCCAGGTTCTCTGTACGAGTGTATCTCATAGCTGGAGGAGGCCTAGGGATCAGCCATGACCATGTTGGCCGCATCAGATCTCCCAGTACTGTTGCAGTCACGAAAGTTCTAAATTTAAGATTGAACCACTTCTACGGGGAAGTTTTAAACTTATCTTCTTTTTTCTCTCTCTCTGACTACTTGTTCTCTCTGCCTGTGTCCTCTCTTTGGAATGTTCACACTTAAATTCTAACTTAGCAATCTTTGAAATACGTAATCAACCAGGCTATGCGTTAATTGTGTGTTGACCGACCCTCTGTGTTGTATTACATCACATTTCGATATTTTACTAGGTTATTTTATTTTAGTGTGTCCTTCTCCTGATTTTCAGGCTTGCTTGCCGTGTCATCGCACTTGCAGCACCACGTTTTGTTGTCCACTCATTGATATGCTAATTTTTTCTCTAACCCCCCTCCCTCTCTCTGCGTCCACCCTCCTCTGTCTATTTAAGGCCACCCCACAGAGACGACCACCTCTCTCTGTTACCTGTGTTGCTCTCTCTATGTATCTTGGTGATATCTGTCTGCTAATATGTCTGTCTATAGTTTTCTGGTTAGATTTTATGTCGCTATTTCATGATACCTGATGATGATTGCTTGTGTTGCAATCGAAACGTCGTATTCTATTATTTAATTTAATTTATTATTTTATCTTTAGACGTGACTTAACCGAAAGAACCAAATAATAATTCCTGCAGTCACGAAAGTTCTAAAACCTTAATTGATGGCGGCTAATGGGAAAAATTGAAAACGCTGCTGCAAAAGGTTCCCATAAAGATGGTGCTTTAGAGTGGACTCAGCAAGCATGCATGTTCACCTTGATGTTGGCCCTTAGTAGCATCATTGTATGCAATGATCACTAATTCGAGGGCAACAGCAAATGTAAGAGGAGACAAAAAAACATATCTATGGCGATAGATGGCCTGGTCCATCATATCTCTCAATTATTCCAGAGTTAAATCAGGTACCTCCATGACTCCCCTACAGTTGACAGTATTCTCATGCCGATAAACCATCATCCGTAAGAGTGCTCTTTCAGCAGACTTACACGTTTTTGTTGCATGCAAAGAACATACATTTATGTTTATTTTAAAGCCATCTATTCCTTGTCTACTATTTTATTACCTAGTATCGGCTGCATTCACGATATATGTGGTTAATCTCCTCCTGCGTATTAAGAAGATTGCAGTTATTGGGTTCATAAATATGACAGACAGCGGTGGCATTTGAATATTATTACCCTTAGAGCGAGCGTCGGTCGTATGCAAAGCCACGGTTTTATTTATGCCGGTTTTTGTTGTCTACTCTGGCTGCACGGCTCTGTGTGCAAGTTGAAAGCATCTAACCTTCGCTACTTCTCATGGCAATCCTTGCGGCATCACATCAGCGCTCGGGGCAACGGTGTGATTTGTGTGTCATAGAAACACTTGTGTGGCACGAGAGTGTCGTACAAATGTGTTTCTGAGTCTCCTAATGAGGAGCAATGCTGTTCGGCAATTGAATTTGCCAGTGTTAATTAGTTATAACT
Source organism: Lampetra planeri (assembly GCF_965212315.1). Lineage (NCBI taxonomy): Eukaryota > Metazoa > Chordata > Hyperoartia > Petromyzontiformes > Petromyzontidae > Lampetra > Lampetra planeri. The sequence goes on from NC_136110.1 coordinate 27,840,069, forward strand.
GGGTCAAGGACATTTTACCCTCAAGTAAATTTAGAGAAGTAGAATGTGATCCCCTAAACCAATGCCTTAAAATACTTTGCTAATTGTCACCACAAAAATTGTCGAATAATTTTTACGTTAAGATGCATTTGTAGTTTACTTATTTATATATATCTGTTGAACAACCCAAAAAAATGAGTTGAAAGCGGTTTTGCTGATATGTAACGAGGACGTTTCATGTGGTATGTTAACAGAGGTTGTTTGTTCAAGGATAGGTTATCTTTCGATTTAAAGCTTTCGTGACTGCAGGGATTCATCTTCTTGGTTCTTTCGGTAAAGTCACGTAGAATGGAAATAATAAAATAATCAAAATTAAACATAATTAAATAATTCTCACGACGTTTCGGCCACAACGCAAGCAGCCGTCCTCAGGTGAAGAACAGGTCTGTCGAGTAGACAGTCTGAATGACAGAGTCTGAATAGGTTATCTTCTCTAGTTTTTGTGAGATAGCCTACCAGGACATTTCAGAAACACGTGGTTACAAAAATTGAACACTTGGGTACAGTGAGCATTAAAATAAATGGGAATGGTTGCACAATATTATGCTCGATAATGACGATCTTTTCGGAACAGCTCGGGTATTTTGTGTGCCACAAAGGGAAGAAATTGTCAGTTTAACACGTAGGCTTTTACGACCAATATCATCATTATGGATCATCCATAATACAGTTTTTTTTTTGGGTTAGATCGCGTAAATATATAAATGTGTCATTAAACCCGCCGCGACCTGACACAGCCAATTAGTAAGGTTTGTCACGTAAACAGAACATGCCAAATGCGTTACTAGTACAGCACACCGGTGTGTTGGAGAGCAAAGCCACAACATTTACAATGTGAGTACGACGTTTTGCCAGTAATTACAACTAGCATATCAGTGTGCTGTACTAGTAACAAATTGGCATGTTCTGTTTACATGACAAACCTTACTAAATGGCTGTGTCGGGTGGTGGCGGGTTTAACGACACATTTAGATATTTACACGATCTAACACAAAAAAACCTTTTTTTCTAGATTTGCAAAAAACCTGTATTACGGAAGATTTTTTTTTAAAAAGAGCTAGAAAATTATCACATTTACAGCATTATGTATACCTATGTTTTTTTTCCATGCAATGGTACAGAACTGAGATTGTTTCAGATTCACAGAGGATGTTTTTTTTCGTGTGTTAGTGAATTCAGATGCACAGACACACTTCCGATTAGCACGGTTGCATAGGTACGGTGCAGAATTGGTTCAACATACTATTGGCATGAATGTTGAGTTGTTCGAATGTCATGTTTGGAAATTAATTGCCCCTTTTTAATAATGGTTGTGTGGGAAGTTGTACTAATACATGGACAAAAGCAGCATTAATGTCTAAATCAGTTGTGGGTAAGTTTTAGATATCTAATTCAGCTCTGACTGCAGAATAGTAATGATGTCAGTGGGTGTTCAGTGTCCAAATTTATACTGGGCACATTATTTTGGCAATGTATGTAAACATATTGAACTTCTTTTGCACCGTACGTAGCCAACCGTGCTAATCGGAGGTGCGACAATCACCCACATAGATGACTCATTGACAAAAATGCTCTGGGCAATTCAGTCACCACCACATATACAAGCTGTCCCGTGGCGTAATTGATATTTCATTAATATATATATGAAACAAAATTTTATCAGTTGCATAAAATGGCTTTATTTATTGGGCTAAAAGTGATAACATGCAGCTCTCGTGCAAACACAACACCTCATCATCGTCGTTATCGCGATAGTTTTTGCCCGGCATAATAATAAAACCCAAGTCACAAAGAGACATACTGCAGAAGCGTCAATGAAAGTGACAAGTCAAATCTTTAAACAACTACAAATATTTGGAAAATGCAACAATAACAGACGTGTGAGCAGAGGTATCAGAAGAAATCGAGTGGCTAAAATAATGTCGTGTGCGTGCATACATTTGAAGCGAAAGAAATGTCACAAGCGTTGAAACATTCGATGGAATATAGATGGAGATTAAACCCACTGCTCTTAGAGCGCTGAAGGCCATCGGTGTCCCGGGCACCAATTTATGGACCTTCTCTGAGACCTTCACGTTGGCACGGCAGCACGGCTTCATGAACCTTCTGTGAGACCTTCACACTGGCACGGCAGCACGGCTTCATGAACCTTCTGTGAGACCTTCACACTGGCACGGCAGCACGGCTTCATGAACTTTCTGTGAGACCTCCACACTGGCACGGCAGCACGGCTTCATGAACCTTCTGTGAGACCTTCACACTGGCACGGCAGCACGGCTTCATGAACCTTCTGTGAGACCTTCACACTGGCACGGCAGCACGGCTTCATGAACCTTCTGTGAGACCTTCACACTGGCACAGCAGCACGGCTTCATGAACCATCTGTGAGACCTTCACACTGGCACGGCAGCACGGCTTCATGAACCTTCTGTGAGACCTTCACACTGGCACGGCAGCACAGCTTCATGAACCTTCTGTGAGACCTTCACACTGGCACGGCAGCACGGCTTCATGAACCTTCTGTGAGACCTTCACACTGGCACAGCAGCACGGCTTCATGAACCTTCTGTGAGACCTTCACACTGGCACGGCAGCACGGCTTCATGAACCATCTGTGAGACCTTCACACTGGCACGGCAGCACGGCTTCATGAACCTTCTGTGAGACCTTCACACTGGCACGGCAGCACGGCTTCATGAACCTTCTGTGAGACCTTCACACTGGCACGGCAGCACGGCTTCATGAACCTTCTGTGAGACCTTCACACTGGCACAGCAGCACGGCTTCGTGAACCATCTGTGAGACCTTCACACTGGCACAGCAGCACGGCTTCATGAACCTTCTGTGAGACCTTCACACTGGCACGGCAGCACGGCTTCATGAACCTTCTGTGAGACCTTCACACTGGCACAGCAGCACGGCTTCATGAACCTTCTGTGAGACCTTCACACTGGCACGGCAGCACGGCCTCATGAACCTTCTGTGAGACCTTCACACTGGCACAGCAGCACGGCTTCATGAACCTTCTGTGAGACCTTCACACTGGCACGGCAGCACGGCTTCATGAACCTTCTGTGAGACCTTCACGTTGGCACAGCAGCACTGCTTCGTGTGGGTCCAGGCCTGTCTCCCGAGATTTTTCAAGCACATCTGGAGAACACCAATGTTCGCATCCTCACTCCATCCTTGTTTTTTTTTATTAACAGCAATTGACTGGATCTTGGAAATAGCCTCTACATCATTCCGAATAACGGGAGGAGAAGAGAGTCACGTAGGAACCTGGGTGACACCGACGATGAAGCCCTCCTCGTCAACACACCCAAGGACTACCCTGGTGTACTCCAACAGTTTGAAGATATCGTCGTGGTCCTTTCGGTAAAGTCATGTAGAAGGGAAGTAATAAAATAATAAAAATAAAACATAATAAAATAATAATTATTTTAAAATAGTAATTAAAATAATAATAATTAATAAAACATAATACAATAATTATTATTTTAAAATATTAATTATTTTCTTTTATTATGTTTTATTTTTATTATTTTATTACTTCCCTTCTACGTGACTTTACCGAAAGAACCAAGAAGATGAATCCCTGCAGTCACGAAAGCTTTAAATCGAAGTTTGAAGATACCTCGTGCACGTGAACCCATTGTCTCCGGCCGAAGGAGAGAGTTGCAGACCGATGGATCGCATCAAAAAAACAACTGCATTGTATGCCCTCTCTCTGGCGGACTGGACGGTATTAGTCCAGCTACTGCCGAAGCGATAACACGGCTCACAAAGTTAAACCTGGATGCATAATTTACACATGCCTGCCACACGCTAGAAGAACAAGACCACCCAGTGGACCGTCCAAGGGACTTGTGGGTTTATTGGCTCTGCCGTGACGTTGCCCTACAATGTGGTCTTCTTCCGCTTCTTCTTGTCGTACGGCTGATGTAGATGCAGAGCAACAAACAGCAATTTCACATGCCGGTGGTCAACCCCAGACAACCACGTCAAGAGCAGCGGGAGTGTATCGCTGCGATGTCTCCTTCATTCTAGATTTGAAGCTTTCGTGACTGCAAGGATTCATATTCTTAGGTTTTTTTCGGTAAAGTCACGTAAAATTAATTTTAATTTTTTACCTACGTGACTTTACCAAAAAAAAAAATTAAAATTAAAATTAATATTAATTTTAATTTTTTACATACGTGACTTTACCGAAAAAAACCTAAGAATATGTCTCCTTCGTGTTTGTGGATCGAGGCATTGCGTCGTTATACGTTGTTACGGCCTGTTTTTGATGACCGCTAACCGCGCACTGGAGAGTATTTAATTTTCCATGTGTACATCGGGTATCCGCATCTACGATGGTTTGTGTGGATGTGGTTTGGAGTGTAGGACGGCAGGCTCCACACTATTCGGTGAGGAATCAGGACGAATGCTACCGACGCGAGGCGACGGAGCACCGAGCATCGATCTCCCGGTCTCCGGAGCAACAACACAAGCTACAATTGCGGTGAAACATGGACACTGGTTAATGCAATTGGCCTTCATTGCCTACGCATTTCCGTCACGATGTATATCGGTAACTCAATCCAAACTTAACGCTGTTAAGCAACATAGCAACTGCTTTGCTTGACTGCTGACTTGTTTTGTTGATGGTGACACGATTGACTTCCATCACTAATGCCATAAAAGGACCTTTTAAACGATGCATAGGATTTTTTTACTCTTACAATTACAACATTGGGAGAGAGAAAAAAAACACTCTCAAAAGAGCATAACAATTTAAATAGACTGTTGACATTGTTTTGCAAAATTCGGTGCATTGAACGATGAATGCGGTAAATGGTAATAACAGTTCCTACACAAACCACCGTACCTACATAAGTGTCGGTAACAACAGGCAATGGGGATAACAGCACTGCAGCTCTTATGGATTCCACGGTCAAGGGAGCTGTTGGGGGAGCTCTTGATTTGGATGTGTAAACACATCAAAAAATACAGCTGGCCACATTTACCCTGTAATGTTAGCTAATACTTATCCAGGTGTGCGGTTTAGGCGGAACAATCTGGAAGGAATAGAATTTGTCGTAAAAAACTGACTGATGATGTGGTACTTCTGGTTACACGTGACGTAGTCAAGATTTACTTAGCAAACTAACCCCGTCATAAAATTATACGTCGTGCTGTAAACTACCAACAAAAATACAATATTAATTAATCAATTTCAGAATAATCCATATGTTTTGACGTGCAACCGAAGGGGTGACTGTACCTTAAAATTGCAATAATGCAATTATCTACGTTGTGTATGTCGAAACATATGGAACCACATCCCCTACATTTGTAATAAGAGGGTGATCCATTTTGTACAACGTCAAAACTGTTTGAGAGTACTTCCTTGCAGTGCTCTCCGCTTTCATCACGCGCCTCAGTCTCTGTGGATTTACCATTTGCAATGGGGGCGATGACTCAAAATGGCCAAGTATGCCTGCTTCACTAAAACTGTATTGATAGTCTTACTTTAGAGCAGAGCAATTCCCCGTTGGAGTGCAACAGTAATAGAGGTCACTTGCAGTGCCCAGATAAAATTGAGAGCGGTCGGTGTTATAAGAATTAACAATCGCCGTGAGACAAAAAAACATAACTCTAAACGTTTAAAACATCAAATTGTAGAACGTGTATCTTTACTCGCAATTTTTGTATCGTACCATTTGCATGTTTATTTCACGAGGGGGCACCTGCATTTGTTTGCACAGTTGGGCGACGACCAATGACTTTATTAGCACCTGTTATTTTGTAAGTGATTACTCGAGTGGAAAATTCTGGAAGCAACACGTGGGGCATGCAGAAGCCCACAGGGACCCCGTTTGGCTGGCGCATCTCCAATGAGGCATGTGCCATTAGGCTGTGTGCAAACAACTTGTTGTTCAACAGCGTCGCAGCTCTCAACATCAAACCAGATGGTCACTTCTGAAGGCACAAGCACTTGGATTATACTCTGATAAATCACATGCCCTGCTAATTAAGCGTTGCATTTGGTGTAACGCTGCATTAGCAAGGCCCATTGCATTGGAAATCGTAGACATCGCAAATGCTTTTTTGTTTTGAACAAGTAATGTCACGTGCTGTCAATAAATGCTTGAAAATGGCACCAAAATGTGTACGGAGATTTTTTTTCTCATCATATATAGTCCATTTCTTTAGAACCATTTTTTGTGTTTCATTTCTTGTCCTTCCACCCGCACCTCCGATTGCACAGTTGACTACGTACAGGACAAAATAAGTATAAAATAATCATTATTATGGTAAATAAACTGAGAAGTGTCTGCAGGATGTCAAACAAGCATTGTTTTGTGATCCACAGACTAATGTCACGTGCAAAGAAATGTGTATGTGTTTTGTACGTAGCCAACCGTGCTAATCGGAGGTGCTGGGGAAGGACAACAAACTAAAAACAAAAAGCAGTCCTAAAGAAATGAGTTTTAAATGTAGTGGATAGCTCCAGTGGCTTCCAGATGGAAGGGCATCAAGAGGACATACATTTTGCATTGCGCAAATGTTTAAGTGACTTGAACACAATGCTACACATGCAATATAATCTTGCTCGTTGAGAGGAATGCAGCTCATCGTGACCATTAAATGATAATACAAAAACCTTGAGCAGGCTCTTTAAAAAAAAAAATTCAAGTTCCAAATGTATTCTTTTATAAGCACAGCTGTTTAAAAATCAATAAACATGTTTAAAAAATGCTATCGTAATGTTGTGCTTTCAGGAATACTCATCAATGTGAAGTGGAAAGTGTAAACCCACCAGCAGTATCTTCTTGGTTCTTTCGGTTAAGTCACATAGAAGGGAAATAATAAAATAATAATAAAAATAAAACATAATAATATACAAAATAGTGACTAATCCCATATCTGCATTTCCCATAAATATGCTAAATTCCTCTGTTGATATGTAAATTCCTTTGTCAAGGCGCCCTACCTCCTCTAACCCAGCTTAAATATACGCTGCCAAGCTTGGTGGTTCTAGATTTGAAGCTTTCGTGACTGCAAGGAATCATCTTCTTAGGTTTTTTTCGGTAAAGTCACGTAGAAAGTAAAATAAAATAAAAACAAAAATCACGACGTTTCGGAGGCAACACAAGTCTCCGTCATCAGGTGGGACCGTCACAGCCAGATTAGCTGTATCAAGAAGCTTGGTGGTGCCCATTCAGACGCTGTCTTTCCGATAGGCAGGCCTGTTCTTCACCTGAGGACGGCTGCTTGCGTTGTGGCCGAAACGTCGTGAGAATTGTATTTTATTATGTTTTATTTTTTATATTGTATTATTTCCCTTCTACGTGACTTTACCGAAAGAACCGAGAAGATGAATCTCTGCAGTCACGAACGCTTTAAACCACCGGCAGTAATTTTTCCTGTGCGTCCTGGGGAAATGTAACGGGGTGCACTTCGTATGCTGCAGACGGGGCTGGGTGACGTGCAGCGAGTATGATCTGTGTTTTGATTTAGTGCGCTGATCTTAAAGGTGCATTGAACATTTTTGATACTCCTAATGATGCTCCTGCTGTTGTGGAGTGACTCATGCAGCCAGCTATGGCTGCAGGGGTTTGGTAGTACATGCTCATCTCGTACATGTAGTTTATGCCATTTATTGTGAAAATTCCGTCACAGTTCCTATGATCACTGTTTCATTGCTTTCATGGCTTTATTTTGGTGACTTCGAAAAGTGTATTGGTTTAGCCATGTTTGTTTGTTGTAGTACAGAGTTAGACTGATGGCCTTAATCTAAGTTGTCTTGTGGTTGTTGTTGGTTGTTTGACTTGCATCCCACTGGGATTTTTGCACACAGCGTTGGTGTACGGTGTTTTTTCTGAAATATTTTGCTGTCTTTTCTTGGATTTTCTGTTTGCACTCAGTCACATATTCACTTTAAGATGTTTTTTGTTCATGTTTTTGTTTTTTTGTTTGTTGCGGTTGCACCCGATTCAAGAGCCGAATGGCTCACAGGGCTATACCTAATAAATGAACTTGAACTTGAGTAGCCCTGTACCCCCTCGGCCCGAGACGCAGCTGAGCAACGCGCCGACACTACACCTATCATCTCTTAGCAGCAGGGCGTGGACACGTGCTCATCTCGTACAATTTACGTAGAGAGAATTCACATTTACCCAGAATGCTGGTGTCATTTAAAAAAAATCCCCTAACGCCCATATATTATGCACACCAGCAGGGCTTTAATGTCAACAGAGCTTTGTGCTGTTTAATTGGCAGAGTAGTGGTCATGTTACTGTCGTGCTCCTTGGGATTAGAACCCAGGGTGGCGACATGTTCAAATTGTCTAACATACTGCTTGCAATTAGCGTTAAGTCCACATTTCTAATTCAGGGCCATACTTTTTTTTTGTTAATCCCATTTGGTTTTGTTTTGCTTTGTGCCGCGGTTGATTAGCAGCAGCTTTAGATCATTTTGGAATTCAAATGCCTTGATTAGGAATCATTTATTGGCGCTTCACCGCATTCGCCTTAATCTGCACAAGTGTTTTATGCAGATGAAAGCTCAACGGTAGCAACGTACTGGCACGTCAGTCAAGGTCGATGAAACAAAAGCCTTGTGGATTCGCATGCATTCTCAGTATGCTGTCCTTGTTTTTTTATATATATAATGGTTATGACCGAATGCCCGTGTGTTTTTTAAGAGTTAAAAAATATACTCTTAGTTTTTTCGGTGAAGTCACGTAGATAAAAAATGAAATAAAAATTTATAAAAAATAAAATAATAATAAAATAATTTTAATTTCATTTTTTATCTACGTGACTTTACCGAAAAAACTAAGAGTATGAATCCTTGCAGTCACGAAAGTTTCAAATCTAGAGTTAAAAAATATCTTGACTTTTCCTTTTTGTAAGTAATGAGTGTTATTCCATTAACAATGTTATTGCTACTATTGATGATTGACGTCTATCGGTTTTTTTTTCAAAGTCGGGGGGAGGGGGGGGTAAAGTGGTGGCAAAGTGGTGAGAACGCATCAGTTGCAAACGCCGCAGGTATATGGACTGGCCCTATTCCCCCAACCCACCCCAAAGATCACCTGTGTAGCCTTAACAGACTGTTGGGGCAAGTGCTGTTAGCGAGCACCTATGAAGGCCGTCACGACACACGAGGGGGTGGGTGGCCAGCACCACGCCCGGCCGACTTTGTCTCCCCAGTGGCAATGTTCAGATAATTAATTGTCACTGGGTGTTGGCTGTGAGCGGGAATCGAACTCGGTCGGCCGGGTTCATAGTGCAGCGCGCTAACCGCTGCACCACCGCTCGCCGCAAACACACTTCACGAACCCTCACTCACTCACCAGTGTTGTGACATATGCTTAATTAACCTTTAGAACTGACATGGCTCGGGGAGTGCTTTATCTACCAATGGATTAACAAAAGTGCCGTATTTAAAACAAAAATAAACTCAAAGTTTAGATTTCATTAGTCTTCTACGAACAAAAAAATCTGTTAATATTTAAAATCCGTGTAAAAATTTACATTCACGTTGTATTAATTAAGTGCATGTCAAAAGTAATAAGCTTAGCGGGTTCAGAGAAAAGTATTCCTGTAATGTAAACACTGTAAAATATAATAAATGAAGGAACATTAAATAGTAATGCACGAATTAATTTCCATATTAAAAATTCGAGGGCATATTTAATAAACAATTACGCAACAGAAGTCATTTATGTCAGCATTTATATATTGCCACATTTGCATGATACTAAATCTTCCATAGTAATTCACAATATTGTATTTGTTCACGCTGCATGCATATTTCATATATGCAATTAAAGCAGGACACTGCACTAAGCTGCTGGTGTCCTCATAAATAATCTCAAATGTTCCCAAGAGGAAAATATTAAAACAGTAATTTTAATGGATCTCTCATATCGTGAAAGGACAAAAACATGAAATAATGACAATGAAATCATGAATTGTTTACCGCTCTTCGTCAACCCACCGCTGGCTCAAGATTGCCCGTGCCATGTCAGTATTGAGGTTCGCTTGATCACACTTCACCGCGCTCATTAGTGCCCGTGGCTTAACGAAGTAACAAGAATCAGTTCGGCTTAACACGAAGGTGGGCTTTCGCGACCAATAGTATTCATAATAAAGGGTTTCATTTGAGGTGGGGGGGTTCAATCACGTAAATATAAATGTGTCGTGAACCCACCGCCACCTGACTCAGCCAATTAGTACGGTTTTTTGTCACGTAAACAAAGCGTGCCAATTAGTGACTACTTCAACCCAGCGGTGTGTGTTGGAGAGTAACATCCACAACATTTACAATTTGAGTTGCTGTGCCGCTTCGCAGATGATGTAATTTACATCCAGCATCATCGGGCGATTGTGAAAGAATTGTGCAGAGATCTGCCTGCTTCCGATCTTACATAGAGCAAGTTGACGTCAACACTGTGGAGGGACACGCCTGTATTTGGACCAGTTCAGATGGCACTTACGAACTTATGTTAACCGTGGCCATCAATTGGAGCCCAGGTTCGTTGTGCAGTATCACCGCTTCCCCCCACCCCCTCCCCATAAATGCATTATATTATTAAAAAAATTACTGCGCAATGTACGTTTTAATTGGCAAACCTTTGCATAATTTGTAAATAACACGAAATATGACTACGTGCAACCAGGCAATAATATAAACGTATGTTCGAATCTAGTGTCCATCTCAAGATTACGAGCAGATACAATGTCCACCTTGCCCCACTGTTTTGTATATGTTTTTTTTCTTGCGAGCTGGTCAACAATGTTTTTCCCACTTGAAAGTAACATTGATCAGCAGCATCAGCATATGTTCACTCGAGGAGCACCATTGTCCATTTTGGTGCACAAATGTTGACCCCTCTCATTCCCGTGTCCTGCTTCTGAATCTCCTTCTCTTTGTTCTTATTCCTTCAATTGTTTTGTGCATCACTTTCCGGCCTTTCCAGCAACGGGAACTACACAAAGGACATTTTGTTTTGCTTTTAAGAAACACATTCCTGCGGAGGGGAGCTGGTAGGAACGTTGGGTTGCTCGGTCAATGGCCAGGGTCAACGGCGGCGTGGTGTATTCCGCAAATATTCCCGACTGTGAAGGCGGTCACAAGCCGGCGTGAGTAGGTTAAACGTTGAGTTTTATAAGGGCACCACGGGGTGACCAGCCCCTCCCCAACCAGCCCCACCCCTCCCACCCCCACCCGGTCCCACCCTCCCCACCCTCCCCACCCTTCCCCTCCCCACCCTCCCCTCTCCACCCACCCCTCCTATTTTTTGATGCACAACGGACGGACACAATAATCCCCTGTGGGCTGGTGGAACCAGGAGGTTCCTACCAGTATAAGTACAGTAGAGTGTTTGTGCAGAATCTTAATTATTTTGTATGTCATTTTGAGAATGATCTCATTATCTTTTTTTTAAATCCTTTATATTAAGTTCGCTTGCTTGCTTGCATGCTTGCGTGCTTGCTTGCTTACGACCGTGCAAATCTTTCGGTCGTTTTTTAACCCACTTCCCGTGATCCAATCGAGCTGACATTTTCCACACAGACTCGTTGTGCGTGACAATTAATTTTCGTGAAATTTTTTTTCCAAAATTTTACACTGTTTAGGAATAAATAAATAAATATTTAATTACCAATTGCTTAATGCTGGCAGACAATCATCTGACCCATAGGTGGCAGCCATCTCAAGCCAGAGGACGAGAGGACTCTAGCCGCCACGCATATAAAGGATTTATAGTGAAAAACTTTGTTTTTACGGGTTAATTTTTTATGGATCACTCTGTGGCTTTCAGATTGTGTAGTATTTAGGTTAGAAGGTTTCCGATCTGTACATCACTGCTGGCAATCTGCATTTAGTAATTATATAGTGGATTGTTTTGCTCTTCATGACATCATGACCGTTTTAGAAATCGATCTAACATCTCAACAACTATTTACATAGTTTATTAACTTGTGGTATAGCCTTCATTTGGGTTTGAACAATGCTGTCATACATTTAAATACTCAGCCGTGATCAATCCACTGCTGGATGAAGGCCTCGCCAAATTGTTATCATGTCGCACAGTTCTGCGATGTCATAATCCACGTGAGATAATTGCATCACTCCATTCCCTCCGAGGCTTCGTTCCTCTTCCCTAACAGTATATAAACAGACCGTAATAGAAGCAAATTGCTCTGCAATTCTTGCAAGTGCAATTTGTCTAAAATTTTAAGTGGATAATGTTCAAGGATCATTTCATGATTTTAAAAATAGCAGAACTTAAAATAGCAAAACCACGGAGGGGTAGATAACAACTGGACATTGTGCAGATGGTTCAGAGAGAATATTTCTGGCACTTACGTGCACAATTACATTCCTCCTGACTGGTGGCGCACAATGGGTGTCTTATAAACAAACTGAGAGGCGAGGCAACAATTGATGTGCATGTTGGCCGAAAAATACTTCTGGATGGTTGTCGCAAATCACTCCTCGAACTACATTTAATAACTCACCCGCAACAACAACAACAACTGCCATTCGCCACTAAGTGGCGGTGACGTCACCACGACGCTTGTGCCAGGCTATGTGCACCTTGAGGCCACGTGAAGTGTCGAACGCCCGCTGGCAGGAGGTCACGGGGCAGACCCAGGTGCCACGGGTCGACTGACTGAGATGACCGAGATGACTGGCTGATGCACCACCTGTGCCCCCTACTGTGCCAACTTGCTCTGCTTTATCCACCCGGCGCTCCGCTCGTTGTTGTGAGCGTCGCTCCTCCGCCCTCCGTTGTTGTTGGAGGGCGACTGCCTCCCACTGCCCAGTAGCGTCCTTCACGAGCCACCTCCACTGAGGTCGATCTTGACATCGCTGGTACCAGTCATCGGCAAGTCCACTCAGCTCCACGTCCTCGTGTACCACATCACTCCATCTCTTCTCTAGCCCGTGCCGCGCCCGTTTAGCCCCCTCGATCCGGCCGAACAAAATCTCAGCCTGGTACACAAGCACGCACATTGACAGTTAATGGTTAACTGCGTGAATCACCGAGTCCGTCCTTCACAAAGGGTTGTTCGGTACACACGCCTACAACAATAATCAGGGACGCCAGTCTGGCCATCGCCAATCTAGCACAAGAGTGGACGTGTGCATTACTCATAGTTAACATCGTCACCCGCATTACATGAGGGTTTGGATGATGAGGTCAATGGGACCGCCCTACCACTCACCTGAGCGGGGGGAGTCTTTTGTAGATGCAGAGCAACACCGACAATTTCGCATTCAGGTGCAGTGCCGGATTGGACTAGTGCGGGGCCTGTAGCATATGTGATAAAGGGGCCCTATTTTCTTTCTTTTTTAAACACATACATATTAAAACACACATTTTTTTACTTGCATAGTAAAGTTATTTAATGTTTTCATTTGCTATACAGCCAGATAATGCGACAAATCGCTAACCTTAAACACCCAGTCGTTCATAAAAGTTGAAGGCAGTATAGTACTATAGCAATAGAGCAAGTGCAGAATCACTGAACCGAAATTGAAAGCTTGAAAGCATTTAGCGCGGGGCCCTTGAAAGTGTAGGGCCCGTCGCATATGTAGCTACTTTTGCTACTAGGATAATCCGGCACTGTTCAGGTGGTCAAGCCAGATAACCGTGTCAGGAGTAGTGAAGTGTATCGCTGTGATGTCTCGTGTTTGTGGATCGGGGCTTTGCATCGTTATTTGTTGTATGGTCTGGTCTGGATGGCCACAGTCGTACACTTGACAGTTTTTCATTTTCCATTTGTGCATCAAGTATCCGCATCTGCCATGTCTTTATTTTGCGGATGCGGTTTAGGGTGGACCATGAGCTTCATGGAAGATCAAACCCAGGGATTTTATACGTTGGATCTTTCACAAGGTTTGTGTTTGTGAGTTATTTTGAACTCCATTCGGCGATTCAAGCTCTCCAAGCTGAATGGAGTGGAGGGAGTGTGCCGAGGGCTGAAAATGTGATTTTTGAGAGAGTTGAAAGGGAAAGGAATGAAAGGGTTGTAGGAAAAGCATGACACTCGATTTCGCATTTTTCCAGGCGACTCTACATGCATGCGTTGGTCTGTTCAAGTAACACTAAAAAAAACAACCATGCATCTGAAATTCCTCTACACTTCCACACTGGTGATGTGTTTCCGATTTTAAGATGAATCTGCAAAATCTTAAAATCAGGCCTCGATGTGAAATTTGGGAAATGTTCCGAATTTTTGTTTGTTTCGGATTGATAAAAAAATTGGAAGTGACGTCAATAATGTGACGTCACTCCTGCCAAAAATTACGTGATGTGGTATCAGCTGCTGTCACTTTTGTTAGTATGCAAATTCATAATTGTATAACATAATAGAATAGGTCTAAAAATTTTTTTAAATGAGGTGTGTTAAGAGCCCAGAACAAAATCATTGTCATTCATAAACCTACTTAAAAATATGCATTTCAAAGGACCTTTTAACCAACTCACAATAGTGGCATTTTGAAGACGATTATATAACCTCCACCATGGTCTCATTTACAAATTCCTCTGACAGTGTAATGAAGAGAGATTCGTTGCAACACTCCCAAACTGCAACCGATGGGCATGGCAGGTAAAATGGGCGAGTTTGCGAAGCTCACGGTGTTTTTACTGAGCGAGGTGAAATAAAATCGAAGGCAAAGCATCTGCAAGGTTTGTTGCAGAATTCGGTGTTCTTTGACGATGAACGAGACCTACAGGGAGGGCCCATAAGTAACTGCCCGATTGTTTGAAATAAAAACACAAGCTCTAAATGATAGAACGTTCATCTTCTTGGTTCTTTCGGTAAAGTCACGTAGAAGGGAAGTAATAAAATAATAAAAATAAAACATAATAAAATTATTCTCACGACGTTTCGGCCACAACGCAAGCAGCCGTCCTCAGGTGAAAACCAGGTCCGTCGAGGCGACAGAGTCTGAATGAAACAGCACACGAGCTTGGAGCATATATATAAGCTGGGCGCCTTGACAAAGGAATTTGCATATCAAGAGTAATTTAGCATATTTATGGGAAATGCAGGAATGTGATTAGTACTACATATGCATGTGCATTATGCAGGATTAACAGCATCAAAGGGAGCTGCAGTTGCTGCAGTTGCTGCTGCTGCAGTTGCTGCTGCTGCAGTTGCTGCTGCTGCTGCAGTTGCTGCTGCTGCAGTTGCTGCTGCTGCTGCAGTTGCTGCTGCTGCAGTTGCTGCTGCTACTGCAGTTTCTGCTGCTGCTGCAGTTGCTGCTGCTGCAGTTGCTGCTGCTGCAGTTGCTGCTGCTACTGCAGTTTTTGCTGCTGCTGCAGTTGCTGCTGCTGCTGCAGTTGCTGCTGCTACTGCAGTTTTTGCTGCTGCTGCAGTTGCTGCTGCTGCTGCAGTTGCTGCTGCTGCAGTTGCTGCTGCTGTTGCAGTTGCTGCTGCTACTGCAGTTTCAAATCATGGAGATTCGACGTAATTATGTGCGAAGAATAACGTCTTGTAAATGACCACCTGCGTTGGTAAATCCGAGCTCTCTTTCAGCAGCATGTTCCACCACGTTGACAATCTCTCTCTCACTTGCTCAATAAAAGTCGGAGATCGACCGGTTCGAGGTCTACCAACACGACGCCTTGCTACCACCATTGTTCCCCGATTCTCGGAATCGGGAAATCGACGCCCGAATACGGCGCGGAGTTGGAGCCGTTCGGCTCTTAAAATATCTGCGATAGTCTCTCTGTGTTGAAATAATTGAACAATTGTTTCAAAAGTAAATTTCAACTTTTCTTGCACGCTGCTGAGATTTATACCGGTTCATTATAAACTCCCAATTGCATCAAAATTGCATGCCTTGCACCATTGGCATTCCATGTCTATGTTCAGTGGAAACCCAGGAACACAGAGCCGAGGTGATACCATCATTCACTGCGGGGTGACTTGGAGGTCCTGACTTTATCAAGACTGGTTCCTGTTGAACTTTTGGTTGCACTGATAACATCCTGAATTTTTTTGTGCGAGTGTAATTTTTTGAGCCTGCAAAGTCATTTGCGCGAAAGACACAGATTTTCTCCACAAAAATGCGTGTCCGTGGCAATTTATAGAAATCGGTGCCTGGCTAAGGTGAAGGGTGACTCCTTTGTGTAAGATAACACTGCTCGGGTAGCAATGCTTTCCATCAACTGATAACCATAGAAGCTCAAGGTTGGCCTAGAGACATGTCCGATTCTTAGGATTAAGTGCTTTAGCCTTTGCCTTCGAGGAAACTAAGGAGGCCTTACAAAGCAGAATGAGTATTGCAATTCCATTTACAGGGCCATGATGTACCGGGAAATATATTTATGGCATTTTTTATAGTACATTTACTTTTTACACGGTGAAGGTTTCAATACGTCGTGTGATTGATATGTGTTCACAGAGGCAGGTTCACAGAATTGGAGGTGGGCAACAACCATCACACTAATACAATAACCCTTCTAAGAAGACATTTAACTTCGTTATATTTCATCAGTGCAGCACGTGGTGGCGAGGATTTTAAATTGCATTAACTCAGTGAACATCAGATTAATTAGAATTAATACATTAACTTTGCAAGATGCATGCAAAGTTACCTTGATTTACACTTCAGGAACGAAAATGGGGTCTGCATTTGACAACGATGAAAGCAATCTCCGACACTATTGATCTGTTTACCACAACGTTTATTTATGTATTATATATAAAAGCTTGATTGGGTGCATTTGTCGACCCTCTGCATGCGCATGGAGTGTATGTTTAGTCCAGATACATCCACAAAACAGCATTTGCTAACTACAGCTTTTTAAGAGCCATTCAAATGGTAGCATGGTTTCTGATACTGTGGCTGTAAGACAATGTGGCAGTACACAATTTGAAATGGCTTCAGTTGGAAGCAGGAGACCATGCAATTGTGTTTCTGCTTATTTCTTCCCACGTGCTTCAAAAGTTACATGTGTGTTGATGTAGAAAGATATATTTCTATGCATATTGGGTGGGCTGATGTGCATTTATTTACAGGATTATCTCGCTCTCTGTGTATGTATTTATTGATTTAACTCAGCCTTCGAAAAAAATCATTAATGGTATTGAACAATTATCCCAATGCAGGACCCTCTATAAAAAGAGTGCTGTGGGTCAGTGATGCTTTCTTAGGTAAATGATTGTGGTTAAAAACATTAATATCACAAACTATTCAATGGGTCTCATGTCATGAGATTAAGTTGCTGGGTTGATGAAGAATTTGCTTCGACACAATTTTTTGCATTTCCAGCTATTTTGTGAAGATTACATGAAGTGATTACTCCTCATTTTTCGTAGGTGGATGTGCTGTGCAGAACGGTTGCGGCCCCGTTCAACAATGAAAACCCGCAGCCAATCAATTTCCAGGGGTGATGAGGTCACCATGCTCGCCCTGCTGACACACAAAGGTAGCCAATCAGGCTATGGTCCATCTCATCCATTAACACAACATCCGTCTTCAGGTGGACGGTTCCACCTGAAGACGGAAGCTTGTGTTGCCTCCGAAACGTCGTGATTTTTATTTTACTTTTATTAATTTGAAATTTTTACCTACGTGACTTTACCGAAAAACCCTAAGAGTGTGAATTCTTGCAGTCACGAAAGCTTCAAATCTAGAATTAACACAACAAAGACAAAGATCGCCCGTATTGTCTTAATAGACTTTTGGGGCAAGTGCTGTTTGCGAATAGCACCTATGAAGGCCGGCACGGCATATGTGGGGGTGGGTGGCCAGCATTACGCGCAACCGCCTTTATCTCCCGAGTAGCAATGTATACACACCGTACCAGCTATTCATCTGAGGCTGAGTCGACCTAGGGGAGGTCCAGGACCGATTCAGATAATCATCACCGGTGTTGGCCGTGAGCGGGAATCGATCTCTGGTCGCCGAGTTTGCAGCGCAGCGCACTAACCAGAGGTGTGGACTCGAGTCATGTGACTTGGACTCGAGTCAGACTCGAGTCATGAATTTGATGACTTGCGACTCGACTTGGACTTGCATAACAATGACTTTGTCCCACCTATGAGATGTGGACTCGAGTCATGTGACTTGGACTCGAGTCAGACTCGAGTCATGAATTTGATGACTTGCGACTCGACTTGGACTTGCATAACAATGACTTTGTCCCACCTCTGGCACTAACCGCTCCCAACCCACACGCACGGTTACGTGTTCGTGACATTTGCTCCACTCTCCACGGATGTGTGGAATGTAGTGCCAAGCCAAATACACATGCGGCTTAGTGCTGATGAAAATGAAGACAATGTTGATGATCACAGATATTATTATACGTGTTTATGCCAATAACAACGGTAATATTAAATGATGATATTAATGATGGATGAAGACAATGGTTCTGATGATGATGATGACGAACTATAAAACGACTCAAGGTCTGCCAATCTCGTAACCACAACAACCCATTCATTTTTGTGTCGATCCACAAACACTTGACTCTAAAGTAAACACTGCACCAGCCACCCATTTAAGGCCCAGTCACCTTATGAAAGGGTCATAACAGAAGCCAATAATGTGTGCTGTGTCCAGTAATAAAAAGTTACTGGCTAGGTTTATGGCACAATACGGGAACTACTGCTGTACCACTCCCAGCATATACCGTCAAAGGTCGAAGGCAGTCGCTTTTCAAATGAATTTAAATGAATCGCTGTCATGAAGATCCAAGATAAAACATCATAAAAGTTATTTGACAGCATCCCTTCTTGGTCCATAATAGAGGGGTTTTTTTTGGATTAGATCGCGTAAATATATGTCCTTGGTTCTTTCGGTAAAGTCACGTAGAAAGGAAATAATGAAATAATAAAAAGAAAACATAATAAAAATTCTCACGACGTTTCGGCCACAAGGCAAGTAGCCGTCCTCAGGTGAAGAACAGAGCTGTCTGCTAATTTTTATTATGTTAAATTTTTATTATTTTATTATTTCCCTTCTACGCGACTTTACCGAAAGAACCAAGAATATGAATCCCTGCAGTCACGAAAGTTTTAAATCGAAAAATAAATATACGTCGTTAAAACCCGCCACCACCCGACACAGCCAACTAGTAAGGGTTGTCACGTAAACAGAACGTGACCAATTCGTCACGAGTACAGCACTAACCGGTGTGTTGGAGAGCCAAGGCACAACATCTTGGTAATAAAATAATAGCTTTGTGTGCTGCGTGGGATTTTTTTGACCAAACTTTACCATGCTGGTCACATGTCACTCCTGCAGTGGCCAGGAATCGAACTCAGCCTGCCGAGTTTGTAGCACAATTCTGTGCTATTAACCCGGGAAATGTGCCATCAGTAGTGGCAAAATGGTTCTGTTATTTTGCAGAATTGGCAGCATTTGAATTGCAAATTATGCCCTTTTTTTGCTATTTTAATGGGGAACCTGCCATCGCTCGTTCGTGAAGTGACATACTGATGGCCAAAATATCTACATAAATCGGGCTCAAATGTAAATTTTCAACTCTTGCAGAGCAGCACATAACGCCGTGGAAGGTGATATAACTAAACTACTTTTAAGATAACTTCCAGCGACCTCTCATCCGCACTGGAGGTGCTGCACTACCTCGTGCAACATGGCACGTGAGAAATGAAAGTGGCAATCAAGCAAAAACATTGATTTAATTCTCAGTGCTGTAATTTTTGTGAAATTATTGAAAAGGGAAAAAAAATATTAATTGTACAGTCATTGGTGACTACAGTATTTTAAATAATAAACTGAGGTCATCGTGTGGTTTGAGGACCCAGTTTAATCACAGGTGATTTGCTTTTTTTCAAATTCTGGATCACAGTGATGCTGAATCAGTCCATTGACTCACCCAGCCACCCATCCATTTGTATTTGAACGTATCGTTCTTTGTTTATGGATTTCCTTCAGGGGACTGTTTTACAACCGACTATCACAAGAGGTTTCCTCGTTGCCAGTTTAAATCATGGTTAACCCACTGGACTTGCGATCCAAAATTGCCATTTTTTATCTCCGACCTGTTTCCAGCTTGATCTCCTCGAGTTGTACTTGAAATTATGATGCAAATTTTTTTTTCAATATCCCCACGTCCGTCCACCCAGCAGTATAAATGAGTGCGCCCACAGTTAGTCGATAATCAGGCTGCGAGTGGTCGGATGAAGTGTGGGTATTCCTGCCTCTACAAAGCCACCTGGTCCGCGTGAAAGAGTAGGCCAAAATAGCCTCGAAAGACAAGCTCTCGAGAACTCGCTTTAGTAGAGGCCCTTCTACCAGCAGTGATGTGAGCAAAAAAACACTGCAGAGATGTACCTTTTCATAGGTTTTAAATTTTTATGTAAAGCTTTCGTGACTGCAGGGATTCCTATTTTTGGTTCTTTCGGTAAAGTCACGTAGAAGGGAAACAATAAAATAATAAAAATATAAAACAATAAAATTCTCACAACGTTTCGACTGCAACACAAGCAATCATCATCAGGTGTGAAATCCACAGCAAGCCCTCTTTTTCTCTCTCTCTCTCTGTCTCTCTCTTCTATCTACAGTCACATTATTGCTGCCCTTGTTCGACAGTAATTCAGATTACTTGTGAGGTGACTTGTGAGGTGAGTGATAGCCACAGGCATTCAATACAGATGCTCCAGTTGCTGTCCCTGCTCTTGCGATGGCTGCTGGTCGTCCACCTTTTTGAGGCCGAAAGTGACCGTCAGCTTGCTCCCCGCTTGCCTGTTCTGACCCATCTTGCAGCGACGAAGACTCAACGCACAAGGTCAACGACGGTACGCGTCTCTCGTGCTTGCCTGGTGGCTATTTTGCTGCACGGTGATTTTGAAATTGTTTTTCGTGGAGTGCACTTCCAGTGCGAGCTGGTTTGATTAAAACACCGTACACCAAGGTTATGTTTTCTCCCCGCGTACGTGGCCAGTTACGAGGGCGTTAAAATACAGATTATATATCTGCAAGCGCATATCAAATGTTCTCAAATTAAATGTTTTATTGCTCTACATGAAACAGATTTGACGTGCATTGTAATGCAGTGGTCGACATGTCAAGCAAGTGCATGGTGACATCTTGAAGCTAGCAGGCTGTATGAGTTGGAACATATCCTTGACAAAAAAAATGTGTTTCTCGATAGCATTCCTTTGAGAGTTAAAGCTTTTAAATCTACGAGAATGTATGTCATGCCTTGCTTTAATTCTCGATGGCGTGTATGAGTGGTCCGTGCTCAGCTTCTGAATCCTACCGTGCATTTGATGAGAGCGTGTAAGTTGATCATGTTGAATGGGTCGATTTAACAAACGTCAAACATAATTCAATGTCTACTTTTCTCTGCTGAATAGTCGATACCCAAACTAATTGAGGTTTTTTTTGTTCATGAAAGAGAATTATTTCTCCCACGCATTATTAAGTTCCTATTGCATACACCCGTTACACCTTGTAAGAATGTTTTCATTTCAATATTTTATCAACACGAGCAGCCATTTTCTGTCTGCTTCTGGATGATGGCCTCCGCATGTCGCGTCCATTCCTCATAGTCCCGCGATGATACAATCCATCTCGCTCACAAACATTAACCAATCTCATTGCTCTTACCTCTGCTGTGGTCTCCTGTCCGGACTCGATCTCTTCCCTGGCTGTCACTCCATCGCCAGTCTTGTCCATCAGTCATCGACACTTCTAGTAATGTCCTGCCTATGCCTACCTTTTTACTCTTAACAACCGTCATAATGTCTTTGATTTGTATTATTTTCCTAATTCATGTTTTCCTCTTTCTAGTCTCTCAGTATAATTGTAAGCTTCCAATGTTTTTCAATGCTCATGAATCAATGTCCATGATTCAAGTCTGTACCATACCATGTAATAAGCACTTACCGAAAACGTTCCTCTTGAGAAAAAATGTATTTGGCTTTTCATTATCAAACTCAATTTTCTGAAAGCACTCCATCCTCCTTTCCCTCCCTTCTTAATTTAAGATCGTTTTCAATGTAATCCTTCTTTCAATCGCTACCCTTGATATATGGAATATGTTGTTTTTTCCAGTCGTGTCTTTCCAATAAGTATTTTATTTTATTCATCGAATGTGATGCGCCTGCATTTTGTTTTGCCCAAATGTGTTGAATTCATCTTTGCATCCTCCATTGTAATGGTCATTAATACCATCATTGATTTCTACAATTAATATATCACTAGAAAAACTGTTAGGATCATCGCTGTGATCTCTTGCCTGCATTAGATTAACCATTACAGCCCGAGACTTTGGAACGTGAAGAGTGCGCAAGGAGGGCTAATTAGCTTTGATGCCGGAGGGCGGACGCTGCTTATCCACCGTCACGGCATATGCTCCCAAACTTGACTTGATGTAAATATGGTGTTCTATTAAGTGAATGAAGTTAAAGAGGCTTGCAACTCGCAGGTTGCAAGTCATTGTAAATGTGAAACTTCATAGACCTCTCCCAGGTAATGTTGATTACTAAATTAGAATTAGATTAATGTTTTTTTTTATATCAGGTATATATAATGTACTCTTTGTTTTTTTTCGGTAAAGTCACGTAGGTAAAAAAATAAAACATAAAAAATCACGACGTTTCGGAGGCAACACAAGCTTCCGTCTTCAAACCAAAGAGTATGGACCCTTGCAGTCACGAAAACTTCAAATTTAGAATATATCATGTAATTGACAGAAATTAATGTCATATAAGAAAATGTACTTTGAATGACAAATAAATGCTAACAAATATTAACCGACGTAAAAAAATACAAATTACAACGCAGTATCAAACTATTTTATATTTTTAAAAAAATCTGTTTTCTGGCCGGAGAAATTGGCGCGTTCATGTCTGGGTGTTACGCGCTCGAGAGCGCGTGCATGGTGGTGACGTCACGCCCCCTCGTCCAATCCCGGGCGTGCATCTCGCGTAGAATGCGCGGCCATTGTTATCTTCCCTCGATATGCGTCTGGGTTGCGTTCTTGAGAACGTGAACTTAAAAGTGAAATGCCGTACATCAAAAACGTATTTCCTCACAAGGTCCAATTATACAGCCTAAAAAGATGCGTTCCTAAGAAAGATTTGTTGACCCAAAAGCGACCAAAATCACAGTTCTAAATACAGCTGAGATATTTTCACGCGCAAATAAATGTGAAGAATTATTAGACAGGTCAATAAAAAACAAATACTGTATTTTCGCATCGTACGTAGCTAACCGTGCTAATCGGAGGTGCAGGGGAAGGACAACAAATTAAACACAAAAAAACAATCCTAAATAAATTAGTTTTCAATCAAGATTTATGTCATTCAACTATGTTGTGTATGCATGGCTGGTGTTCTTAATAGAGGAAATTGTGCTTGTGAATAGACAAGTTTGAGAAAGAAATTCTGCTTCTGTATTTAAATGAACAAACTTGACTTCGTTTTAGCTGCCCAATAATTGCAATATAAATGGGACAGATGAAAGTGCTGAATAATAATAACAAGTACATATATATGTGGGGGGAGGGGGTGGGGGGGGGTAATTCGACTCAGTTCTTTTGTTAATTATTCATGCATGAAAAAAACTAAATTAGTTTCACAACATATATTGCGAACTCTTCCTTAAATGCGTTTTAATATTAATTTGAAACCATCGGGAAATATCAATTCTGGTACAGAAGGATCAAAAGAATCACTCGAAGGTTGCGTTGTGGCATATTGTAATGGAAGTTGTTAGCATTTAATTTATTGCATATTGGTTTTCCCCGTAGCTTTATAACCATTATTGTCAACAATATCTATGAATAATGGATGAATCCTTTTAGCACCGTTTCATCAGCAGCAAATGAAAGACATCGCGGTTGTATAGTTTGTATTTAGTTTGTTATTGTCTCGTCTGCGATAGAGTGACGCGGTGGCTAGCACACTAATATGAACCCAGCATCTCGAGTTCAGTTTGTGGCTGAAATCAGTGGTAAATTATATGTACACAAACCTTTGGGCAACCCGCCCCCATAATGAACACACACTGACCAGCATAGTGAAGTATGGTCAAACTCTCCACGCCAGACAGTATGGGGAGGCGAACGCAAAGCGGCAGTGGGTTGACGACAACATGAAACGTACTGTGCATTTCGATTTAAAGCTTTCGTGACTGCAGAGATTCATCTTCTTGGTTCTTTTGGTAAAGTCACGTAGAAGGGAAATAATAAAATAATAAAAATAAAACATTATAAAATGCAATTCTCACGACGTTTCGGCCACAACGCAAGCAGTCGCTGCCAAGCTTGGTGGTGTTCCTTCAGACGCTGTCTTTCCGACAGACCTGTTCTTCACCTGAACACGGCTGCTTGCGTTGTGGCCGAAACGTCGTGAGAATTGTATTTTATTATGTTAAATTTTTATTATTTTATTATTTCCCTTCTACGTGACTTTACCGAAATAACCAAGAAGATGTGGTGTGTATTGTTCAAAATTGCATCGTCACCGCTAGCAATGATCGCTTGTGATGCAATAATCATCTTGTCTTATTTTCACGTGAGCTTACTTCATCACTCCATCTCCTTGATGGTCATTCTCTCGGGTGAGTTCCATCGTTTGGCTGCCATTCCGTCGCCAGGCTCGTCCATCAGCCATCATTGCGTGCAGCAATCTGTTCTGCCCGTGTTCACTGACTTTTCCTACCAGTCAGTGTGATGTCTCTCGTATGCATTCGTTCCCTGCTCCGTGTGTTTTTTTCTTTCCCTGTAATTTCCAGCATCTATCTATGCTTTTCTCACATTTCATCTCTTTTACATTTCTTGCGATGTTAATATTTTTATCCATGTCTTAGCCGTCAATATGCACTGATTGAAAGCGTTTTCTTTAGGTGTATTGACGGGTTGCTTTTCATTGTTAAATACATTTTCCATAAGCACTCAAACCCACTCTCACTTTTCTCTTCATTTCATCACGGTTATCCCAGTTTGTCTTCCACAATTTCCCTGAAAATACAAATTATGTTTTGGTGTTTACAGTTATGTCCCTCCAACAATCATTTCCTTATACCAATTGAATGTGTAGAACGTGGAAACTTCCACAACAGATGGACGTAAAGTGGATATCATCAGAGATGTAGTGCCAGCCATTGGATCAAAGTGAATGGACTATTTTACTAGGAGCATACATAGAAATGAAAACCCACAATTGTGCAATGATGAATCAATACATTTTTCTATTCAAGCTGCAAGAATTACAGACCCATTAGCCACTTGTGACATGTATTTACATTGTTCATGAACATCATTGCATGAAAGGAACAAAATATCATGAATTTTTATGAAAATACATATCAATAAAGGAGTTTTGTTAGGAGGTACACTCTCACCAATTTATTCACGATATCATTAGAATATATATATTATAAATTGGAGGAAATAAATAAAGGTACTAACATCGCAAACATTTATTGATGACATATAAGAACGCATACAAAAAGACTCAAGTAAATGATTGAAGGAACTTAACAGAGAATGCTACAAAGTTAGGCTAAATATAAAAATGAGTGATGCATAATTCATGTAAAACAAGGGTGTTGAACCAAAAATAATTATTGTTGGAAAGACGCAAAAGGAACACACAACAGTGTAATATGTTGTAGTGCATGCATATATATATACTACTAGGGGTTGTGCGGGGGCGCCTACGACGTCCCTCACAACCATTTACGGCCTTAGGCCAGAAAAGTCACGAAAAAAATTGCACACGAACGACGCATTCACGCGATTCTCCGTTTTGAAGTTTTAAAATGAAAGAAATAAAATTATTATTGGAAAGACACGACTGGAAAATGCAACATATTCCATATATCAAGGGTAGCGATTGAAGGAAGGATTAAATAAAAAACAATCTTAAATTAAGAAGGGAGGGAGAAGAGGATGGAGTGCTTTCAGAAAATTGAGTTTGATAATGAAAAGCCAAATACATTTTTTCTCAAGAGGAACGTTTTCGGTAAGTGGTTATTACATGGTATGGTACAGACTTGAATCATGGACATTGATTCATGAGCATTGAACAAAATTGGAAGCTTACAATTATACTGAGAGACTAGAAAGAGGAAAACATGAATTAGGAAAATAGTGCAAATCAAAGACATTATAGCCGTTGTTAAGAATAGAAAGTTAGGCATAGGCAGGACATTACTAGAAGTGTCGATAACAGTATAATCGTAAATCTCTAAAAACTACTCACTCCTAAATCTTTAGTAGTGATGTTGTATTCCTTTAGTGTAAAAACATGTTTATTTTGATTCATATGTTCTTTTTTCTGACTTTGTGTGAACGAAAAGACACAAATTCGCCACTTTTCTCATTGAAAATATGTGACTTTCTTAATATCAATGTTCTGGTTACAAAAGCAAAGTTTGTGGAGAATGATAGCCATTTCCTATACTTTTGAAGGAAAACCAATTAGGAAATAACACTTACTACTCAGGAACAAACAAACAAAAATGCGTTACACAGTGTTATCAATTCGATGCATGTGCAGTTATTTCGATCGGTAGGTCGTGTGCACCTCTTCCAAAACGTCTTTCCCGTGTGAAAGAGTAGAGAAAGTACCCACTAGAAGGTCTCACTAAAAAATCTCCGAGTTGATGCCATTCCAGCAGTGGCTTGAGAAAGAAATTGCAGAGCTGCGCGTTTGCATTGACTTAATAATAAAATAATTATCACGACGTTTCGGCCACAACGCAAGAGGACGGCTGCTTGCGTTGTGGCCGAAACGTCGTGAGAATTATTTTATTATGTTTTATTTTTATTATTTTATTACTTCCCTTCTACGTGACTTTACCGAAAGAACCAAGAAGATGAATCCGTGCAGTCACGAAAGCTTTGAATCGATTTTTTTTACTTGTTTTTTTTTTTGCTTCAGACAGCGGTGAATTCGTATTGTAAAAGCAGTTTTGGGTCTTTTCGTTGACAAGTACAGTGTTCCGTCACGTCGTTTAAAACGTGCCATCTCTTGGACGCTTCGTGTTGACGGTGACTTTCGTTTATGCGAGTGTCGTGTTTTTTTTCTTTCTTTTCAGCTTGCATTTCTTGCAGCTCCACTTAAGGCCACGCACGCAACGTGCTGCAATTCAGCCTATTTTAAGAAGCATTTTCACAGCTCCCCCGACCTCCCAGATATCAAGCAGGCAACCGTAGCCGCATGTAATCCTCCAATTACTCACTTGTTATAGCCGCATGCGTGCAATAGAATATTTGATTGTGCTGACAGTATGCTTGGCTTTAATTCAAAAACATTATATATATGGAAAGCTTTCTTTAGATATTTCAACAGCAGCATCCGAAAATATCGGTATGGGGACGTGAGGCTAGGACCAATATTATCATAAGAATGGCCTCATACATATTGTAATAGCTTGACTAATATTATTTTTGCAGCTCTTTATCCGATCCACTTCTAAACAAACGCACCCACCCGCAGTGTTGTTTCACCATATTTCACCACGATGGTCAAGTGCGGGTTGGTGAACACGGCCGCGCACCCAAAACCGGTTCGATTATCGTGCGCTGCTGTGGTTAGCCATGACCGGGAATTGAACCCGGTGACTAGATTCATCGCGTGGCGCATGAAAAAGTGCACTGCGGCTCCCACGCCATGTTAAATTATGTAAATGTGGATATTAAATTATATACCGAGAAGGACAAGGATGGTGGATGATTACGCTCAGACCGCCACCCCAATACCATTTTGCTCCACCTATTTTTATCAGCAGTACCACTAATATTATTTTACTGCTCTGTGGAGGCTTACTGCACGTAACAATATACACGCAGCCAGCCACCCCACAGTTTCAAATACTATCCACCTTATGTACTGTATATAGCAGAAAAAACACAACACATGGGATAATGCATTATATATTAGGTCTGCAGCCAACTGATATCCACCATCGTTGATCTTGTCGCATAAGCTCTGGGATAAAATAACTTCCACGTGTGGATGTGTGCTCGGTGGTTGAAGCCGTGATTGCCTGTATTGTTTGCACTGCCAAAGGTAAGATCTGTACATTTTTAAGAAATTTGCGAATCTGGACCTGGAGGTTTAATCTTCAGGTTTTTTTCCCGTCAATTCTCATCGTAATGGAGCACATCACGAGTACAGGTCTTCTTGCCATACAATATATACACATTTATCCTATTTATATTCATGGTGGTCTTGTTAAAATGTATAAATATAGGGAGGTAAATTTAATTGTAATCACATTTGTGAAGGCATTCTTTTTTTGGTAATTAGTTTTATGTTTCTATTGTTGAAACGTTAATTGCATAAGCTGCGAGGAATGCTAACTATGAGCAGACACAATCATATCAGCATTGTTGACCCCCGCTCAATTAAACAACCTTCAACATGAAATGTCGCCAGTGTCTGGGGTTGAAAGTAGCCAGATAACATTGGCTGCATTTCTAACTGTCCATGGCAACATTGACAGCTGCATTTACAACACGACATAATACCGCAACGCAGTTCGAATGCAAGTTATACCCAGCAGGCAATGCATTTCGACACGAGTTTTCGATGTAACTCCAGGGATTAATGGCTAAGCTGCGTGTACACATGGTACCCGGGTGACATTCATGTGTTATCAAGGAGCCACTGCTTTCACGAACATTTTCATTTTTAATGTATGTGTGAGAGCGCATGACAAGTTGTTGTATTTGGCAGTGTGTGAAAATGCCGTGATGTGAATGTTAAGGCTGCCAACGGATCTAGAAAATCTCTCTCTCTCTCTCGATCGGCGTGCTGAAGCGTATTCTTAGGTTTTTTCGGTAAGTCACGTAGGAATATGAATCCTTGCAGTCACGAAAGCTTCAAATCTAGAATTAAGTGCTGAAGCGTTTTGTAAAAATTGGGATTTTGTTGTGCCAGTTGAAACCATGCTCTGGGCCTCGTCATCGACTAACCATGATAGCGGATAAAGTGGTTGGCAAACGAATAGGCAGAGCTGATGAGCAGTAGGCAGGGCCAATGTCATGGAGAGAAAGGCCACTCACTGTGTGGGCGATGTGAGTGGTTGATTCGCGTTTGCTTCTGAAACGTGGGTGCAACTAGGCCTCGGCAAGGTAAGGTAAAAGTGTAAAAACAACGAGCCTACCTTTACCCTACCTTTTACCTTACCACAATACAATCACTCTACCCTACCTTTTAGTCACATAACACGTTTTGTATTTTCTGGTCTTTCACTTTTAATGTGTTTGGATAACAATATTTACGAGGAAAATTGTCCAATAATCACTGCATAACTGGGCTGAAACCGTTGCCTTTTGTGTGAACCCATTCAAAGTCATAAATCAGCATTCATCTTTGGCTTGCTTTCCCTGGTCCTCAGACACAGGATCTCTGGGATTTCAGATGGCTCTTTTCACCCACGTGGGAATTGACCACCAGAATAAAATCCAACGCGACGCCCCAACACTTATATTTTAATGGGCTTAAGCAATCCACACACGTTATTTCGCATTCGGAACAATAAGAGCTTTATTTCTCTTAAACATGGAAATAATGTTTTTAGTTTGTTTTTTTAAGCTATGTGTTTTATTCGGCGGGGGAGAAAAAAGCCCCATGCTCTCCGCATAGTCATACATATTAATTTATGGGTCACTTAGGAGCCTATGAAAGCATCAGTCACACCAGGAGGCCTATAATTACGGGTAACATTGCAATTCTGCATGTATATTTTTTATACCAAAGCAGGTGTTGGCAAACACTTCCAGCTCGCAGTATTACAAGAATTACGAATAGTTTTCAAGGATGCTCCGTGAAACAAAATTATGGCACTTATGGACATTTATTCGTTTCCTGCCCACAGCCAAATCAACCAGAATGCACCAGATTCCATTACATCTTGGATTCATAATAAAGTTTTTTTTTGGGTTAGATCGCGTTATTTATAAATATGTCGTAACCCTTGGATTCTAAGCAATGCTACTTATCCTGGTTATTGGTTAGGTTAGAGACACATCTGAGATAGACCATGTGTCGTAGACTTATTCTAGATTTGAATCTTTCGTGACTGCAAGGATTCATACTCTTTGGTTTCTTCGGTGAAGTCACGTAGGTAAAACATCTAAAATAAAATCAATGAAAACAACTAAATTAAATCACGACGTTTCGGGCGCAACACAAGCGTCCTTCTTCAGTTGGGGACAACGTAGCGAAAGCACAACTGCTTAAGTGTGAACACTTCACTACGCTGTCCTCACCTGAAGAAGGATGCTTGTGTTGTGCCCGAAACGTCGTGATTTAATTTAGTTGTTTTCATTTATTTATTTGAATTTTTACCTCGTAGACTTATGTTGTGAGGTGGTTACGAGGATGTTAGTGTGTCAACGAATTATTTAATGTGGTGCATGTTGGAGCTTTGAGTGTTTCCCCCTTATTATGTGCATGGGTTTTCTCTCGCTACCCCAGTTTCCTCCCATGTGGCAAAAACCCATTGCCCAAACACCCCTGTACAAAGCCTCTTGTAAAAGTTCATCAGACTCAATGAAGTTGTTCTGGGTAAATAAAGGACATTAATTTAAATCAATATAATTGCATAGATGTCCTCTGCAAGCCATCTGGCTACCATGAGAGATTCGTTCATGAGGCTATCCACATATACAAACACGGAGACAATTTCAACCGAGAAGATGGATTCTGGCTTAGCAATCATTGGAAGGATTTGATAAACCATTTCTGGTCTTAATTGATTGTGTTCACGCTTACGGTGATTTTCAGACCGCATTCCATTTTCTGCTCCCCCCTCCTCTTTTCCGAACATAGATGGACTCGTCCATCTGGCCAACTGCCAAATCGCTGTCCGTGGTGCTGACGTTATGAAAAAAACGCCACTTTTTAAAAAAAATATTGCTGTGAATTTCACACCTGATGACGATTGCTTTTGTTGCAGTCGAAACGTCGTGAGAATTTTTATTGTTTGATATTTTTATTATTTTATTATTTCCCTTCTACGTGACTTTACCGAAATAACCAAGAATATGCATAGCAATCGTTTGCATTATTAGTGAGTACTCTCATTGCCAGTGTAGGGGATTGTGCTGTTAATGTGCAATCTGTTCTCCTGCAAGGCATATTTTCATAACGCGAATTGGATGGATATAACGTGATGAATGTATAAAGGAACACATTTTTTGTTATAACGCGGATTGCGAATTGGATATAACGCGATCGAGTGAGCGGAACGACGTCGCGCGAGTAAGAATAAGCGGTCGTGTGGCCGCCTCGCCTTAGCATCGCACAAGGCACCGTGATGCCGCTGGATATTTCTAGATGCTTCCCACGCGCACTCGGTCTTTGTTCAGCCTGCGTGCGCATCTCTCGCGCGTTCTCGCGGACTTTGCTTCATCCACTATATTAATTATTTATTATAACGCGGTGTTTGTGCGGGAACGCAACTCCCGCGCTGTACTCGGAAAACGGACTGTGTTTCGTAGCGTTTGACCATTGCGTGCGTCATTGTGTGCTAATTAGGCAATTGCATATCAGTTACTCCATCGCATATTCATGATGTTGTTGTGATTGTTATCGCCATGCGGTTATTCACATGGAGACTTGGCAGGGATGTGCATATGAATATTTTTAGGAATTAATTTAAATACACATTTTTGTAACTTTATATTGCGGGTCAAAATCATCACTTCTCCGTCACTTCTTTCAGATCTCTTGTATATGAAGGAGAAATAAATACGCACAGAATATGCTTCCTTCATATGCGTAATATGTAGAATATCACGTATGATAAATGTTTTATTTAAATGGTTTGTCTATACTCTTAGGTTTTTTCGGTAAAGTCACGTAGGTAAAACAATAATTATAATAAAAATAATAGAAAAAATAATAAATGCAGTCACGAAAGCTTCAAATCTAGAAAGTTTTGCCTACGTAACATCAATTACGCCGACGACCAAATCACCCAGAATGTGTCTCATCTCATGAGATATGATAAGCTAAGCAGGCTGAAGCTTGGATAGTGCTTACATGGGCAACCATCACCCATGCATCAGAGGCGTTGGGGCTACGATGTGGGCAGGACAGAACAGCACAGCAAGCAAAGTCCATTGTATTGTACCGATATTTTGACACCTATATTCCCAATCTTCACCAACGCACAATGACCAGCGTGGTGAAGTATGGTCAAATTAACCCTGTGATCCTCATAGCGTGGGAATGCACGAATCCAGAAGTGGATTGACAACGGACATTAAATGAACAATACATTGGCTTTACAAATTAGATATCATTGTTGTTGTGCCCAGGCCGAAGAGCCCAAAGCCCTCAGTGGCCAGCAACATACAGCACCTTTGAAGGAGTAATGTATATGAGTTAACATTTCTTGAAAATGAGCAAGGTTATACTACTGGTAGGAACCCACTGGTTCCACCAGCCCACAGGGGATTATTGTGTCCGTCCGTCGTGCATCCAAAAATGGGAGGGGTGGGGCTGGGTGGAGAGGGGAGGGGCTGGGTGGGGTGGATGGGGAGGGGCTGGGTGGGGAGGGTGGGGCTGGGTGGGGGGTGGGAGGGGTGGGGCTGGGTGGGGAGGGGCTGGTCACCCCGTGGTGCCCTTATAAAACTCAACGTTTAAGCTACTCACGCCGGCTTGTGCCCGCCCTCATAGTCGGGCATATTTGCGGAATACACCACGCCGCCGTTGACCCTGGCAATTGACCGAGCAACCCAACGTTCCTACCAGCTCCCTCCGCATGAATGTGCTATGGGGGCCCCGCGGTAGCAAGATGTGAACTCCCTCGCCTGGTATGCAGGAGGTCGTGGGTTCTACCCTGACGCCTGCTGCATATTTAAATGTTGCATGTTTTCCCCGTGGTCGCGTGGATTTCTCCGGGCCCTGTAAACATACGTTTAGACGGATACTCGAAACAAATATTTGGCTGCTATACATTTCCACATTTTGGTTTTGGTTTTTAGCCATATTTGTTTGTTGTAGTACAGAGTTAGACTGATAACTTTAATCTAAATTGTCTTATGGTTGTTATTGTTTGACTTGCATCCCACTTGGATTGTTGCACACAGCGTTGATATACGGTGTTTTTTCTGGAAGACTTTGCTGTTTTTTTCCTGGATTTTTCTGTTTGCGCGTAGTCACTTTAAAATGTTTCTTGTTCATGTTTTTTTGTTTGTTGCAGTTGCACCCGCCGCATGTCTCAAAGGGATATACAAAATAAATGAAATGGAACTGAAACATGATACACCACTTCATTGGACTATCATTTGTGGCAAGGTCCGTATTAAAACTCAGTGGGCCTTACCCTGGCAAACTAAAAATAAAAGTGAAATAGCAATTGCTGTAGTTTAATAGTAACTTGGGAAAACAGAGACCAGGGGAGGGAATTGAAAAGCCGAGCGCTGCGAAGAAATGAGCAGAACAGAGAAAGTGTTTTGGCCTGCGAGACAACGTTGGAACGGCACGTGAGCAGACGAAACGGTCTGGCAGACCGAGACCTCAACAAGGGGCAAGGGAGTCACGGATGACATCCATGGGCACAGTTACCACGGTGGTAGGGGTGTGGGAGAGTGATAAGAAAGATACATACAGACGATATTCTACACAACACACTGTAATTAAGAAGTAAATTGCTGCCAAGATGTGCAGTGGTATTCAGGATCAGCTCACAAGAGGGGATCGCGCTGATGTTGTTACCACGACCCTCAGATGACCATGGAACCCTACATTTAATAAAAAAGCTCGAATTGCAATCTCAAGTTACACGTTCTTTGATTACAAAAGAGCGCTTACGTCATTTTGTGTTTTATTTTAACAAATATGAGTTTTTTGTTTTAGGATAACTTCAGGTGATATAGTTACATATTAAAAAAATAAATAATGAAAATAAATATTATAAATAATAAAATAAATCATGAACATCATTTGCTGCCTTTTATCGATCCATTGCTGATGAAGGCCTCCCACACACCATGTCAGTCATGGGGGATGTTTGACCATATTTCACCACGCTGGTCAGCACTGCTTGGCTCACCACTCTCACTCACCACTGTCACTCACCACTGTCACTCACAACTGTCGCTCACCACTCACCACTGTCACTCACCACTGTCACTCACCACTGTCACTCACCACTATCACTCACCACTACCACTCACCACTGTCACTCACCACTACCACTCACCACTACCACTCACCACTACCACTCACCACTGTCACTCACCACTGTCACTCACCACTGTCACTCACCACTATCACTCACCACTGTCACTCACCACTGTCACTCACCACTACCACTCACCACTGTCACTCACCACTACCACTCACCACTACCACTCACCACTGTCACTCACCACTGTCACTCACCACTGTCACTCACCACTACCACTCACCACTGTCACTCACCACTGTCACTCACCACTACCACTCACCACTACCACTCACCACTGTCACTCACCACTACCACTCACCACTGTCACTCACCACTGTCACTCACCACTGTCACTCACCACTGTCACTCACCACTACCACTCACCACTGTCACTCACCACTGTCACTCACAACTGTCGCTCACCACTCACCACTGTCACTCACCACTGTCACTCACCACTGTCACTCACCACTATCACTCACCACTACCACTCACCACTGTCACTCACCACTACCACTCACCACTACCACTCACCACTACCACTCACCACTGTCACTCACCACTGTCACTCACCACTGTCACTCACCACTATCACTCACCACTGTCACTCACCACTGTCACTCACCACTACCACTCACCACTGTCACTCACCACTACCACTCACCACTACCACTCACCACTGTCACTCACCACTGTCACTCACCACTGTCACTCACCACTACCACTCACCACTGTCACTCACCACTGTCACTCACCACTACCACTCACCACTACCACTCACCACTGTCACTCACCACTACCACTCACCACTGTCACTCACCACTGTCACTCACCACTGTCACTCACCACTGTCACTCACCACTATCACTCACCACTATCACTCACCACTGTCACTCACCACTGTCACTCACCACTGTCACTCACCACTATCACTCACCACTATCACTCACCACTGTCACTCACCACTATCACTCACCACTGTCACTCACCACTACCACTCACCACTACCACTCACCACTATCACTCACCACTGTCACTCACCACTATCACTCACCACTGTCACTCACCACTGTCACTCACCACTACCACTCACCACTACCACTCACCACTATCACTCACCACTGTCACTCACCACTACCACTCACCACTATCACTCACCACTACCACTCACCACTACCACTCACCACTACCACTCACCACTATCACTCACCACTACCACTCACCACTACCACTCACCACTACCACTCACCACTGTCACTCACCACTATCACTCACCACTACCACTCACCACTATCACTCACCACTACCACTCACCACTACCACTCACCACTATCACTCACCACTACCACTCACCACTGTCACTCACCACTGTCACTCACCACTGTCACTCACCACTGTCACTCACCACTACCACTCACCACTGTCACTCACCACTGTCACTCACCACTGTCACTCACCACTGTCACTCACCACTGTCACTCACCACTACCACTCACCACTATCACTCACCACTACCACTCACCACTGTCACTCACCACTGTCACTCACCACTGTCACTCACCACTACCACTCACCACTGTCACTCCACTCACCACTACCACTCACCACTATCACTCACCACTGTCACTCACCACTGTCACTCACCACTACCACTCACCACTGTCACTCACCACTACCACTCACCACTGTCACTCACCACTGTCACTCACCACTACCACTCACCACTACCACTCACCACTGTCACTCACCACTATCACTCACCACTGTCACTCACCACTACCACTCACCACTATCACTCACCACTGTCACTCACCACTGTCACTCACCACTGTCACTCACCACTATCACTCACCACTACCACTCACCACTGTCACTCACCACTATCACTCACCACTACCACTCACCACTGTCACTCACCACTATCACTCACCACTACCACTCACCACTATCACTCACCACTGTCACTCACCACTGTCACTCACCACTACCACTCACCACTGTCACTCACCACTACCACTCACCACTACCACTCACCACTGTCACTCACCACTGTCACTCACCACTGTCACTCACCACTACCACTCACCACTACCACTCACCACTGTCACTCACCACTACCACTCACCACTGTTACTCACCACTATCACTCACCACTACCACTCACCACTGTCACTCACCACTACCACTCACCACTGTTACTCACCACTATCACTCACCACTACCACTCACCACTGTCACTCACCACTGTCACTCACCACTGTCACTCACCACTGTCACTCACCACTACCACTCACCACTACCACTCACCACTACCACTCACCACTGTCACTCACCACTCATTCTTTATTTGCCGAGTATCGCAGGTCGAGTCTCAAATGAACACGTGCGTGTCAAATCACACACCAAAGCAGGTGTTATTGTCATCCGTAAAATCATTCATTGTGACGATAACATTGGCCTAGAATTGAAGCTTACGTGACTGCAGAAATTACTCTGCTCATTGGTTCTTTCGATAAAATCACGCATGTTATCTTTCGCTAAAGCCACGTGTGTTATCATGATATCATGATAACATTGGCATTCACACTCAAGAGCTACGCGTGGCTATGACGAGTCTAAATGAAAGACTCAGACGGAGATAATTGAGTAACGCTAATAAAGACTACAGTGTGCGCTGAGAGATGATTGCACATGGTTATTGACTACAGATATATTTAAACACATTCCTGCGGAAGGAGCTGGTAGGAACGTTGGGTTGCTCGGTCAATGGACAGAGTCAACGGCGGCGTGGTGTATTCCGCAAATATGGCCGACTGTGAGGGCGGGCACAAGCCGGCGTGAGTAGGTTAAACGTTGAGTTTTATAAGGGCACCACGGGGTGACCAGCCCCTCCCCACCCAGCCCCACCGCTCCCACCCCCCACCCAGCCCCACCCTTCCCACCCAGCCCCTCCCCACCTTCCCCACCCAGCCCCTCCGCACCCTCCCCTCTCCACCCAGCCCCACCCTCCCCACCCAGCCTCTCCCTGCACGACGGACGGACGGACACAATAATCCCCTGTGGGCTGGTGTAACCAGGAGGTTCCTACCAGTATTATATTTTCTGAGGTCGCTGATTGCCAGACCTGATATTATTGTGGAGGAGGGGCGGGGGGGATTGTGGCTCCCTTCACACAAACGTTCGACCGAGCTAAGAGAATGACTCAATGAAACCCAGACTAAGACTTGACTACATTTCATATATTGCCCCTGACTACACCTGAGATTATGAGTCATATTTTATATTGCGCTAACTTAACACTGATCAACACTGATGCATTTTTAGCATCAACCATTGAGGGTTTTATTGCACTCCATGCCTTGTTTTGTTCACGGCATAATGTGTAACTGTTTTTATTAATGTAGTTTTTAAATTTAAATGTAAAAATCTCATGAATTGTTACGGAGCACGCCAGGTGATTATATAAATAGTAAACATTTATTCCATTTCTCCACGTAAATAATATTAGTCTTCAATCTATCAGCCGATGCGCTTTGCAGAACAATGTTTATTCAAATTTAAGGTGTACATCTTTGTATGAGGTTTGGCAATGTCTATAATTTTAAGCAACATTTTTTTCTGTGCTGTATCCAGCATTGAAACATATATGGCAGTAACAATTTTATCTCCAGTTTTTTCCCCCCCATTATCTTTTCCTTAAGTTCTGTATTCAGCTGAGTGAGCATGGCCTTTCTCGAACATATATACCTTGAACAGATGGTAATTTGTAAAGCGGTAACTCATTTGTCAAAGCCAACTCGAAATGAATCGGGGGGGGGGGGGGAACAGTACAATCGTTAAGAGAGCATTCTCCATTACATTCAGGAATTGAATGTTTTATATTGTGTCTGAAGAAAATAATGTGACTCGAAGTGGATTAATTTGCACGCAAAAACCCCAGCACAAATGTGCCATTTATTTATGCAATAATTGTAACTTTCATCCAGACAAGAAACTGTTTGCCTGATATTCCATAATTACATGACATATAGCTGTTGTAAAATGAACACCAACGAGCCAAAGTGCGGTACATTTTGCTCAGATATTCAACTGAAACATAACATTCTAAACAGTGCGATATCACATAGGTTTGGTTTCTGTTCACGTATTGAGCTTTGTGTTGTCTGTGCTGAAGTCTCTTTGCATCTGGGAAACAAACTGCTCACGATTTCAAAGCTATCCCTCTTGCAACTTAATTCAATCATACTGGGAAAGAAAAGAGAAAAAAAATAATTCCACCCATTTCAAATCCAACTAATGGATGGTCTCCAAATGTTACGTTGGTCATGAATTGTTGTTATTTTTCCATACTTCACCAGGCTGGTCATTGTGGGTTCTGTCGCTTGCCACTGATGGTAGCCGTGGCCCGGGAGATCAGATCCTCGGGTTTTATCGCACAGCGCACTAACCACTGTGCTATTGCTCTAAGAAGAAAAGCAAACTGCGTGGTCAAAAAAAAAATCTCCATTCGATTTGGGAACTTTTCACGACTATAATAAATTAAGTTTTCGAGAAAATGTTGGAGATAATTTTAATGATTATTATTTTTTTTTATCAAAAAATTTGTCCAAAGATGCTCACATTTTTTATTTGCCAGTTTGATTTGTGTTGTGCTGTGTTGAATCCTGTAAAAACACTCTAATAACAACATAAATGCACAAGGCTCATGGGCAATAGAGTGCAGAGCGTCCTCGATGTGCAGTGCATTAGTACATTTTAATAAGCACAACAAACCTAAAATAAGTTACAGAGGCTAAATATGTGTATATATATACACACGGTACAATATTCCAAACAACGTAACGCAACGCACGGTATACCATACAGCCTTTATGCCAATGCCTTTGCCGTCCATAATAGAGGTTGTTTTGGGCGGTTAGATCGCGTAAATATATAAACGCGTCGTTAAACCCGCCACCATTTACGCAATTTAACCCCAAAAAAAAAAACACCTGCATTATGGATGATATTAGTCGCGGAAGCCAACGTGTTAAACGTTCTAGATTTGAAGCTTTCGTGACTGCAAGGATTCATACTTTTAGGTTTTTTCGGTAAAGTCACGTAGGTAAATAATTAAATAAACATTAACGCATTTTTATAATTATAGAAATACAATAATTAATCACGACGTTTCGGAGGCAACACAAGTCTCCGTCATCAGGTGGGACCGTTACAGCTGAATTTATTGTATCAAGTGTCAGCCAACACCGGTTACAACAACAAGTGCACCTATGGTTCTCTTTTAGCCCCCCCCCCAACACGTTCCATTCACTGGCTACCACATTCAGATAAGCTCCTCCACCCCTCCCCCTTAACTTGTATTTAAGAGCTTGTCTCTTGGAATTTTGCCTCACTTGATACAGTAAATTTTAGCTGTGACGGTCCCACCTGATGACGGAGACTTGTGTTGCCTCCGAAACGTCGTGGTTTATTATTATTTTTTAAATTATTTATATTTTTTTTTTTACCTACGTGACTTTACCGAAAAAACCTAAGAATATGTGTTGAACCTTCGTCGTGAAAAACGTATCCAGATGGAATGCATTGCCTTGGCCGCAGAGCGAGCGACTGGCATTGAGAAGGTTGCTAGCTAAAATCCTGGTTGCGTGGTTTACTCAGCCGATCATCGTTATCGGGGTCAATCCAATGGTTATCGCTTCGTGGAGGAAGCCAACATTGATTCTCCAATGGGTATAGACTCGCGCCAGCCGGAGGAATGCGAAATCTCCATCGGTTAGCTCATTGCTGTGAACGGGAGATGAGCATTGCGTCAATGATCATTGAGCATGTAATCGCGAATGCATTTAAAACTCTAAACCCCACGGTTATTTATACCATGAACGTACACAAATGTTTTCATCTCTAATGACAAAATATAATGAATCCAGAGCTCGATGAAAGGCCTCCCCCACACTGCGCAAGTCGTGTGGGGGTTATTTGACCATACTTCATCACGCTGGTCGGTGCGGGTTGGTGAAGGTGGGGAACATAGATATGGAAAATAGTACCGTACAACAGTGGATTTTTTTTGTTGCACTGCCCTCTGCTGCCCACAACATACACCATGAAGGGTGGATAAAGTAGATGCACGACTTGCACTACAGCTTGGACAGTCACGACGATTTGCACTACATTCTATCTACATTAAACTAAACATCATGCCGAACACTTCCCTGCATGAATATTATGGCAATGCCGTGTTTCCAATGTCCTGATTCATATCAGGTATGAATTACGAAGATGGTTTATTTGGTTATATCCACAACTCTCAACGTTTCTACTCCTGCATTCCGTGAGCAACGTTGTTTCAGTACGTTAATGAATTATTTTCATACAAAATAACATGGTAGACTGGAAGAATTGACATTGTTGTATGATATGTAATGCGTGCAAGGCTCTATTTTATTTAATAAATACACATTACATTAAAATATAGCATGTACTTTGGAAAATGTTAAATTAATATGAAGAATTACATGTAGCATAAGGATAACAAGGTTACAATAAAAATATAATAATTATCACCATCAATAGCCATGATCCACTGCTGGATCAATGCCATTATTGTTACAACACAGTCTGTGATTTTGATTTCAAGTTTTCGTGACTGCAGGGATTCATATTCTTGGTCCTTTCGGTAAAGTCACGTAGAAGGGAAAAAATAAAATAATAAAAATATAAAACAATAAAAATTATCACGACGTTTCGACTGCAACACAAGCAATCATCACAGTCTGTGATGTAACAATAATGGCAGTAATACGAATAATATTAATTGTATTATTAGTGGAACAATAACAACTGGCTATTGCCTTGTTGCGGCGTGATTTAGGTTAAGGCGTGGGATATGGATCGGCTGCTTGAAGCAAGCGAAAGCGATACGCAGAGTGCTGACTGCAATAGGGCAAAGCAATCTGTGGATAAA
The DNA here is from genome assembly GCF_965212315.1 of Lampetra planeri. Lineage (NCBI taxonomy): Eukaryota > Metazoa > Chordata > Hyperoartia > Petromyzontiformes > Petromyzontidae > Lampetra > Lampetra planeri. The sequence goes on from NC_136110.1 coordinate 27,881,209, forward strand.
TGACATTGTCCGAGGAGTAATTAAACATTGTCTGTGTGGCAATGAGCAAGCGAGCGAGCGAGCCTTCCGGAGGTCGAGTGAAAATTGGTGTGAGGGTCATGGGGAAAAAAATGTTTGAGAAGCAGCCACCGCTACGGATTTGACAGAAGACAGCCTTAAGAACCCAGCGGATTTCATGGTGAGCCCGGGGCATGTAGCCACGGGACGCTGTCAGTTTTTCAGTTCCCAAATATTACTCAGGGAGCTGAAACACAAATTCAATTGTGCAAGTGCATGGGGGCTAGTTACCGATATCAAATCGGTTAAAGTTTATTGGCAGAGGCAATGTTGTGCATCGGGAGACGCAGTTTTGTCGTAATGAGCACGTTTGCACCGCAAACCGAGCAACTCGAGTTCGTTCCCATTCAAGGCTAACATCAGCGGCAAGTAATTGAACTATTTCTGGGCCTCCAATAGGTTGACCCAGACTCAAATGAGTGACCGGGCGTGTTGTGTAAACATCAGCATTGGGGAGACGAAGGCAGTCGGGGTGGAGGGGGTTAATGCTGTCCACATCATCCCCCCTATCCTCTTTTGTGCCGTGCTGGCCTTGAGTGCTCAGTCCTTGTAGGACTACACGGGAGGATGTTTTGGGTCTCCTTGAGTGTCAATGCAGGCGTGGGGATATCTGTTTAAATGTCAAATTGCGTGATGCCCCGGTTTGAATCACACGGAACATCGACATTGTTTGGGAGAAGAATACAAACGCGGAATGCATTTTGCATACAAGACAATGCTATAGAAAACTCGACAACATGAATCAATGTATATAAACGGATACCAACGTATCACTAAGTGCCAAATGTACACATCTTTTTAAAGGATCAAACATTATAATTGGCTTGTGGGAATTGTGCATGGAAATGTGCTTTCCTTAATTGACCTAACATACGAGTAGTAATGTACTAATTATAGATTTGAAGCTTTCCTGACTGCAAGGATTCATACTCTTAGTTCTTTCGGTAAAGTCACGTAGGTAAAAAATGAAAGTCGATTATTAATTTTAATTTCATTTTTTACCTACGTGACTTTACCGAAAGAACTATAAGAGTAGTAATGTACTGGTTGTAATCACGGGCCCCTGGAAACTGAAGCTGCTGGTGCTGGCAAGGTGGGTGACTTCATCAGCACGTGTCGTGCAGCACCGGTCCTTGTGACACTTGGACCCTCGTCTCTATATCTGCCTGTGGTGTTCGGGAGTACATTTAACTTGGACTTTGACCATTCATGAATATCTCCCCTTTATATTCATATTCTTAGGTTTTTTTCGGTAAAGTCACGTAGGTAAAAACATTAACAAAAGTAAAATAAAATAAAAATCACGACGTTTCGGAGGCAACACAAGCTTCCGTCTTCAGGTGGTACCGTCACAGCCACGACAGCTGTATCAAGTAAATGAGAGATTGCAGGAGCTACCACTCCGTTTATATAATGGTTGGAGAAGGTGGTGGGGCAAGGGCCGCATACTTTTTGATTAATATGGTAAGGTGAGGCTTAAGACTAAGAATAGACTGCATAACAAAGGCCGAGCCTTTGTTATTAATAAAAGTAATAATAGAAATAAAATAATAAATCACGACGTTTCGGAGGCAACACAAGCTTCCGTCTTCAGTCACAGCACAACCATTACAGTTTTACCATGTTTAGTGGTGGTCTCCTTGTCCCAGGTCGCGTCACAAACCGGCCTTTGTTATGGAGAGGTGCGGTTTGTAACGCGACCTGGGACAAGGAGACCACCACTAAACATGGTAAAACTGTAATGGTTGTGCTGTGACTGAAGACGGAAGCTTGTGTTGCCTCCGAGACGTCGTGATTTATTATTTTATTTCTATTATTACTTTTATTAATTTTAATTTTATTTTTTACCTACGTGACTTTACCGAAAAAACCGAATAGTATCTTACAACAGTTTCCTCACCGCCGCCCGCCCCATCATCGCATATCAGTAGAGCTGGGACAATTAGTCGATCAAGTTGACGAATCCACTTAAAGTGTGCAGCTGACTTCTTTATTCTGCCCAATTGCTGGTGCTCCATTCAAAATAGCAGCAACTCCAACTTCCTGCCTCCCGAAGGCTGGAAACCCCCAAGAATCCACGCCAGGCGTGACGTACCTGATGATGCTCATATGCGTCACCAAGCCCCGCCCCCATCATCACCTCTTGTCCAGCTACACGTGTGATGATCGAAGTAAAACTTTTTTTCAACAAATTTTTACGTTATCTCTTTAGTCTGGGAACTAACCGTAATCGATTACCTCTATCATTATATAACCTTGATCTTTATATGTTTTGTGTTCTCTGCTCTACCAAGGCTTTTGTTGGTCCAGGAATGTCCATTTAGTAGTCAATGACTCCCGCATTCTCCGTAATGTGTACATTGAATATTCTGTGTATTGAACAGATACTTTAAACGGATGGCGTATATCACATAGCATGAGGATGACCTTAAACGTATTTTGATCCCATCGCAGATTCATCCATCATAGGCAGGTGTAATTAATTACCGTTCTATGGAATATGCATTATGAAATGTGAAATTAAATTACTTGATGCTTTGAAACAAATGATGTGCTGTCTTTTGGGGAGTGATGTGGGGGCGGGGGGGGGGCACTAATGTGATGCACATTGGATTTTTAGGTACTCCGTGAAATTTGAAGTGTGAAGTATTTTTGGCACTCATTTGTTTGCATCTATTATTCATGTACTTCTGTTCAGCATTGATCCGACAAGCATCATCTATAGAGTGGTTTTAAATGACATTTCAAGGAACATTTTTGACTCGGATAACCAATGACTTGATGGATTATTCACGTGAATACCAGTTCTCTTTGCTGTATTTTGCATTCACAAAGACAAACAACACATCACGGAACTTTTAAGATATTGCCATTACTTGTATGCCACGTAATAGACGAACAGAACACATTTACTAAGACATTTTCGTGGCAGATTTTAAAGGAAATCCATGTTGTGCTTGCGCGGATTAAATCTCGTCGAGATTATGCCTGCAAATTACAACACAACATTGCATTCTGTCTCCTGAAGCAGATTGGCTCCAGTGGATCAAGCTTTGCTAATTTCTTCTCAAAACCCAAAAAGGAGAGCCATTTAAAGAGTCGTCTTTTAAACGTCGTAACAAAAAAAAGAATAATTACTGCTTAAATAGCATTGCTATAACAACCAATATTAACGCGTGTCTAAATTAAGAAAGTTGCTTAACAAGCTGTTAGCTATGCGACATTATTGCTATAATGTTTACATTTCCAAGATGTATGTGCGCTGTCTATCGAGATTAATGGCTTTTCACTCGGAGCTACTCACCCTGAAACAGTAAACAATATTATTCCTAGCAAGCAGCACAAATTAAACATTAAAACCGCGCAACGTAAATGACAAACAGTTGGAGAAAATGCAAAAGAGGTGAAGGCGAGGCCCTGCAATTTCTTGCTCATGCCCCTGCTGGCGGTTGGGCCTCACTAGAGGGAGCTCTGGAGAGCCCCTTCTCAAGGGCATTTGGCCTACTCTTCCACACTGGCCAGACAGCTTGGAAGAGGTGGCAGTACATACACTTCTCCCCCCACCACATGCAAGTCTGCCAATCTGACGAAGTGTGGTGTACACATTTATACTGCTGAGTGGAGAGATGTGGGCGGGGTGGGGGGCATTAAAAAAACAATAACTTTAGCATGATTTCAACTGTCAGAGCAGGATATCAATACTCTAGAATCTAAAGTTAGAAAATATATGATGATTGATTAAATATTTGTCTTGTCTACAATGTAATTTTTGCAAAATAAAACGTTGCTTAAAGTTAACATAATGGAAAATTAGCAGTTGTTAACTGCTGTGTTATTTTTCGATTCAAAGCTTTCGTGACCGCAGGGATTCATCTTCTTGGTTCTTTCGGTAAAGTCACGTAGAAGGGAAGTAATAAAATAATAAGAATAAAACATAATAAAATAATTCTCACGACGTTTCGGCCACAACGCAAGCAGCCGTCTTCAGGTCTGTCAAGTAGACAGAGTCTGTCAGAGTCAAGTAGACAGACTCTGACAGACTCTGTCTACTTGACAGACGTGTTCTCCACCTGAAGACGGCTGCTTGCGTTGTGGCCGAAACGTCGTGAGAATTATTTTATTATGTTTTATTTTTATTGTTTTATTACTTCCCTTCTACGTGACTTTACCGAAAGAACCAAGAAGATGCTGTGTTATTGTTTTGCAGAGACTGCATTACAGGCATTAATGAGAGCAAACTTGTTTTCTCTGATGTGTTGCCACATCGGGAATTTTCAACAAACTCTTACATCCTTGAAAGGCAAGTTGTTGGGTTTATTGCTGCGTTCACCAAAGTCGAATCGATATTCGTTCACTCCTTTTCTCCAGTGGTACATACCCGGCGATTATAAAGCAGGAATAAGGAACACGGGCAAAGTGCCAACTGGCAGGGCACCAGTACGACTTGATGAACACTCCATGAGTAACCCGGAGAGTTAATAAGGGGCCGTCCATAAATGACGTCACGCACCTAGGTGGGGGGGGGGGGTCCGACATTTGTGACGATGTGTGACGAGGGGGGGGGGAGTTGAGAAATGTGACTTCACATCAAAATGCGCAACTTTAAATAAATATAACATTTTTATAACACCACTAATTGTTATAGCAACACTCCTTCAAAATCAGAATGCAGCGCCACATTAAATACGCACTACAATGACAATAGTTTAAAGCGATTTGAAGCATGTTTTATTTTCGAAATTGAAATATGGTTTTGCGGGGGGGGGGGGCAGAGCTTTGTGACGTCATATTTGTGGGGGGTCTGACTTTTTGTGACGCCGTGTGACGAGGGGGGAGGGGGTCAAAAATCGTCCAAAATCGCGTGACGTCATTTATGGACGGCCCCTAAGGGATTTGGTGTCGGAGAAGGTACCGTGGCAACTATGAGGTCACGTGACCTCTGGCTTTGACTCATCCTCAGAGATTGTGCTGCTCTCTCGCCATGTTAAAACTTCATGATATTTCCAAAAGTATTATTTCTAATTTTAAAGCGGTCATTTCAATCCCACCTTTGGTATCATACGCGCTAGTTAGCTTAAGTCTGCCAAGTATAATATACTTTGCAACCTCGTGTTGATTTTATTGTGCATATGTTTGGTGAGACATTTTTAATGAATATTTCTACGTCACCATCATCAGCCATGATTAATACACTGTTGGAGGGAGGCTTCTCCAAGCCATCGGCATCGCTCACCGTTCTCCGATGTTGCAATATTCATACGCGTGTTAATGAATATTGAAAACTTGCATTGAAATGCGACAGTTTTATCGCTTTCTACTTACAAACCAGGCATGATTTACATCATCATATACCAATATATTTTTTAATTCCCCTCCTGAAAAATACAAAAACAATCCATAGCGTAGCCTTCATTAATACCCATGTTTGGTGCATAAAAATCTAATCTAATCCAAGCCTCCATTTGTCGCATTGCCACTATAATGGGCCGTGTACGAGCCTGCATCCTTGTAAGCGGTACCAGGTCACATTGTACCATCTCCATACCCAGTGTGAATTTTTTTTATGGATTTTATTTTGGCTTACCCCCAAAATTAGATTGCACTTTTGCTGCTGATGTCATGACAATGAGACCAAGACATTTCCTCATAATAAACGTTTTTGGGTTAGATCGCGTTATTTCTAAATGTGTCGTAACCCTCCACCACCCGACACGGCCAATCAGCAAAAAAAGTGTCACGTTGACAAAAGACAAATAGTTCACTACTTTAGCCCACCGGTGTGTTGAAGAGTGAAACCACATTTCCTTTTGGAGCTCTCTCAACCAGCATTGAACCTCCCCGGAAGGTGAAATCCCTTTAATTGACTACCTCACTCTCACTAGCGGGGGTACACGTTTCATAGCCAAATAAAGTGGGGAAAAAAAATTTCATGTAGTTTTTTTCTTTTTATTTTATTGACGGCTGAGCTGAAACCATCAACTCACTGCATCTAAACCCCTGGTTTAATCTGAGGTGGTCGTCAGGATTTGCCGAGGACCAATCAGATCGGGGCTCTGTGATCACTGGACCGCCCCGCCAGTGCTCACGGATGCTGGCTATTCATAATGTTCCTGGTGCAGGGCATGACCAGAGGATGTGGCACTGCTGCTTAGACACTCAACCATTTCTCCCCGGCTCAAAGCTGGCGTCACCCACACGCCTCGGAGCTCTTACGATGTGACTCCCCCCGCAACGCGGCAATTTCCAATCTGTGACTTGGATGCGGCGGGTCAAGAGGGCAATCTGGAGGAGTGATGGTTGCCCGGCCATAACAGTATGCAGCCCTCATCCTTCTCATCTGTCCCTACTCGCCCTGCCAGTAAAGGCAGCACCATCGGAGGCACAGAGGCCCACTCAAGTGAATATAACAGCCGTCTTGTCCGCAAGCCTGAATCGGTCAGGACGAGTTGCACGCGGCGAGTCTCTGTGCCCCTGGAAACTGACGAGCACGTGGTCTCCACGTGCCCACTTTGCCATGCGTATCCTTCAAGGTGAATGGCACGTGGGGTGTTCGGTGTGAACCTATGCTGCCGTGCAATCGATCCGAGAAGAGGGGTGTGTTGGGGGTGTGAGGCAGGCGACGTCGGTGCAGCCAATGTGCTTTTTGTTTTTCTCTCCCCCACGTCACCATCACCACACCACAATGACGTCACGCACCTGGGGGGGGGGGGTCAGACATTTGTGACGATGTGTGAAGAGGGGGGGGGGGGTGAGAAATGTGACGTCACATCAAAATGCGCAACTTTAAATGAATATAGACAACACGTTCTACTTAATTAAATCGACTTTTAATAAATGTTTTCTCCAACAACATCAGAGTTCAGCGGCACATTAAATACGCACTACAATTACAATAGTTTATAGCGATTTGAAGCATGTTTTTTTTGGGGGGGGGTAGAGTTTTGTGACGTCATACTTGAGGGGGGGGGGGTCTCACTTTTTGTGACGCCGTGTGACAATGGGGGGGGGGGGGGGGGTCAAAAATCGTCCAAAATCGCGTGACGTCATATATGGACGGCCCCTAAGGCAGTGATTGAGGTTAAGGTGCAAGCCTCACAATCGCTTACCTATTCCATTGCTGGGCAGAAGAGCCTAAACGAGAGGAATCTCTCGTCGACTCTTCCATGATGGCCAGATGTCTTGGAAAGGGTACGCGCCCCCACACTTCCCCCCACTAATACACATGGACGTGCCGAGCGACTCGCTGTGGTGGACCAATCTGCGGTATACTGCCGGGCAGACAGAGGTAGGGATTTTTAGGAAAGTGGACCTGGTCTCCCGGTGTCTGTAAACGACGATGAGCATCGCAGACTGCAGCGGAGACGCATGTGGGTGGCCAGAGTCGGATTATCCTAGCAGCACAAGTAGCTACATGTGTAGTAGCTACAGGCCCCACACTTTCAAGGGCCCTGCGCTAAATGCTTTCAAGCTATCAATTCCGGTTCAGTGATTCTGCACTTGCTCTATTGCTGTAGTACTATACTGCCTAACTTTTATGAACGAATGGCTGTTTAAGGTTAGCGATTTGTCGTTTTTTTTCTGGCTGTATAGCAAATTAAAAAATACACTTTACTATGCAAGTAAAAAATGCGTAGTGTCATATGTCTCGCTCGAGGCTTGTGTGTGCGTGCGGGTGACCTGCGTCGCACACACACTCAGTCGGAGACGAGGTCGTCGCAGGAGGCACCGTCATCCCCTTTTATTGTTGTTGAGTTCACACCACCACTCGGGCTCCGCCCCAGCCGCGCCTCCCTTCTCGAACCCTCAAGAGGGTTCCAGGTGCTTCCCCGCGAGGTCTACCGTGACCCTTGCCCCAGTTTCTCCGCCCTGCCGGCACACACACCAGTGTATATGCTCAACGGCGTGAGCGCTAAGTGCCCACCTGCAGTTGCAGCTGCTGTACAACAGTCAGCGCTATGTCACTACAAATGTGTGTTTTAATATTTATGTTTTTTTTATTGAGGGCCCCTTTATAACATATGCTACAGGCCCCGCACTAGCTTAATCCGGCACTCTGGAGGGCACACCTCTATGAACAGTGAGCATGATAAGCCACTTGGTTGAGCTATCATTTGTGGCTTGGTCGCTTCTGAAAAAGAAGCTAATAGCTCAGTGGGCCCTGCCTGGGAGGATACAAAAAATTGTTGAGTTTTATTTTTACGTATATTTTAAGTGATGTGTTTACCTTTACTATATGCTGCACTGCTATCGAATTTTTGTATCGTTTGTTGGACATCTATGAAAAAGAGATGAATGAATATTCTGATTCTGAATGAACCATTTTGGCATCCTCTTTATTTCGGCCATGTTCGCTGTGCCCAGCGTCTGCTCGTTCCGCTGACCTGCGTGCCGTGTGTTTCCGAGCAGACGAAGCGAGGAAAGTTGCTCAAATATGATCTCAGCATTCCTATTTTTTTCCCCCTGATTTACTGTGAGGTTACCATGCTGGACAACTCAATTGCTTCATAGACCGTTTTATAAACCGCGTTTGACCTTACATATCTCGGTGATTAACAAAAAATATTGAAAATCAATTAAAGTAATCATTAAATCCATTGATGTCGGTGAATAAATAAATGGGCAAACCACGACATACATGCCTAATATTGTGCACATAGTGTTGCTTTGCATCGAGGCAACTGGTTACCCATTAGCTAGGAATTCCATGCCATGCATCTTAATGCGGGAACATCAAAGGAAGTCATGTTACCTTCGAGGCAGGACACGACTCCATCTGTAGCCAGTGTAGTAGCTGCCAATTCGCATAAACCAGGGCATTGCTGCCCGAGAGAAAACCACTTGTATTTAAATCCCGTTATCTGCGAAGCTTTCATGAAGGTGGCAGAACTCATCGATGTCCATGCTTGACACACAAAGTGCTTTTACTTTTCTGAGCCATCGCAAGAGCGAGAAGATACTGCACTGCTTCAGCCCCCCCCCACCTCCCCACCACCCCACCCCCTGCCAAAGTGGATGCCAATTGATATTTGGTTTTTACCCTTCTATCTGGCAACAAAACTGACACCTTTTTTACAAGGAGTCATGTTTGCATAGAGACTAGGCTCTAAGGAAAGCTGTCTCGGGTGTGGACCAATCAACATCAAGGACAGTGCATACAGAGCTATGTTTTTTTGTTTGCATTATGACTGCAGGTATTGTGGTCTATGCAAACATGACTCCTTGTAAAAAAAGGTGTCAGTTTAGTTGCCAGATAGAAGGGTAAAAAACCAATTATCATATTTTTTACTGGCAAATGAGGTTCCAATGGTGTGGATGCCAATTGGTAAGTGAACCAGAACATTGGAATGGCCAGTTCCTGGCACAGCCTGCTGCACCTTGGCGATGTTCGTCTCCTGGCACACAGGGGATGTTTAGAGGGAGCCAACTCACCGCAGCAGATGTTTGAGGTGAGCTTAACCGTGCGGTAAGAGTCTGGACCCGATTCTCGTGTTGCTAAATGATCCATTTCGTCTGACTTTGGACGAACATTGTCCAAGGCCTCCAGCAACGGGGTGAACAAGCCCAAGTGTGTGTGTGTGGGGATCTGGACGCGTTATCCACTTCTCATTTAATTGCACTTGCTGCATTGAAAAAATAAAACGCATTTTGGTTAAAAAAAAAACTCTGTCAACAACACCAACAAAGTACCAATCATGCAATAACTTATCTGATCAAAATCAACGAGAGGGCATTCTTTAGCTGTGGCCGGTGGGGTTGATTGATGACGCATGCTGATTTTGTATTCAAATTGAAATTGATTTCAAAACAAAAGAAAAGGCGAGTGATAGGCGTGGCATTGTGCGGGAGGTCCTGTTTTACTTTCCAATTAGGTTGACAAACAGTGTGGGTAAAAAAAAGCGAGAGATCACCTCCGTTGGCGTTGTTGTTTTGACAACCGTTCACAATTACGTCAGGACAAATAAAGCACTCGCCCTCGTTGCCGGCACTCTGATAGTCAGTGAGGTCAGGTGGATTCCTCAGGGTTTCAAAAACCAAGATTGAAATTAGTCTACCGTTTTGTCATGAGCACCTGCACGTCCCCGAACAGCTTGAGGTAAACATTTGTTGATAATTAGTGGCTTAATGGCCCACTGATTTTATAAGTGTAACGGGTCAACTCCCTAAATTGTGCTGCCTTGTTGGAGTGAATGTGCGAATCTTGAATGTTTTAACTAAATATATGTAATCTTGGACGAAATGTGTTAAGTTTGATACCTTGACTGGCTGGAAAACGTGCCAGTACGCTGGTTTGAGGGGGAAACATTTTCTGCTATTGTTATGTTGTAGGCGTCCCAAGTAATATTCATCGTTTTTCAAAGTGTAGCCTTCATGGGGAATGGGGGTTTCAAAGTGAGGCCCACTGCCACGTACAATCGAAGCCCTGGCATCACATCTTCTGGAAATCTAAGCTAGTGAGAGGAATGCGGTAACAGATAGGATGTCCTCACAAGAAACGGAAACCGTTGAAAAACAATGACGCCACTGCGTTGAAATGCCACCCATTATCAGTGATATTGGTACGGTATCCGTTTCATATAATTGCTATGGTTGTGCTTTGCGGGGCAGTGGATGTTCAAATCTGGAATATTAAATGAAGATGGGTCAGTGCTGGGTTGTCCTCTAGATATATGGTTGAGTAATTTTGAAGGCTGTTGAATATTCATTGCTCCTAACAGAAACTTGTTTCTCAGTGTGTCAGAGCCACAGCTCTAATTGTGAATTGAATGAATGTTCGTCAACTATAATCCAGAATTAAAGTCCATACAAATCTTAATTTCATGGCAGCTGTTCAAAATTATGTCCTATTGTGCTAAACTTTATTTCTTGTTGACACTTGCAATTCCATATTTCTTAAGGCATAATCATTGCTGCAGGTAAATAGCTAAGACTGAAAACTCCCTCGCTCCGTTTGCAAGAGTGAATCATTGTTTACATGGCCTGTAGTCAAAATCTCTCTTATTAAAATAGCCACAGCAGATTTACAAAACATATTTATCCTTGTTAAAATGCCGTTTCGCAGAATTGATTAATCTCAATGAGCTTTCTAAATGAAATAGCGTATTTCAATTGGCTGGCATCTGTTTACTATCTATAATTAAAGCATAAGTTATCAACTTTTGTCAATATGCTGCAGGTTTCAGGCCTCCTGATTCCATGAAAATGTTCTTTACCATACTTCATCAGCATGGTTGGCTATGTATGGTGCGAAAGAAGGTCAACGTACATACATACGTGACAATGGGCAGTGCGGGTGAGTGCAGAGGAAATGGCCAGGAGTAGTTTGAATATCACTCACCACTGACTGACATTAGTCATGGCTGGAATTCAAACTTAGGTCACCGGATTGAGAGTGCTATGTGATCACTGCATCCCCATCTAGTTAAAGGACATTAAATTGATGGACTGAATATCTGTATCCACAGTAAACTATTAAGTTATCCAATTACAGATTTTGCTTCAAAATGTTTAATTGCAGCTAGGATTTTCACAGTCAATATTAATCTCCTCATAACTTTGGAACATTGTTTTCCAATGACACTAAATCGTCCATTTAGCATCATTGATTGATGGCACTGGACATATTCATAGCTATATTGTACAACCTCCATCAAGGACGAGGCTGATGACTGCCTTCCCTATCATACCATAATTTCCTGTACCTATTAGCCAAGACCTGCCCAATTGTTTTCAGATTTACATCCACCGTGAGCCATGTCCCATAAAGTTGTTGTTGTTGGAGGTTTTTTGTCATTTTGGATTCCCAATGCAATTATTTTGGCTTAAAGGCCTTGCCTCAGGCAGGATTATGGGGAGAGTTTAATGTATAACGTCTCCAAGCAATATTCTTATCAGGCCATTAAATTGTCCTTTCCTAAATAAAACCCTCAGCGCTCTGACACCATCGTAACGTTTTACCCTTCGTAACACACAATATGCAATCAGCACAAAACATTTGATCAATCAAAATCTCAAGCTATCAATATTTCTTCCATATATCATGTCTGTGTATAGCAAAGCAGGCAGTCATTTTTTTTGCTACAAGCCAAGCCAATGAGTTCTAGATTTGAAGCTTTCGTGACTGCAAGGCTTCATATTCTTAGGTTTTTTCGGTAAAGTCACGTAGGTAAAAAATTTAAATTAATAAAGGTTAAATAAAAATAAAATAAAAATCACGACGGAAGCTTGTGTTGCCTCCGAAACGTCGTGATTTTCATTTTATTTTACTTTTATTAATTTTATTTTTTTACCTACGTGACTTTACCGAAAAAACCTAAGAATATGAAGCATATGAGTGTTGAGGTGGCAAATTCCATTGGGCGATCGATCCACAATTCCCATTTGCACTGCAGGACCATCGATACCGCCTGCATGTGCATCTGCTTATAAACAACTGGAGTAATCAATAATGCCGTGACAAGGAAGCATACCAAAACATATTAATGCATTTTCCTGCTTTGCTTTGTAATAATATTGATTGTATAAAATATAAGAAAAATGCATTGTCGAGTAAATGAATGAACTATTTGAATAACACGTGCAGATATTATTGAACGATAATATATTTGTTTTATGCTATAATGACTTTGAATAATGTTGCGTAATGTTAATATGTAACCATCTTGATATTTTTTTCAAGCTTAATCTGACTGCAAACACAAAACGCTTGTGTTACTAAATAGCAGGTAAACTCTGTAGGATTAATTCCTACAATTCCAAAGTGGACGATTTTTTTGAAGGAATCACGACTTTTCTATTGACTGGCATACTATAACATTAATGCAATAGCATGGGATTCTATTGCGATTCTACTGTGAATATGGTTCAGCTGTTCTTTGGCTACGGTGAGCTTAGCGAAGCATTACCAATTGCAGCGAAACAGCGTGGCGATTCTGATTTATTCCAGATGACCGTGCTTGCCATTGAAATGTACTCCTGATGGCTAGTCCTGAGAATGGGTCCAGATCGACCCTGATTCTGGCATTCAGGTAGGGGGGAGGGCAATTGGGGGACTGTCGCGATTGAACCTCAATTCCAGGCTTGGAATAAATTGCCCAGCTCACATGTCAGTTTTCATTTTCCATTTTCCATCATCTTTTCAGTCCGATTATGTAAATGTGCATTCGTTTATGTAACAAAAATAAAGTACTTTTTTTTTAATTTTCTTTAAAATAGTATGATTGTGGACAGTGCTACGATTTAGATCGTGGTTGATAAACAATCCTTAATTCACTTTGGGATATCAGACTACAATTACGTGGCACAGTTGCAATACAACTAGTGCGTGTCTGAGAGAGAAATACAATATATCGTCTACATTAAAGAAGTGCTCTTATTTCAAGACGGCTTTGCTGGATGATTATGACTGTTGGAATGAGCATCACATCAATCTAAGTATTTGTCAGAGTGAGAGATAAATTAGACCCAAGTACCTGTATATGAATAAAGGGCAGACAGTAGAAACATCCCACTGCCAGGCGTAATGTATTGAATGTCAAGATAGACCACGAAGAACATTTTGAAAAACAATGTATTCACTTCGTGTTCATTTAGCTCATACTCAATTATGGAAAATGTCCTCGGTATTCGGTGTGAGGCGACCAAGGCCTTGATTCATTTGGCTATTTCAGGGGGTAGGGGTGTTGAGGGGGAATGCATTTTGTAACTCACGTGCCACCAAACCAATTCCGCACAAACATGAACTCAATTCCACTGCTTCTAGCACAATTTTCTAAAGACTAAACTGTGGGTTGGGGTAAGGGCAGAGCCGGGGGTAGCAGAAAGTTTTCAACATTGTGCAGAAACGCGTTGATCATGATTTTGTGGAGAGCGTCTGCTGTATGGGTGTGGGAGATGCACGTACGTATGTAAGTTGAACTTCTTTCGCACCGTACGTAGCCAACCGCACCAATCGGAGGTGGACACAATCAAGGGGGCTGCACGCAATCGGCACGGTGAATCGGGCCAAATCACTTTAGCCTAAATAAGCATAACATGAATCTGGCCGCAAGTGTTTTTGTTAATCACTAGAAAAGTACCAAATCAAAGATTGTCCATTTTCATCCATTCGCGTGAAATGTTTTAGGCTCCTAGTTCTGAAAAAAGGAATCACGAAACAGTTGTTAGCCATTTATTATATTTTTAAAAAAGTATTTCCAATGAATCATTTGTTTTGGTTTATGCTGCTGGGAGCACATCACAACACTCTGTGAACGCTGCGAGACCAATAACCACGCGATGCTTTGTGAAATTCAGAGGTAAATACAGCCAGTCGTCGTGGTGGCCTAGAGTGCGATGAGTGCAGCAGGAGGCACCGCGATCATCACATTTGCACCATTTCAGTTTGAGGCTCTGCCTGTAAAAAAAACAATCAATGACTCAAACGGTAGGAGTCGAGCATTATTTTTCCGCATCCTATTTACATTCATGGTGCAGCCGCGACATGTTTTTCTGGTGCCACTGCTGGTTGAAGGAGCTCTTATTCGAGGAAGCTCTAGGGAGCTCCACGAGAGGGCATTTTGGACGACACCACACACAACCCTCGGATTGAGAAACTGTCGTTTGCCCATTTATACTGCTGGCTAAACAAGAGGCAGGAGGATTTAATCAATTTTCAACATTGTTTCACCTATATTCGTGGTTCTTTCGGTAAAGTCACGTAGAAGGGAAATAATAAAATAATATAAATATAAAACAATAAAAATTCTCACGACGTTTCGACTGCAACACAAGCAATCATCATCAGGTGTGAAATCCACACAAAAAAACGAGTGTGCTAACCATTTCACCATGGCAGCATGCATATTACATGAAATGACAGGTCAATAAAAGAAAATAACCAGTTTGACAAAGTGTACATTTTACATTGGCATTGATAAACACCTGCGTTTAAAATACTGCATCGCAGATTCACATAAGCAATAAATGTACTCTTTCATGCTTCATATTTTACTCCACTATGGCATCTTGATTTGAATAGTTCACATTGTCAGCACACTGCAAAATGAAGGAGGCTGCTTCAGCTCATCCATGAATAATATACAGAACAAAAAAAACAGTCGATTGTAGTTTTTCATTCAAAACGTCATATATTTTGTATTAAAGATGTGTTCCCTCTCTCGTCAAATATTTACGCGAAGTTATATTGCTACAAACCACGCAGCAAGAAGCAACTTTACCGGTGATGTGGACGTATGCCAAGGCTGTTGCCTTTTCTTGAGACTGAGGATACAGTTAATGAATGCACAACCAGTGCTAATCATTGCCCCTTAATGTCCGTGTACCTTAGAGCTATCCGTGGATCAATTACGTATAATCACTTACCGTTTGTAGTGCTACCAATGCATGGGAAGTATTACAAATACCTAATTTATAAGGCACACAACTAAATCCAAACTATTATTTAAAAATGCCCATTTTTTATATGTTAAAGCCTCGCTGAGTCTCCAAGTCCCTTGGTCAGGACATTCGTGGCTTCCGATGTTGTACCAATTCCATCTATAAATGTCATCTGTATGTTAAGCATTGTCTATACGGCAGAGGTGTGGACTCGAGTCATGTGACTTGGACTCGAGTCAGACTCGAGTCATGAATTTGATGACTTGCGACTCGACTTGGACTTGCATAACAATGACTTTGTCCCACCTCTGCTATACGGTAAGCGTCACATTGTAGCAGTTTTTGGCTGGAAAAAGAAAATCTAAGCTGTGGAATAATGCACTGCTGTAATATTTAGGAATGGTAATAACAAAATAAATTTAACAAACAAAGAAAACACGTCCGTGCATTCACCATTCTGCGTGTGACTCTTATCTTACTAGAACAGGACTGCCTCACACACCAGCGTAGTTTATATGCATACGAGACAGCGTGAAAATTGGCCTGGACCAAAAAAACATCACGCGTGCCGTTATTTGTAACACAATGCGCTTGTCATTGGGGTCATATTAGAAGTGAGCTGATTTCAATATTGAAACTTATGATAAATTAAATAACTTGTATAACTTGTCCAAATGGGAAGACGCGTATTTTTTTTCACTTTCTGTCTCTTAACCTATACGTACATTAATGTTCTGAAGATGGAACAGTTTTAAAACTGGATGCTATTGTTTGCCAATGATGCAGCTGCTGCTCCTGCTGCTCCTGCTACTGTTGATGACTTAGGCTCTTTGGGCTGTCCACTGTCGCAGAAGTTTCGATTTAAAGCTTTCGTGACTGCAGGGATTCATCTTCTTGATTTTTTCGGTAAAGTCACGTAGAAGGGAAGTAATAAAATAATAAAAATAAAACATAAAATAATAAAAATAAAACATAAAAAAATAAAACATAATAAAATGAAACAATTCTGGTGAGAATTGTTTCATTTTATTATGTTTTATTTTTATTATTTTATTACTTCCCTTCTACGTGACTTTACCGAAAAAACCAAGAAGATGTCGCAGAAGTGTTTGTGGTCCATCGTGTCTGCCACAGAGGGCCTCTGGGAGGGGTTTTTTTGAGCCATGCGCGTAAATAATGAAAGACTTCTCATTAACTTTACCATCAGTCGTACGTCCTGCATCTCTCACAGTAGCAACCGTGCACCACTTTGCACTTGCTGCCGTTGCGTGCGCCTATTCGATTTTTTTGTGTGGTCATCATAACATGATTTCAAAGACCTTGTATATTTTACACGTACATTTCCTGTGTGGAGATTTGCCCAATTTTAAAGCTGGTGATTCAAATATTGTACGGGATATGACTCTTTTCATCAAAATATATGAAAATGAAACAAAATTTACTATATATCGGGGAAACAGTGGAAAATCAAATTACCCTGTGTCATTTTACACTCAACATTTAAGCAAGCAATCTGAAATAAAATGCGATATATAACCTACAAATTGTCTTCTCTCTACACTAACATATAATTGGACTGCGTAATGATTCATTGCTAGGCATTCATCTCTGAAGCTGTGTGTGTGGGTGGATGACTGGCCTTAAATACCGTGTCCTTCCTTGGGAGTTGGTTAATCTTCTGGGGAAAGGCTCTGCATACTTAGCACACGGCTTGCTCGAAAAAAATCATAATAAACGTCAACGTAACGTCTTTGAAAAAGCTATAACTCGAAATCCACCAGAGACTTTCCCCAGGATTGTATTCTCAACATGCATTGCCTCATAAAAGTTAGATTCCCAGAGTAAACTTATTTCCCCGTGAACATATTAAGCTCGACTCACAAGGGTCTAAACATAACCATATGCTTTACACTAAATGGAATTTGAATATCGCTTTTGAAAAAATGTCATTATGTTTAGTGTTATTTTACAGTAACCTACTAACAAACACTATTTCATCGTGTGATTAATATTCATGTTAGTGTCTATTTAAAAATGCAAGCTGGAAAATTGTGTAGATGCTCATATAATGTAAATGTATTTGCAATTGTAGCACCACCTGCATGAAGTAAAAACCATCAGTATTCCTTCAATGTCGGGTCACTTGTATTGATTTTTCCATTTGTTAATATTGAGGTTTATTGACATATCATCAAAAAATCCGAGTCGCTAATGACAAGGATTTTAAAAGTACAGTAAAACCTAGGGCTTCCAATATTATTTTCATGGCATACAAGCTAAATCATGGCGTCACAAAAAGTCAGACCCCCCATTAACTATGATGTCGCAAACCTCTGCCACCTCCCCCCCCCCCAAAACCATGTTCTATTTTGAAAATAAAACAAGCTTCAAATCGCTTTTAACTATTGTCATCGTAGTGCGTATTTAAAGTGGCGCTGCACTCTGATGTTGTAGGAGTGCTGTTATAACAATTAGTGTTGTTATAACAATTATAAATCTATTTAAAGTTGCGTATTTCTATGTGACGTCACATTTCTCAAACCCTCCCCCCTCGTCACACATCATCACAAATGTCTGACCCTCCCCCCCCCCTAGGTGCGTGACGTCATTTATGGACGGCCCCAAAGAATAGTCGCGCGCTTTAATGAAATGGAAAATTGTGGGCCCCACGTCTGGCACTTACACATTTAATTTATTTATGCGTGATCCTATTTGTTATCTTGACATTTAATTGCCACTGGGTTCAGATTAAACATTTTAAATATGCTTATGTCAGTATGGTAACAATATATATGACTATTAAAGCTGGGGGGTAATGTTGCACCAATGTGCCGTGAAATGCAGATGAAATAGATTATATAGATCTTTTAAACCGTAATTGTAGTAGGGAAGCAATGCCTGACTCAATTGCTTCCATACAAAGTTGATCGATTTATTCCCACAAAAATGAACTTCGCAAAACAAATGTCAATGCTCTTGTTAAAACGTGTTTAAACGGCCTATTTTGTCACATCAAATATGTTTTCTTAGCTGGTCAACAAAGATCAATAGTTAGGCAATGCTGTGTATTCATTACATTTGTCATGACAGTTGACACACATGGCATTGTGTAAATTATCCAATAAACCTTAAAAAGAAGAATCCCAGGTAATCTTGTGTACATCAGTTAATGAGTGGAACGTGGGATTGGGGGGGGGGGGCTATTTTCAGCTTTCCATTCTTTGCACAACAAAAGCTACTGATGTCAAATTTGTACCTTCTGTTGTCTTGTGCCTTGTCTGCCCAATATATTTGGGCTGTTGTGTTCGTACAGTCAATTTGCTGCTATTGTTTAGTCCGCAACTGTTTGTCTGTGTTTGTTCAGTCAGTATCGTTTATAAGGTCTGTATCATATTTGTATTGTCAGTTGTATTTCCTGCCTCATCTGTTATGACACACTCAAGTACCTGTCTTGTTTGTACAATTTTTACCCATCTGTGGTGGCCTCAAGGGGCCCACCGCGGTGTAGATGTAGTGCCGTAGATGGGCCACACTTACCGGCAGTGGTGGACAGGGCCCATCTGCAGGTACCTCGGACCCCCAGGGGAGGGGCCACTGTGCCAGCCCAATAGGGGGGGGGGGGGCTGCTGGGGGCTCTAGGATCCTAGGCAGCTAAGCCCCTTGGCGCCACCAATGGGGGGCTGCGGGGGATCTGGGATCCCACACAACCCCACCCCTCGATGGGCAAGAGGGATAAAAGGGCCGCTCCCTAGCCGACCGGGACCAGTCGTAGCTCAAGACCTAAAACCAGCCAGCTTAGGACCCTGGACCCCCTCGTCCCACTTGTCCTTGTAAGGGCCGGGACGCTGTGCGGGCCAGTGGTGGGACTCTGGACTCCCGGCCCTACGTCCTTGTAAGGGCGAGTTCCGAGGAAGCCAGAGTCTAGACCCGCACCTTGGCTGGGTCGGGTCAGGTAGCCTCCCCTAGGGTAATTGTAGCCGGAGGACCCGAGAGCGTAGCCAGTGTCAGGCACGCTAGGAGTAGGCTGTGTCCCTAGGCTGTGTCCCTAGGCTGTAACAGAGTATCAGGACTGTTGGAGTGTTGTATCGTAATAAAGAAGTTACCTCTACAAGTGTCTCCGGAACCCATTACATAGAGACCGTGCCGTGTGAGGGGTAGTACTGTAAGGGCGGAGCCCGGAAGGGCACGTGATCGGACACGGGGGGGGGGGGGCAGGGGGACCCCAGTCGGAGGTGAGAGGATCACGTGATGGGAATCCAGAGTCCCCACGAGGGTTCTGGAAGGGGGGCGTGGCCAAGGGCGGAGCCATCCACGCCAGGGGAGTTATAAGGGGGGGGGGGGGCAGGGGGACCCCAGTCGGGGGTGAGAGGATCACATGATGGGAATCCAGAGTCCCCACGAGGGTTCTGGAAGGGGGGCGTGGCCAAGGGCGGAGCCATCCACGCCAGGGGAGTTATAAGCGGGGTCCCGAGAGGGATCGCGCCCTCAACTCTGGGAATGAAGTCGCTGTCCTCGATCTCTGGTCTCCACGTGTGGACCAGGCAGCCCGTTAGCTGTCCGGATCCGACTTTAGATTGTCTCTTCGAGTGCCAGTTTAGTTAGCCGTGGTGGTCACCACCCTATGCTCTTATCCTGTTACCCATTGTGTTAAATAAACGTGTTGCCTCCAAGTACAAGTGTGCGCCTAAGTTAACACACTACACATCCATAATAGAGGGTTTTGGTTACATTGCGTAAATATAATTACGTTGTTAAAACCGCAACCTCCCGACACAACCAAATAGTAAGGTTTGTCACCTAAACAAAACATGCCAATTCGTTACTAGTACAGCACACTGGTGTGTCGTACTAGTAGAGATCAAATCCACAACATTTCCAATTCGAGAACCACGTTTTGCCAGGAATTACAACGAGCATCATCAGGCGCCCATCTGAATGCAGTCACACCATCACCCCACACAGAAATTCTCTCTCACACATCCATATTTACACGATCTAACCCAAACACCTCTATTATGGATAATATTGGTTGCGACAGCCTACATGTCAATTTCTGTCTAATTCGACATAGCCTCTGACTTACATGTTCTCTTCATTTTGTACCATTCTGCCCATCTCATGTCCATTGACTGTCTCGTTTTATTTCCCTCCCCATGTGTTTACCTTCTAATTTTCTTTGGCCATGTTGTTTCGAGTGTGCATCTCGTGTGAGTCTGTCTGCCATGTTTATATTGTCCTGTTCATAATGCTGATTTTTGCTTCTGTCCTCATCAC
Source organism: Lampetra planeri (assembly GCF_965212315.1). Lineage (NCBI taxonomy): Eukaryota > Metazoa > Chordata > Hyperoartia > Petromyzontiformes > Petromyzontidae > Lampetra > Lampetra planeri. Next base: position 27,901,915 of record NC_136110.1, read on the forward strand.
TGGCTCATCGTTTAATGAAACCTTGGCAATGAAACTGTTCACCGTCACTTACTCATCTTGTCACCCTCCTTATTCTCAGACACAGTAGTCACGTTTGGTCCAGTGCCTCCAAATGTTACAGCCCTCTGCTCTGACCCAGGAATGTTCACCATCTTCACACCAGGGTCCAACGAGAAGAAAGAGTGCTCAACCCCCACGCCAGCCCTGCCAATGTACCCCAGTACTCCCACCACACAACACACTACCAAGGCAATACCACCCAGCATTCCGCTCTGTGCACACTTCTCCAACTCTACCACCCGGATCTACCAAAAGTGGCCACCATCCGGAGCCTCCTACTCGCTCTCCATGTCAACCACTGTGGCAAGGCATCCTCCCCAGCCCTGAGGTCAGAATTGCTCTGCCTGCCTCAACGACCTCATCTCCGTAAGGTACTGTGCACAGAAACGTCCGCCTGATCAATTCACAATCAATCCTCATCCAAATTCTCCAGCAAGATGCCATCACCGACATCCTCTGTCTCACTGAGTCTCGGCACACACCCCTCCTGAGCTCCGCTCCCTCTCTGAAGCTGTCCCGCTGACGAGAACTCTACGAGTATGAAAAGTAAGAATAGGTTTCACCTTTTCTGCCAATAAAACAAGTGTTAACATGTTCAAACACCAAATAGATACCTTTTTCAAGGTATCAAGTCGGCATTAACCCCACGTACTTGTGGTGAACATGCCAAAAACATGCTCTGGTAATATATGCATTGGGTTTGAAACTGATTGGCCCACACCAGATGCGACTTTATTCTATGACTATGCTCGCTGCTCTGGCAGGTCTGGTGTAATTGCTGTAATTTCTAAATAAATACTTACGTACTCTACATTCCCAATGTTTTACCTATTTCGAACCGTTTCCCCGTCAAACTCCACCCATCCAAACTAAAGTTATACATGCCGTTTATTGTCCACCAAAGCTAAAGCCATATTCATGCCCAGTCTTTCTTTTATCGTAACTCAAAGTCAGGCCTCTCACCCTCTCCACTTATCAACACTGATCGTTTCAACATCCATGGTGATGGTCCATCTGATATCTTATTTAGTTTGTTGTCCTTCCCCCGTGCCTCCGATTAGCAATGTTTGCTATGTACGGTGTGAGAGAAGTTTAACATACATACATTATTCTCTCTCATTCACCTTCCAGTTACTTTTGGAATCAATGAACCTTTCCCAATTAATATCATCTGGCTCTCACTTCCCATGGCCACACTCTTGACCTCATTATTTCCAACACCAATACTATCGCTCTCAACAAAATTTTACCTGTCACTATTAGTGAGCACTACCTCGTAAACTTTTTCACATCCCTCCCTAGGCCATCTCCTTCCAGGTCCCAAACCTCCTTTCACCCCACCAGACATTTGTCACATCTCTGCTCCCACATTCACTCAACGCTGCTCATTAGATCCCAAAAGTCCTTCTGTTGGGCACTACATATGCCACTAGATTTGTGGGGTTTATATCGAATTATATCAGTCAGATCTGGTAAGTTCCAAATCAGACTTCTATTCGGCCATGATAGCCAATGGTCCTGGAAACCATAAGTCTATATTCAGCACTGTAAACTTCCTCCTGCATCACCAGAACTCTTGTTCCTACACTACTCTGACAGTTGCCAAGGGTGAGCAACTCACCACTTATTTCCCCAAAATGGTTGTGAAAATCACGAATGATATTCCGGCGAACGCTGCTGTTCCTTCTCTTACCAGTCCATCTCTTCACCACCTACACTTGACATCCCTCATCCTGTAACCACAAATAACATCATTAAATTTGAAGTGTGTATATATATTTAGACGATATTTATTGTATGAAGCTGGTGAGTTTGATTCCTGGCCATGCCTGTGATCCAGCGCCGTGGAGGCAGCGAGGGTTAATGGATCATCCCACAAACGTTACGAAACTAATTGCCTGTGGGCGCCATACACTGGCTTACCAGGAACACATTCCTGCGGAGGGAGCTGGTAGGAACGTTGGGTTGCTCAGTCAATGGCCAGGGTCAACGGCGGCGTGGTGTATTCCACAAATATGGCCGACTGTGAGGGCGGGCACAAGCCGGCGTGAGTAGGTTAAACGTTGAGTTTTATAAGGGCACCGCGGGGTGACCAGCCCCTCCCCACCCAGCCCCACCGCTCCCACCCCCCACCCAGCCCCACCCTCCCCACCCAGCTGCTCCTCACCCAGCCCCTCCCCACCCTCCCCACCCAGCCTCTCCCCACCCTCCCCTCTCGACCCAGCCCCACCCCTCCCATGTTTGGATGCACGACGGACGGACACAATAAACCCCTGTGGGCTGGTGTAACCAGGAGGTTCCTACCAGTATAAGGCAGTGCAGTAAGTGGACTGATTGGCATCCGATTCTATCTCTACGGGGATATAGAGTGTTGTCCCGTCACGTGCTTAGGTTTTCTCCGGGTACTCTGGTTTCCTCCCACTTGTATGAGCTCTCATTAATTGGCTGAAAACATCTTAGAATAAAAAACCCAATAGCAATGGAAGAAAAACAATTGAAAAGTGCACAAAGAAGCGTGGAGATTCGGGAGACACTACAACTGTCGGTATCACTTATTGTATGATTGTGTGCGAGCGCATTTAAACTAAAACAAATATTAAAGCGCTGAATCCACGTTTGTAATTGCCTGTTATTTTTGTTCTGCATACCGAGTAATGTCAATCTCAAGGTCGCGTCGACCTGAATGCAGGATTTTGCTTGACATTTCGCATCATTTTGCAACCGGCTCTCATCCATTTAACCAAGCCTTGCAAGCTCTCGTGAGCAGCACTCGTCTCTTCTGTCAAATGCTACCTGGATAACTTTAAAAGACTGTGGGAGAAACGTAAACAAAACTTAAGCAAAACATAATGCGCTCGACTCATGAGATTGTGCAATGTTTGTATATGTATTTGTCAAGTTTCCGCTGTATCTTCTTGGTTCTTTCGGTATAATCACGTAGAATGGAAAAAAAAACATAATAAAATAATTCTCACGACGTTTCGGACACAACGCAAGCAGTCGTCCTCAGGTGAAGAACAGGTCTGTCGAGGAGACAGAGTCTGAATGACAACCCCAGGCTTGGAGCGTCTATTTAAGCTGGGTGGGAGGGGGGGAGAGCGTCTTGACAAAATAATTAGCATATCAAGAGGAATTTAGCATATGTATGGGAAATTTCCGCTGTATTCTTGCTTAAGATCAATGTTTTTGCAGCATTTCTCGCAATTTATGTGAAGCAAAGTAGCTGTTTAATATAATAACAAAAACACGTCCTTTTTTAAGGTACAAATTAGTTGTCATTTCTAGATGTTCTTTAAAGTATAATGATGTCCCACCATGCTAGGTCAATGTTTTTGTATATCGATGCTTTTAGTCACAAACAAGCTGCAAAATTGCTCTTAAGTTTTGCTTCTGAAGCAAATATGAAGTAAGTGCTATTCAAGAGCGGACAATAATTACGTCAAATGGTAAGCCATTTCTTTTTGAGCATTCTACCAAGTGCAATTATTACGTGGGGACTGTTGGCTCTTTTGTGTAAAATGCATTTCAACGCGGCAAAAATAAATTGCCTTTTGTATCCCACAGCAACTGGTGAACACACGTGCCTCCTCTACGGTGCGTTTTCTCGTTCTACCACGTGCAGTTGTGTGTCCGATGTTTTTCGCTCCACGTGATGAGAGCCTCTTCCACTCCTGCACAGCGTGGCGGTACAACCCAAAAATACACCACAGAGCTACACAGCACAAGTGCAAAACGCACTATGCAGTGGTGCACACACACACACACACACGATTCCTCTCGAAGATGTGAGACACATTTTTTTTCTGACAGCGTATTTCGAGTGAAAATATTAAACTCAGTCCAAATTTTTTTCGCGTGCTTAGCAGCTCGAAATACACCGTCTGTAAAATAAGTTGCTTTGTAATCTCATTATGCATGATTTTAAATGCATGAATATACATTGACAGCATATATGTGTGTGTGTGGTCAGGTTCAAAATACAGTGCCTTGTCAACTTGCTGATAAAAATACACTTAAATTAAAATGGCATTTTGTGATGGAAGGGCACAAAATGTAAAAGCCATATTGGATGTTTGAAGAAAGCAATTTGAATCTTAGGCTCCCAAGTAGAGGAGAAACACGTTCTGGCAACATAATGCATCACAGAATTCCCAGCTGTGTCAGAGTCATTGCCTCTGCGACCTACCTACAGGCTGCACCAGGCTCGAAGTGTGCAGGTTCTCAACCACCATTGAGAGGCAGCGTGAAGTTCAACACGCGAACATACAGGCTGAGTCAACCCCCGTCCCCAACCAGGATTTGAACTCGCGAGATTCAACTTGGGGGGGTCAGCCCACCTGGATGAATACGTGACGACAACACCGTCACGTGCTGGAGACGAAGTGTTTAATGAATGGCGTGCGTCGAAACAAGCCGCGACGACACATTTACACGCGTGCTATGCACACACAAAATGTGGGTTGGTGGGCATTGCCCCAAAACCCTGCCTGGCACTGAAATTAAAGTTGCATTACCATTGAACCCCAGGTGGTCCGCACGCCTGAACGATCGGTTTGCGTGCAAAAAATATTCCAAAACTAGCTGACCATTGTCTAAATAACACTTATTTGTGATTGAGAGGTGGTTTCTTTAAACAAAAGGAAGGAGCAGCAATGCTATTGCGAATCTGTACATGGGAAACTTTGAATCAAGAGCAGTTGCTTCAAGTATATTAAAACCATCTTTTTGGTTAAAAAATAAAGAGAGGCAGCGTGGTCCCTATGAGGCCCTTTGCGCTATAGGACTCACTCACTCCAAAAAGGTTTGAGGTTGGCCATGCTGCTCTTCCTTTCACCTGGGATACCTTGGGAATGCCGTGTTGTGCTCTGTCAGGTTGGTTTATACCAGGTAAAGACTCCCCCCCCCCCCCCCCCCCCCCCCCGTATAAACTGTAACAGACTGTAGGGGCAAGTGCTGTTAGCGAGCACCTATGAAGGCCGGACACTGCACACGAAGGGGTGGGTGGCCAACACCACGCCCGGCCGCCGTTGTCTCTCTTGTCGCGACACTTACACACCGTAACAGATACTCAGTTGAGACTCAGTCGACCTAGGGGAGGCACAGGATCCGGTTCAGATGATCGTCACTGGTGTTGACTGTGAGCAGGAATCGAAGTCGGGTGGCCGGGTGTGTAGAGCAACGCGCTAACCGCTTCCACTGATGCTCCCCTATAAGGCCGGCGCGGCACACGAGGGGGTGGGGTGGCCAGCACCACGCCCGGGCGCCTTTGTCTCCCCAGTGACGATGTCCACCCACCAATTGGAGGCCCCGAAACACTTTACTGGAACTATATTGAACGAGGCATAGACGTAGAGGGGGGCTGAAGCGCCTGGGGCCGGTTGGGTGGGGTGTTGAGGGAGCAATTTCCTCGATACACATGAGGCTGCTGTCATATGGGATGTAGGTTTTATCTTCCAACTTTGGTATCCTCTTAGCCGCAAGGGTCTATTTTCTGTTCATGCTGTGTATGTGCTGTGTGTCAATGTGCATGTGTGTGTGTGTGAGACAGAGAAAGACAGAAAAAGGGCATTATATAAACCCCCCCCCCCCCCCCGTATGTCAGCACGTGATTTTGTTTTCACGACAGGTCACAGCATTTAAAATTTGCGCTGTGCTGTTGTCCTGACTGAAATGTGAACAAAGGCATCCCGACGTTTGGCTCAGTGGTCAGTCATCACACGCTGTATGGATATTGTTATTTCCAAACTCCCACACTGTATGCACGCAAAGGTTAATTAACGACTGTTAATTTATTTATGCACATTTGCTGTTGTTTGGAGGCAGGACATTTCGTAAAAATAGCATAATCCCTGCAGAGCACTAAAAGGAGGCACAATACAAACGCAGCAGGATATTTACGGCAATCACATACTAATTAGATACGAATTTCCGAGAGAAAGCTGATTTACACGCTGCATATATTTCTGCTGTGACCGAACATTGTTTAGAGATTCAAACGGATTATCGTGCCATATAAAATCAAATTGTATTGTCAAAATGTTTTATAACACTGCTTTGAATTTATATCACGTGAAAATGTGATTTTCTGATTGCAAGGGTAACGTCACCGAATTGCTGATGGCACAGAATTTTGAATGTTTTGCTCATCCACCGTACGCTCCAGTGTTTTTCGCCGTGATACTCTTTTTACAAAAAACGCAATTGCAAGAGACCGGCTCGTAGGTTGTAGGTTTCGTGAGCGGGAACACATTAGAACAGCAACGAAGGACTCACTTTCGTTCTCGTTCAAGGGCGGCGCAGTAGACCTCAGCGGTAAGGCACTTCAGCATTGTCACAATGGCTGTATAAGTGCCCCGTATGTGGCCGTCAGGTCACGATGTTTCAAGAACATGACCCATTAGGTGAAACTCCTCTGTTTTCCGCAACCATTTTATCTATTATGCACATGCAAAGGTCGATCCCCAAACCCCACTTTTTATCCAATAATTATTATTTTGTATTATTTTTTATATATTTATGTTCGGGGTGCATTTCAGATTTTATAATATCCGATTTATGATGTTTTTTATGACACATTTTGGAGGTTATTTATGACTTGCATGTATCGTGGAAAGATGCAACAGTTTAAATCCAGAACAGGTAAATTTCATCCCGACGTAATTTTGGGGGTGATAAGCGAGTACAGTTTTGTTGGAAATCAAGAGTGGACATCCTATACATATTTGAGTTCCCTCCAACGTAGAATTTCCTCCTATAGTGCTTTGGGCATCGACACATTTAACTTCTAACCTCGATGACAGTGGGGACTATAACGTGCACATGGCTTAATAAGTATAGATATGCAAATATGCCCTCTGAATATTTTTTGTAACTCTTCCTCATGAATCTATAATGTACTCCCATGACTTGTAATTGCAGGGTATGGTTGGAATTAATTTAGAACAAACAACATCCATTATTCAAAACTGCGGACAATTCAATTACGATATATTAAATGTGTGTGCACACTAATAGGCTTATGACATTTACATATTAATTATTCAAGTTATTTACTGGGGTAATTTTTTAAATTCATCTCATCATACAAGTTCACTTTGCAGTTCACCTGCCCGCACAGAATTGGTTCTGAAGCGTCCATATCATGATGAGCATTTGCTACTCAAATTATATCGTTCAGTCAGTGGAATGGAAAGTGCTCATATACACGATACATCTTTCTGCATAATACTGAAAACATTATGTATTTCCGTATGCATATAGATTCAATAGTTCCATATGCATGATGCATGATGCCATGTTATCATGGCATCATCATCATTATCATCGGTTGACTGTGTACGGTGCGAAAGAAGGTTACATTCCTGACTGGGTACCTTTCTGCGATGAGTTTGTATGCTAATCCCTCTGTCCTGCATGGGTTTCACCCCTTAGCTAAAAACAAGCAATGCCATTGGCGTTGGTCAACATCCCTCGTGAGAAAGAGTCTACGGAGTCAGTGCGGCTTTCTTGTGTGAATAGGTAATTATTATTATTATTCTTCTTCTCTCAAAATTAAGCCTATGCATTCTCATTGCAATGACAGAAATATCTGATGCGTGCAGCATTTAAATCAGCAATCGAGAGTGTCTGTTTCTGCTTCGTGTACGCATACAAATATACTTTTTCGCGATGAAATCCGAAGACAATGGGACTCTCACGAGTATATATATTGTGTAAGTATGTGGGTGTTTGAATGTACGAGTGGGCGTGCTTCCATTGCTCGAAGCCAAATGCATTAAAAATGAGCCTGCGTATTTTCTCCAGCCATCAGCTTATCCGGCATCCCAGCAAATCGACTTTATCTGATTAATGCAATGCGCTTGCAGGTGTATTTTAGTTCATGCAAAAAAGGGACCCGTGGCTTTGGCTGTCTTGATTGATACCGAGCACTCCCGGCTGTTACTACGGCATGCGAGGGAGGAGGGGAGGTGGGGAACCATTGCCCCATCTCCACTTGTCCAGCATGCGCTTTTGCATTCGTCAAAGGCCCGCGTGGGAAAGGGCAACACCCGTAGGGCAGCAGCATTCACCACACGCGCGCTCACTCGTTCGCTCACCCCCCAGCGATCCCTCCTCTCCCCTTAGACAATGGCTGACCAGAGCCACATTTGTTCACATCATGAAGCAGTCTACCAGCGGCCACCCTCTCAGCAGTTGAAGAAAGCCACGCAAACACTGCCTTGCCTGGTTTTATTGCAGCCTCGTGTAAATGCCGGTCAAATGTGCCTCGGAATATCATCGAAAATGTTGGGCTACATTGGGAGGAGCAGTTTTTATCTCGAGATAAAATGTTGAAGTACGAAATTATGCATTTTCGTTGTGAGACTTTCTCAAATTATACAGCCACAACCACTCAATTGTTTTAGACAATTAATATAATATACTTTACTTAAAATTTCTGTATTTGTTATCATACAGGTTCCCACCTCAGTGAATTAAAACCACAATTGCATCTGCCGCTACAATATTAGAGCAAATTAATAATCAGGTATGTTTTTCCATATTCAAATTATGCATGCACCTTTTGTATATTTTGTTCTAATTTCTGCGATGTAGTGCATAAAAACTCCCCACCTTAATAATTGAATATGCCTCAAGTTTTCCTTCTCACAACCATGATTACCCAAACGTTCTGCATTTAACCATGCATCAATTTATCCATTAAAATCAATTATTATGCTCACAAGACGTGCATGGTCGGGTTAATAAAGGGGCTTTACGGGCTGCAGTCTTGCACTTTGCCTTGTGTGGGATCGCAACAAAAATATCATATCCTGATTAATCACGGTTGAAAAGAAATGCTGATGCACGATGATATATTTTGGCAAATTATGTCAGTTGGTGGTTAAAATCATAACATATATACGTGTATTACTACCAGTATTGCGCATCTTAACTTGGGATTTCACTTTCAGAATCGTATATTACATACACATATATAATAGCCCAGATCTGTCCCTCTGTCATTCTGTGACTATGATTAATGCCCCCCAAAAACCTAGTTTAAAAACTAGTCGAGGTGAATAACAGCGGAGCGTTCGGCATCACGGATGGGTGGTTATAAAGCAAGTAAAGAAAGGAAATGAATATTAAACAAGAGGAACACTCAAAGCTATAACAGCTCCTGGCCCCTTCAAACTCAATCCAACCCTGAATACATGCGTAAAGTTGAGGGGTGAAATAATTACTGTTATTAAGGTTATGCAAATGAGAGTACATTGTATGAAAATAAAATGTGCTATTGTTATATCTATCATCTAATGCAGCAGACGAAACTATACAAACGAGATTATAAGAAAGAAATGCAAAACAATGGAAAATTTTATGTAAAATATAATTGATTCTTGAATTGGATTAGAAACTCTCAAACGTGACATTTCATAATGTCGTTGTTGGTTGCATTGTCACAGAAAGTAAACCAGTACCTTCCAACTACAGGTTGTGATCTAAGTGCATAAGCCCAATCCTGAGGCACAGTCATCTATTGTACTAAGTTTTTTATAATGATTACTTCAATGCCCAGTATCCTGTTGCAAGATCTAAAACGATTGGCCATTGTGTTCGTCCCTCCTTCAATGTCAGTCTATCGGTCTCTTGCAAATATATGGTGCCGATGTCATCTATGGTTCCAGTATGAAATTGAAAAATTTCTGTGTAAGTCTGTGAATATTGTGGGAGCATATTGTCCCAATTGTATGTAGATTAGTCTAAGGAAAGACTATGGATAATTGGTAAGTCTATTTTTATACTATGAGATCTCTTTTACCAGTGGCAAAATATAATGGTAGGTTTTTACCATTTTAACTGGTACAAAACTGACACCTTTATTCAAGGCATCATGTTTGCAATGACCACAACACAAGTAGTCAATAAAGCAAACAATAAGAAGCAACTCTGATAAGGACAGTGCATATTATTATCCTTATCAGAGTTGCTTCTTTTTGTTTGCTTTATTGACTACTTGTGTTGTGGTCATTGCAAACATGATGCCTTGAATAAAGGTGTCAGTTTTGTACTAGATAAAAGGGTAAAAACCTACCATTATATTTTTATACTTAATTATGACCGGCGATGTACATTGGCCTGAACATAAGTACGCTAAAATAACACGTAGATTTAAAATGTCCACATAGACTTAATTCGGGCTCATACATTTGGGGAGGATTTAGCAATGTGCAAGGTAGACTGGACCTATAGATTCACAGTTATCCAAATACTAAAATTTAACCCATAGACTTACATTGACTCGTAGATTAACATTGCACCCAGTATAGTAGTGTAGTGAGTCATTTCAGAAGCACTATTTGGGAAGCAACAACGTTTATTCTTAACTTATGCAACACCGTTACACATGGGACTAATACACCTATCTCTCACTCTTGTTACACACGGGACTACAATACACCTATCTCTTTCGCATATGGGATAACTATAATCGTAATCAGAGCAGCCAACGTGCTGTCTGACTCACGATGTCGACGACGTAGATGTAGCACTTGAGTTCCACTTCACCTTCAGACAGCCCCAATATACGATCGGAGCTTCCCTTTTATCCCTCTCGGCACGGGCTGGCTCCACCGCTGGCCGCGCCTACCTCTGGAATATTCCTGAAGGTTCAAGGCTACCTTACACCTGTTCCCTCTCTGGCTCCGCCCTTAACCACGCCCCCTTCGGGAATTCTCCAGACGTTTCTCAGCTACTCTTCCCGTGTCCCCTCGTTCACCTTTGACCTACATTCCTCGCCCCGGCCCATCACGTGCTTAACCCGGTGCCGGGGTGACCCATAGCCATTTTGGGCTGGGCCCGACCAGGTTTTGTAGATCACCCGGCCAACAGGCGCTTGCCGGTGAATACCATCCCCAGGCCTGGCTCCAGGAGGGTGTCCCGGTATGCCTTGTCCAGGCGAGGTTCTTTGATTTTTGTATTTTACGAATCATGAGGGGCTTTTTTTACCCGTATTTATCTGGAACCTCCCCACGGACCTGTTCGCCAAGGGAGACCCTACTAGGAGTACACGACTCTAGGCGACATAGCTCTGAGGGTCATTGGAACACACACACCCCATCACCATGATACAGTTACAATCCTTCGGTGGGGCTAGATTAATGTTACATATTTAAGTTTAACAACTTATAGAAATGTATATATTTTCTCCTTAAAATTTCAGTCACGTCCAGTAGATTTTAATATTACTGTGAAAAATTTGCTTTCCAATTTTCTGTGTTTTTTACGTTATGAATGCTTGTATTGTGCTACTTCATTTTACGTTGTTTTGCTAAAAGCATTGGAATTAAAGTTAAACAATAACAATTTATTTCAATGATGTGGAATAATTCGAGGATGTCATTTATTGTATCTATACAGTGATAAGACATGCAAGACCACAATATTCGTAGAGAACCATAACAAACTCTTTTTTTTTGTGTCTGCTGCTTATACGATTGCCTCGCACTGTCTTGAGAAATTGTTTTATAACAATATTATTCATTGTATTGTTTTATAGTGTCAAAGTAAAACATGTCAAGAGGTTGAAAAGTAGAAACGTATTGAAACACATTTAAAATATCTGGAATAATTATTCACAGTCGACCAATTTGTAATTGCACTCGTTACTTTCAAACATACAATTGGAAGATGGCATTATTGGCTTACTTTCTTCATGTACACTTTCTAAACGCATGCAGGTTAAAGAGGGGGACCCTTTTACTGGTAGGAACGAAGTGGACCAGACCACCAATAGATTATATCGTCCGTCCGTCCGTCCGTCCGTCCGTGTATCAACATCGCCCCCTACTGCAAACACTTGGCAGGACCCTACAAAAACCTTTTGACTCAGTGGGGCTTTCCTGGCTTAACAAGTGTAATAATACATTATGTTTAAATTCTTTGGTTATTCGTTCCTACCAGCCCACCCCGCAGGGTCCTGTTAACCTCTTTAAAAATGGCAATGACAATTATTTGAAAATTAATATCGCAATAAGCGAGTACACATGTTACGAAAAAAAACATATGCAACATATCATTTCATTACGTTAACTGGCCAGCTCTTTAACAGCTGTGGACTTCATCTGTTTGATTATAAATTTGCTGAGCATTTCATGCCTACTTGACAAGCTATATGTCACCTGTACAATTACACTTTCCTTCTTGTAATTAACTACCATACAGTCATGATCTCATACATCAATTACCCTAAGTTGAACCAGTTATGTTAAATACTTCCGATTAAGCATGCATTGTCACTGTCTAATAAAGCTCGTTATAATCCATACATGCCCCAAGGTATTGTTAAGCAATGCATTTTAACAATTTCCAGGAGCACACCATTCACGATATTCACTAAAACTTGTACATTTGGTCGCTATTTTACAGAAGGAAAAGTGTTTATATAACATTCTTTACACATCCTCAGGCCTACCTCAGTTTTTCACTAAATTTAATTCGTACTTGTAATGGGAAAACTCAACACATTTGTCAATTACACTGCCCTAAAGAGGTAACATTCATGTAATGGCCGACGTTTTGAGCAAAATTGCTTTATTATGAAGAAAGTCAATTGCCTGAAACGTGTCACCTGTTATATACATTTCGCAGCGTTTTTGACAAATGCATCGATTTTTTTTCCTTTGTGCTTGTACACTGCTGCTAGCGCTAAATCGCAATTAGTTGTGTTTTATTCGCAATTGCATAAGAATCATTGCATTTTTTTTATATGCCGCATTTGTATGTCAACATTTTTTTATCTGCACTAATATTCCATATGATGGCACTGAGTTTAGCATCGACTCTATGACACATGGTGTGCTTGTTTAATTTCCCGCAGAAATTCCTGAGTGGCTAAAGGGATTGAACTGTTATATTCCATGAAACTGACTCAGCAGCAGCCACCACAATGCTATCCAGCTGCCCACAAAACATTTACGGAATGTTGATACCATCTGACAAACAAATAAAGGCTTCTTTTATGATTTGGCCTTGTATATGATGCCAAAAAAAAAGTCAAGAACGAATGAGCACAACGCAATGCCTGAACGCACTATCATGTATATTCATATATTTTAATTAAACACTTCTTGTCCCAGCTGTCACTTGTTCATTTTTGCAGACATAATAATGCTTCATTTTGTGTTCAGTTGAAAACAGCATCAGCATCGTGAGAGCTATCTCGTACTTTTGGACATTGACGATAGTGTAATATCATTCTATTGATGTAGGCCTCCCTGAATATATCAGTTTATCAATGTCTGTTTTGTAACAAAAACAAATCTCTGCGTACACATTTCTGTACTGGTCTTTTCTTCTTTTATATGAATCCTGACCCCAGCTGTGGAAACAGTCTCTGTGCCTCTATCAATCACAGCATCTTTTGGGGTGTATCGTATGCAGAGAGTAACAGTGGCATTCCTAAATAAGTGATGAATTGCATAGAGGAAATGGCATTTTTTTACAAATATATCTTTTGTCCAAAAATACACATAGTATCCTAGTAAATATATATATATATCCAGCCCATTGTCAATGTACTGCTGGATGAAGATTTCTTCCCACGTTGTGTTGGTCATTGGGATTAGTGGACCATACTTCACCATTGTGGCCAGTGCCAGTCGATAAAGGAGGTTGCCTCGGATCATTGGAGCTATTAGCACCACTGATGTTAACCATGGCATTTGATTCCAACTCAGGTCATTGGATTCGTAGTGCAGTGTGCTATCCATTGCACAGCACCATAATATTAATATAACATAATACATACATGTGAGGAATTGTCAGAATTATTGAGAGCATGTTAGAAAATATTTAAAGGTATGCATTTGTTACATTATTTCCTCAATCAACTATTCCTTCTGCACCCAGATCAACAACAAAAATTGGATTATCTCAATGCTGAATATTTTTTTGCCATTCAAATTAACTATACATAAATACAATATATTACCCTCAATAACCAAACATGGATATAGTCCGTCCTTATTCGAGCTGCTGTAGGTGAAAAGATGTCAATAGCTGTGATGACGAAATGTAATTCCATAGACATAAATGTAAATTCATATTACATATCGCAATAGTGAGTGAACATGCCAAAAAATGCAAAACAAACTCACATTTTATTTTCTAAAAAAAATCATGGCTATCAAGTGACTTAGGAGCAAATGGAAAATGTAATCTGTATTGGTTCTCTATTCACCGACAATGGGAAAGAGCTGGATGCTCAAAGTAAATTATCCCAAATGAATATCCACACTACCCGTGATGTATTATTGCTTTTGTCCACACTACTGCCGGCAGCGCGTAGATTGGATGCTATTCATTTTACACGTTAAGGAGACAATGGGAAATGCATGAAAACGCATATAATATTCAAATATACTTGGAAAGCACGGACGTAACCCTTTACTAAATACAAAGACAAGATATTGCACAGGACCTTGAGAAATGTTCACCATGAACAAACACCGAATATTTCGTATCTAATCATTGCAACACATTTGCACATTCAACAATAATCGCAATAAGGCTTCTCCGGACTAGTATAACATACTCATGTGCTGGTACTGTCAAAATTATTTACCAAATGTTCATAACCATTCTTTTTTTTTGCCTTTTCCCAGGATGACTTCTGTCTGAGCAATTTTGTGTTAACGCATTGATAAAAATCTGTTCCCATTGTTGGTTGCTGGAAGGAAAAAAAATCAAATAACGCTTTATTGATGGTGTCAATCCGGATTTGTACGAGGAGTGTATAGTGTGCGGGTCCATTTGTAACCCTTTACACTAAGCCTCCTACAAGCAGCGTCTCCAACTGTTTGAGTGGACACTGTGTGGATGTGGTATCAAGGCTACATTCTCAACACAATCAGTGCCTCTGTCACATGTGTTATAGTGCACCGTACAAATGCCCCCCATTAATGCACATCAGAAATAGTAACGGCGAGGAGTGCAACAATTCACACTCTCGTGGATCAATACATTTTCACGATTCAGGGTCATGACTTGGTTTTAATAATCTATTATTTTGTTACTTTTTTTACGTAGCATCCCATAATGGCAGGAGAGAACTCATGGACCCATTGCATGCAACATCTATTGAATCGGAAACATCGATTTATATTCGGGTCATTTGATGTTTGTATCAAAATTTATCTTCGAATCCTTACACTTATATTAATAACTACATCCTTATTGTGGTGCAATAATTACTTGAATGTGTGCACGTATTCTGTTCATTGTGTAATATATGCTATTGATGTTAGAATGATACAGATTAATAATGAATTAATTGCATTTGCCTTCGATGGACACGTTGTTTTTAATGATGGGGGTGGAGTGGTGGTGAGATGGTTAGGGCACCGGTAACCATGGCAACCGGGGTTTGATTACTGGCCGTGGCAGACAAAAGCTGAAGGCGGTGATCTGAACCAGGTCTGCCACACTCGCCATTATGATGAAGCATGTTCAAATAACCCCCTTCAACGACATTGGCACGAGGAGGCCTTCATCCAACAGTTGATTGACAAAGGCCTATAATTTATTTATTAGTTTTCATTATTTAAGGAAATGATGAACTACAGCATTACGCCCTACAACATAATGTCATGGCTGTCGTAAAGCTCGTAGAGATGTATTATTAAAATTACGAGAGAAAAAAACTAGAAAAAAAATCCTGGATCATAAAATGATTCCGTCAAAAAATAAATGAACACGATCACAATCTCAAAAAGGAAATATTTAAGAACCTGTATAAATGTCATACACTCTTCGTATGGAACCCTCTGCAAATCTCACCAGATGGCAAGAAAGGAAGTGCACGGGGGTTAATCTCTGATAAAGGTATGTTGACAAACGCTTTAGCCGTGGTGCAGCCCTGACTGCATTCTAGTTGGATGCCAGACTCTGCACTGGCTTTATAATTTCTCACCTTCTCAACACGTGCATGCAGCTCACAAGAGGTTTGGTTTCCCTGGCACCTAAATGCTTGAGTCGCAAGTGATGGGTGCCTAAGTCACGACACGTATCGCACAGCGCCGCTTTTTGTGTGCCACGTGAGACATTTGCTTGTTAAAATATAATAGAGTGGAGTTAGTGGATTTGAAATACAATACTGATTAAATTATTATGATGATGAAATGTTAATTGAAATTAAGCACATTTCCATTCGTTGTGAAAAAAATGTGAAACATTTATGTGTAATTGTTCTAAAAAGCCGACTGTTGATTTATACACAGTATGTGTAATTTGTGTTGATAGAACGATTCTAAAATGTGCAAACATACGGGACGTTCAGTCATTGTTAAATAGCAAAGCATTTTGAGCTAAATTATTAACGTGGACATGTTTTGCATTACTGTGTCCATTGTGTTGACCAAACTGTTTACTTTGTTTTAAAACTAAGAATCTAGTTTGCACAACTATTTTGCACAGTGAATTATGCATCGAGCCTTTGTAAGCTTAAGAACAGTTCAACAACAGTCTAGTTGATCGAGAGCTAATATGAAATTTTATGAAAACAGACTTTCACGTTTGTTTATTAATTTTGCATTCACAATAAAAAAAAAATCAGTTTCGTGCGAAAAAAAGTCAAACAATAGCAAAAAAACACGGTGCGCAATTTAAAAATAATTACTATTAAATAAAACACTGCCCACAAACCCACTGGCCTGAAGGTGAATGTTGTTGCTCCTTGCTGTTGAAATATTAAACGTATTTTTTTAAATCCTTTATATTAAGTTCGCTTGCTTGCTTACGACCGTGCAAATCTTTCGGTTGTTTTTTAACCCACTTCCCGTGATCCAATCGAGCTGACATTTTCCACACAGACTCGTTGTGCGTGACAATTAATTTTCGTGAAAATTTTTTTCCAAAATGTTACACTGTTTAGGGAAATTTTTTTAAATATTTAATTACCAATTGCTTAATGCTGGCAGACAATCATCTGACCCATAGGTGGCAGCCATCTCAAGCCAGAGGACAAGAGGACTCTAGCCGCCACGCATATAAAGGATTTAGAGTGAAAAACTTTGTTTTTACGGGTTAATTTATAAAAAGCTGATAATGCCACTTCCGCATGCATGGAGACTTTCCAAGAGATGGGGGACTAAATGTCAGTCCCATTGGTGCTGTGCCCAGAGCATTTAGCTTGGATGCATCGCTAATCCTCCAGAGCCACTGTTCAATCATTTGAGTGAAATAATTAGGTACCAGTGTCGCTTCTCGGTGTCGCTGAACACTCAATGACTAAATGTCGCGCTAAGAGCGATGAAATGTGGTTAGGGATGCCCATGACGTGAGAGGAATTAAAACATCAACGTTGGAATTTGTGCTATAGCCAAACGTTGCTCTGATTTAAAACGAAAATCTAACCCTGAAATTCGAATGTTATAATTTCTCTTGACAATGTGTTTCAGAATTACGTTTCAGAGTGCTTGATTTAAAATAGATATTACACTGTAGCAATATTTGGGACCTGGGGTTTAATTTATTAATTGAATTGGTCCTATTAATCACTTGTCAGCTGTAATAATGTATTACATTACACAAGCTATGCTATGACAATAATTCCTTATAAATCTTGTTCACAGCATATGTTATTTGTTATATTTTGCGATACGTATAGAACCAATGCAATGCATCAATTACATACCAACTCTTCAGTATGTGACAGCATATATTATCTGACCTTACGTCCTATATGGAACCGCACAAGGATCTAATTGCCTCATCTCTGATGATTGATAATTATCATGTAATGTATGCTAACAATGTCATTGTCATTAATCCTCTATATTACGTGTACTTAACCACCGTTTTAGCATTTAATTAAAACACACATTTGTGTAGCCTGTGTGCAAGAATTAAGGTGATGGCATTAAAATGGCCAAGGTACACTGTGACCATTCTGACGCTTACATTTCAAGTAAATGCAAAAAAGAAAAGCATGCGCATCATTTACAAGTCATAGACGCGCCATTCAATATTGCACTATGCGATGCAATTAAGATCGTAATATAGTTTACATTTCAAACATAGGAGCTGTGAAGCATTTAAAACTTAATTATCAGCTTATTTTAATTTGTAATGGGTTTTATTGTCTATATACTGCTAATTAATCAGTGTGTGGGCACAATACATTCGTCAATTGTAATATGTGATCACTTTGCCACAATGTCCAGATACGTAAACAAGATTGCTGTATTGTCACGACACTGTGCCCTTGTGTACCGACGAAATATAGGGGGCGCCACAATGGCGAGATGTTAACTACCTCGCCTGGTGTACAGGAGATCATGGATTCGACCCGACCCTGACCCCCGTATATATCAAACTTGCATGTTCTTCTCGTGGTCGTGTGGATTTTTCTCTGGGGCCTCCGATTTTTTTTCTCCACATTTAGAATCACGCGTTTCGAGTATTTGGCTGCTTCTTCTTGGTTCTTTCGGTAAAGTCACGTGACTTTACCGAAAGAACCAAGAAGATGAATCCCTGCAGTCACGAAAGCTTTAAATCGAAATATTTGGCTGCTGCTATACATTTCCACGTGAAAAGCCACTGCTTTGAGCTATCATTTGTGGTCAGGTCGCTTCTGAAAAAGTGCTGCATGGCTCAGCGGGCCTTATTTGGTAAAAAAAAAAAATTCAGTTTAAATATTACTGCCATGTTTTTCCAAACAACAATTGTTTAAATATTACGGGGGGGGAAGGAGTGGTGCTTGGACATTACACAAACCATGGCTTTATTTGAACATTTGCATTATTTCAATGAGGGACAGCGAATCCCCAAGTTATAGAGTGATCCTGGCTGCTACGAGAGGCTGTTTTTAAAATATAATACTGAGAAACGAATAGGATGTTTTTAACTTCACAATACTGTGCACTACTAGTAACAGTGTTCAAATGTCATTAAGCAATTCATGTTATATCAACCACCTCTGTCCACACACCAGTATACATCACAGTGGTTGAGCAGGTGGCGTCTGGTGGGGTAAAGTGTTCGTACTCATACCTCTTCCAACATGCCTGACCATCGTGGAAGAGTAGGCCAAATACCGTCGAGTGTTGGGGGCCCTTCCACCACGAGCAAACAACTTCAGGGCTGCGCCCTCACCCATCTACCTTTATTTTACAATGGCACTTGTTCAGATCACAATGATCCAATCATCTCACCAATTCCATGTTTACTTGTGAGACCCACAATTCTGATGCAAATCAATGATATAGCCCGAAGTAAACAACGCGCTGACGCAAACACTGCAACACAAGTGACACTTGATATAGCTGGCAGATGCTGTGCGGGGCATTTATATGCGACAAGCAACTTTTTTTTCCATTAGTTATTTAATTTTTTGACAGTATTATTTATTTTGCAGAACCGTGATTATATAAAAGGACATTGCCAATTACACTTAACAAGTATTATTACTGGCGAAACAAAAACGAATTTGATTCATGCAATTCAACCGTCACGATTTTCAGTCCCCTGGTCGAAGGATGCATCATCTCAATGCAACACTGAGATTATTTAACAGAGATAAAACTAAAACGTTCCGTAGTTTGTTAGCTAAACGAGTCGACACTTTTTCACACCTGATTTCTAATGAATTTCATAGCATGTTTGAAAAGACCTGTTCGCCTTCATGTGCCGCTCGCTGTGTTATCTTTCAAGATGAAATTGCCGAACGGTGTTCCCTGTGCGGTGTCACGCGCGGTGCAGTTGGCCCAGAAGAGGGTGGGGAGGGGGGGTGTGAAGCAGGTGAGGGTTTGCGCAGCTATCGTGCCGTGTTTTTCTCATTAACAACGCACCACGGTTGGTTACATGCCGCGCGAAAGAAGTTCAACATACATACGCACATACAAAGTAAGGAGGGAAGACAGTAATGGAGTCTTTACAAGGTAAAGGTGCAGCCCTGAAATTCCTCGCAAATGCCACTGCTGGCAGAAGGGACTCCACGAGAGGAGGTTTGAGATAACTCATTGGAGAATGTTGTTTTTGATTGACTCTTCCACGCTTCGCCAGATGTCTTGATAGATAGAGGTGGGCGTACCCACGTTGTACCCCACCACACGTGACCTGTCAATCAACGCTGTGTGGAGAGGGACAACCTGAGACTCGAGAAACGTGCAAATGCTTTCAACCGCCACACCACGAAACAGAACCGGTGACCTCTGGGTTGCAAGTCCAGTGTGCTAACCATTACACAGCAGCAGCGTGGAATTCATCTAACTGTAATTCATGAATGCGCACCAAACAGTTTTCAATCCAGTTAAGGTATTGTTTAGAGAGTGGCATGTAATTGTTTTAACTAGGCTAAAGTATTGGATATGAATTTTCTTAGACGAGTAATTACAAACTGTATTTAATTATGTGGTCATAAATGGCTTGCAATATGACTTCGTGCAAAGTCAAATGTGTGTACAATTATACACTTCCACCTGGGAACATTAAAAATAGTACTGTGATTTGGAGTTTTTTATGATTTTTTGAAACATTCTAATATATTTTTCATTATTAAAAGATAAGCAATACCACATTAAGGAAAGACAAATTGAAATACGATGTACGTATGTATGGTCTATTAAAGTATCACATACTCTACATGAAATCATAATAGAGCCAGGTTTATGTCTTGTAAACAACCAAAATAAATAATTGGTATTCGTGACGTTATTACAAAGCAAGACTTTAATCAATTACGAAGGTGTTTTGTTTCACATATAAGCATAGTCTGCAGTAGGGAGCTGATGCCGCTGTGTTGTTTTACCCATATTAGTAATTTGCGGATGATGTTCCAATTGGAAAGTTTGAAACGAGATGCTGGTGCGCATGACCTACTATTTTTCGAGTCACATCACGTGATATTTAGCGTGCGCGGCGAAGGAGACAGCATAGATACGATTTTATGGTTAATGCACCTGCAGTACACCTGGATTATTAACCGCGACATTTGCTGGACTCAAACCGAGAGACTCACAGCATTCACAAACTCACTTCTGCTCGACCCTGTGGCCACTGATGACCAGTCATGACCAAAAGTAAACATCA
The DNA here is from genome assembly GCF_965212315.1 of Lampetra planeri. NCBI lineage: Eukaryota > Metazoa > Chordata > Hyperoartia > Petromyzontiformes > Petromyzontidae > Lampetra > Lampetra planeri. The sequence goes on from NC_136110.1 coordinate 27,923,047, forward strand.
TCTTGCGTACAAATCTAGTTTACACACCATAGATGGTTCAGTCGTTTCCAGGCATGTAAACACGCATGTTTTAAAAGGATAAATGCATTTCAATTTTGTTCACCAGAATAGTAGCTCCTGACACCTTGGTGTAACTCAAGCATCGTGGTGATATGACCGCTGGTCGAAGATCCTTTGAGTGGTCTGATAAACGAGAAGGACGAACACGAAGTCAGAGGTCAATTTAAAGGGCTTAAATATCTGAAGCAGAGGTGTATTAATCCATCATTAATAACTACTTCGGAAGGGATAAATCGTATATAGATCTCTGACTCTGCTAATGATACATTGAGGGTCAAAATTCGCCAAGTGTGTGCTTGTTCAAACATATTCTGCTCGATAATGTTGGTCAGGAAATTGCATAGCAAGACAAAAATTAAAATTCTAAATTGACGGTCTAATTCTATATCCCATTACCCATAATGCCACAACAATGCATAATGAGTGTTAATACGTGATTTATTTTTGCTATGGAAATTGCTTTGGCCAACAACATTTGGTAGCCCAGCAGTATTTGTTTAACACGCATAACTATGCTGATGAGACCCTAAAGGCCAAACCTGGTCTAGCATTTGCTTATTTGAAAAAGTTCTGGATAATAGTTTGGTTTAGGAATACATGAGGCTGGTGGACTAAAACTCACTCTCTTTCTACGTGTTAAAGCAGAGATGTAAATAAAGGTCTCTTTCTTTCATTTCCCACGGACAGCATTGGTGATGTCAAATGAAGCAGGACACGTGCTAGGGAGGAGGACCACGTACATATGGAGCGATGAGACCAGCCAGCTCACGTGCGGTTGCGAGATAGATTATGGCATCGCAAAACCACGACGGATAATGGTTCCGTGGAGAGTCGTTCATCGAGCAGTTAAGGAAGAGCTGTAAAATTCTTACTTTTTATCAATGCTCCAAAAGCAATGCAATGTCGAATGGACAGATGCGAAGGTTGAATTGGTGTACTTTTAAGCATAAATGGAAGATGTGTAAATTATGTCAGATCATACTGTGCACAGCTTTAAGGCAGCCTTGTTGGAAGCCTGGCAAGCTTCTTGCCAGAGGAGAGCGAGACCTTGAGTGAGACAAAAATAGAAAAGGGGACCCTTTTCCCAAAAACGTTCCTGCCTGTTTGTAAATAAAAGGCCTTGATTAAACGAATGATGTATTGATTGATTGCATGTGGAAATTAGGCAGTTTTTGGATTCAAGACCACGGGAATAACGAGGCCACGGCTGAGGTGGAGGCCGAGAGTTTTTGAGCTGGAGGTCAGTATCAAGGTCAGAGCCCCTAGATTGAGGCCAATTTCAAGGCCGGCGTCGCTAAGCCAAGTCCTGGGACCGAGGCCAAGGTGAAGGACGCGTGTTGAGGAATGTCCTCGGGTCAACCTTGAGGCTGAGGAATGGTCTCAAGCACCCAAGACCGAGAGGCGAGAAGTTGTACTACAGAGCAGGGTGGGAGTGCTGGAATCGTGGATAGGAAACACCTGGGTGGAGACTGATGAAATCCATTGGCGAGGGCTCCCCGAACACGTTATATAGATGACCTCAGGAGCTTAGGGGAAATGTGGAGCTGGCTCACTGCGTGGCTAACTTTCCCGCTTCTCTGTGGTTCCTCGCGTCACTGAACTATGAATCCTTCTCCACAATAGAGGATTTTTTTGGGTTAGATCGCGTAAATATGAATGCATGTAAATTTGTCGTTTAAACCGCCATCACCTGGAAGCCAATTAATTAGGTTTGTCCTGTAAACAATCAAATGCCAATAAGTTACTAGTTCAGCACACCGGTGTGTTGGCGAGTAAACGCACAACATTTACAATTCGAGTACGACGATTCGCCAGGAATTACAACCAGCCGCATCAGGCGACAGCCTGAGTTGAGGATAAATCCTCCTGTTTCGTTCTTAGTTAGAGGGGGAAATGTGATGTTGTCGCTTGTGCAAATACCAGAGGGGTTGGGGGTCAATGTATTCATATAAATTACAATGGAAATCTATTCTTATCTCTTCGAGAGCGAGCGAATGCTGTGCGCTTTACAAGTTGACAGGTTTTTAATCATTATTTTCATAAACATCATCGCGCACTTGCGCCACATTGTCTGTGTTGATTAAAGGGCAGTTGACATTTCACCATTGTTGCTGGACTCATAATAGCGTGAGATTTGCGAATGCTCGAAATGGCAAACAACTTAAAAGCTTCGAACAATTCAACGACGCTTTTGCAAGATTACATTTTACATTGAGATTAACCCCATTGAAATGGTAAAAACAAACACGTTCGATTAAACACTACGCTGCGGGATGTTCGCTGAGACTTCACCAACCGCTTCTTTTTTTCCACAAGAGATCACGTCTCGATTCAAAGCTTTCGTGACTGCAGGGATTCATATTATTGGTTCTTTCGATAAAGTCACGTAGAAGGGAAATACACAAGCAATCATCATTAGGTGTGGTTTCACACCTGATTATGATTGCTTGTGTTGCAATCGAAACGTCGTGAGAATTGTATTGTTTTATTTGCATTATTTTTGTATTTCCCTTCTACGTGGCTTTACCGAAAGAACAAAGAATAAGAGTTCACGTCATACGTATGAGTCTTAAACAGTTGACGGTTGAAGTGCGGTAATGTACTGCGTGACCCTTTAAGGCTCAAGTTTTTCCTTCAAGAACACAAGTCCGCAAAATTGCCAAGTGGCCGCTGCTGTCAGCGATAAAGTAAAATAATTTTTATTTTTCCAAAATATCCATAATACAGGTTTTTTTTGGGTGAGATCACGTAAATATATAAATGTGTCGTAAAATCCGCCGCCACCCGACACAGCCAATTAGTAAGTATTGTCACGTAAACAGACGAATTGGCATGTTCTATTTACGTGACAAACCTTACTAATGGGCTGTGTCGGGTGGTGGCGGGTTTAACGACACATTGCCATATTTACGCGATCTAACCCAAAAAATACCGTATTATATTTTTTTCTGCACACATTGTTCTGTTTTGTCTAACTTAAGTTGCCGGCCAGGCACTCCCACATCCCATGTTATTTGTGAGGCAGATTAAAAGAGACGTCTAATAAACCACCGTTAAGGTGACCTCATGGACATTACGCTCCCAATTGCAATGTACCAGCAGCTGCCAGAGGTTGTCTCTAGAGGTTTTGAAATTGCTTATTAAGAATATGCATCTCATGTCACTCATTCAAAGCATGAGATTGGGTTCTTATAATTGCGTGCCACAAGGGGGGGAGAGGAGGGGGGAGTTGGAAATGCATAGAATGTTTCATTTCAATAATTACGGTTGTTGTTGTTGTTGTTTTCCATAAATTGATTTCAACACAGACATCATTCCATTCGTTTAAACATTTAAATTGATTGCATTTTGACGCAAAGTGTATTGCTTTACTTTAACAGTTGCTAGCTCTGAAAAAGAGTAAGCCCGAGTACTTTTCTAATTAAAAAATATATATAATATGCAACACTCGTGAATATATTGATGATAATGTGCACGTATGGTATATACATATAAGTATAATTAAAATATCTATCTTTTTGTAATAATTCTAAGTGTATGGCTGTTTTTCATATTACTATATTTTCAAAATAAGCATAGCGATTTTATAATTGCAAAGCATTTTCTTAACGGTTTTTGGACCAATTGATTGCATAAACATGAACATTTTTAAAATCATTTTTAAATATATTTTATTCCACATCAATCATGAACAACGCACTGCTGGATGAAGTTCTCCACAAAACAGTTGCCATCTCTCAGAGTCCGACTATGTAACAATCCATACTGTATAATCCCTGCGTGAGAGGTGATTTTCGTGCTCAGTCTGAGTGGGTGGACTTACTCTCAGGCAATTTCCTTTCCTCTGAGTGCAACTCCTGCATTAGTCTCGACCATCAGCCACAATCCTTTCTCGGGAAGTGTCCTGTTCAAGACCACATACCTTTATACGAGAGTCATACGGTGTTTCTAATTTACGTGCCCTCCTGTGTGTGTGTGTTAAACTTATTTCGCACCGTGCGAAATAAGTTTAATCGGAGCTGCGGGTAAAGGACAACGAACTTAACACAAAAAGCAGTTGTAAAGAAATGAGTTTTCAATCTAGGTTTAAAAGTGCTTAACTCTAGTGGCTTCCTAATATCGGAAGTAAGAGTGTTCCAGATGGCCGCAGAAGCAGTGCATATTAAAGCGCGCGATGCGATGACCATCTTTGTTCGATGTCCAGCCAAAATCCGCTGCGAGGATGATGGCAGTTAGCGTGATGGTTTGAACCACCTCTACAGCAGAGGTCGCAACCGGGTACCCGATACCCGTACCCTACCCTGGTGCAGCCGGGTACGGGTAGGCCGTGAGTCACTAGTGAGTAACTGTTTGTCACTCATTTCCCAACGTCTTGTCTCTTCTCACAATTCAAGTTCCTAGAATCAACCCACCCGCGCCTGTAACATGGCTTCATCCCAGAGGTCGCAATCGGGTACCCGTACCCGTACCCTACCCGATACCCGGCCGGGTACGCGTAGGCGGGTATCGGGTAGGGTACGGGTACCCGTTTGCGACCCTGGTGCGGCCGGGTACGGGTAAGAAATCAAAACTCGTTTGCGACCTCTGCTCTACAGGGAGGATTTAAGTTTGTTTTCTCTCTCTGTGTGTGTCTCTGTTTGTCTCTCTCTGCTTGTGTGTCTCCGTGTCTGTGTTTTGTCTCTCTCTCAAATTTAGCAATCTTTGGAAGAACGTAATCAAACAGGTAGGGTGTTGACTGTTGTGTTAGCCGACTCTCTGTGTTGTATTGCATTATATTTCTAAGTTTACTATGTTTGTTTTCTCATTCATTTTTACCTGATGATGGTTGCTTGTGTTGCAATCGAAACGTCGTATTCTATTATTTAAATAGGGTTAGGGTAGTTTCATCAGGGTAGTTTAGCTCACTTTATTTTTTTACCACGAGCCCGCAACTAAGCACAAACCGTGACAAGGGAGAAAGGGCACATAATCTCCGCGGACAAAATCCCAAACTCACCGCTCCTGGACCTAACTCAGTTTTGTTCATAAATCGTCGTAAGCAAAATATGAATTAACGGCCGAAACAAAGGGGTGGGAAATGAACGTCGTCATTGTTACCGGACCAACCTGCATGTGCATCAGCGGTCCTTCGAGGAGCGTAGCCGAACCCCTGGTGGTTTGGGCACCACACCAGAGGTCGCAACCGGGTACCCGATACCCGTACCCTACCCGATACCCGGCTACCCGTACCCGGGCCGGGTACGGGTACCCGTTTGCGACCCTGGTGCGGCCGGGTACGGGTACGGGTAAGGAATCAAAACCCGTTTGCGACCTCTGCACCACACTCGGAGCACCAACTGCTCTGTATGAGCCCTGTGGAGTCACGTAGATCGATTCAAAGAATCACGAGCCCTGTAGACTTCCCTCTGGTGGAGTGACGTGAAACACTGCTCAACCTTTATCCGTGCATTACTCATGTATAGATGTATGTATGCCTGGCATGCAAAGCACACAGTCCTCGAATTACATTCCTCGTATTTCACGTGCTCTGCCCGTGACTGTCAGTCCAGTATGAGAAATGATCGGATCTGCTTGAGCTGAAATGCTTGGAATAGAATCAGAGATACCTGTTTTGAGGGTAATATTTCACTCTTACTGCCAAATATGTTCTTTCTGTCAAAGTGACATTTTGGTTCTGTATTTGTCAAGCGACTAATGTGCATTCATACTCCAACATGCTTTGCAATTTATTTATTTTATCATCAAATAAAGCACGATTGAGAATATGCCGAAAATACAGACAGTATTTTAATTGCAAACGGTAATTGACAGACGTAAAAATAATATACTGAAAGTATATAATATGCATATTTTACGTTTCTCTCGATATGTGTGCAGCAGATATAATTATGAGTACAGTACTCGGTAAAGTTGCAGCCTTGCAATTGCTTGCAGATGCCACTGCTGGCAGAAGGGCCTCCACTCGGCGAAGCATTTGGCCTACTCTTCCATGCTGACTAAACACACCCGATCTGCCGATCGACGAAACGGGCTGTATCTGTGCCCGTCAATGGTGAGCACACACTTGGCATCTTAGTTAAAGCACAATTATTGAGCCCTTCATACCTTGACAAGTTAAATCATCGCCGTAGCCTGCGATGAAATCAGCTCGTGTGCTGGGGAGGGCAGAGGAGTGACCCTCGCAACAACGAGCGGAGCGCCGGGCGGCTAAAACACAGCAAGTTGGCACAGTCCGTCAACCCACGGCACCTGGGTCTGTCCCATGACCTCATTGTCAGCGAGCCTTCGACACTTCACGTGGCCTCGGAGTGCACCTGGCCTGGCACAAGCGCCGTGATGACGTCACCGCCACTTAGTGGCGAATGGCGACTGCCGTTGTCGTTATTACATCGGAAGATTGGCGAGAGACGATGATTATTTGGGAAGCCCTTCAATCCAGCAGTGGATTGATCATGACCGCTGACGATTACGAACAGCTCATGGAGAAACTCTGGCGTCCACAGTCATGATGAGGGTGATGGATTGTGCCAATCAGCTAAAATTGTGTATTTGGTGACGCTCCATTGGAAGTGGTGCACAAAAAAATACTCAACGCGTCTGTTAATAACACTGCCTGAGAAGGAAGATATGTAAGCATATAATAGGAGACGTTTTCAGGCAATGCTCCTTCAGAGCATATCACGTGCCATGAATAATCTTGATTTGAAGCTTTCGTGACTGCAGGAATCCATACTCTTTAGTTCTTTCGGTAAAGTCACGTAGGTATAAAAATAAAATATTACCACGACGTTTCGGGCGCAACACAAGCGTCCGTCATCAGGTGGGAAAGCATATCCTGCTGCTGATGCAGACTGTTTAAAAAAGTAAAAAAAACCAGTCTGCATCAGCAGCAGGCCATGCGTTCCCACCTGATGACGGACGCTTGTGTTGCGCCCGAAACGTCGTGATCTATTTTATTTCATTTTTTATACCTACGTGACTTTACCGAAAGAACCAAAGAGTATGTGCTCTGAATAATGGCAAATTTGAATGGCCAATCATCATCAGCTATGATCAATCCATTTCCACCACTCGCAATCCTGCGGTGCAACGGTGAAGCAGCTCGCAGCTGTAGATGAGCTCATTGTATCGCTCCATCTCCTTGGTAGACGTCCTCTCGGGAAACACCAATATACTTGCCCTGAAAAGGGCGCAAAATACATTCTAAATAGAATAGAATTTCATGCTTTAATGCGTCTCGCAACTTAAGGTGGATATGCAAAGAAATAAATTCTAGCCTTTAGCATCATTGTGTTTCTTAAACCTATTACAGCCATGTGTTCTTCCCTCAGTTGAGCCCCCGTGACAACGCAGCGACAACGAAACACATCGTTCCTCCAGAGGGGAGGAAAACATCTTACAAACCATCTGGTGATGTACTTGAGTTAACCAGCTTCTAATAGCTCCGCTCTGTCCTTCACCTTTGATCCTTTCTCGTCTGACTCACGGTGTACTAACCAGCTGGAAGCAATCCTAAACAGTATTGATGACTTTGGTGTTGTTTATCTTTAAGCAAAAAAATACTCATCGAAGGATATCGACAGGACAAAACAAACTAAGTTATGCGACAAAGAGTCGGCGCATCCTGTGTCTCGCTAAGAGGTTGAGTTTTTCAATCGAAAACACTTAAACGGAGCAGTTTCATGATTCATAATACAGATTTTTTTGGGGTTAGATAGCATAAAATGAATGTGTCGTTAAACCCGCCACAGCCAATCTACAACATTTACAATCAGTTGCTCTCAAACACACCGGTGTGCTGTAGTAGTCACGAAGTGACATGTTCTGTTTACGTGACAAACCTTACTAATTGGCTGTGTCGGGTGGTGGCGGGTTTAACGACACATATTTATGCGATCTAACCCAAAAAAACACGTATGATGGATTATATTGGTCACGAAAGCCTACGTGTGAAACTGAGTTTCATGATTGACGCTTAAAAAGATTGCATCAAGCGCATGTATTTGCATTTCACTCGGACACATTTATTAATTCATTCATATTTCGTTGCAACACTGTCAAAGTCATTGGACACTAATTCGGCATGTGCACTTTGTGAACACTGTAGTTTAATAAGAATGGCATTTAGGTGACAGTCGTAATCAAAAAGAGTCTGTTGAATTGCACCAGCGAACTGGGCCAGTGCATTATAACCTCATACTGGTGGTGACACTGCCCAGTGGTAGCGAGTTCGCAGCTCATTGCGGAGGTTTGCTAGTTGAACCTGGCAGGCCGCCCTGGTTATTACTGCGGGTGTATTAACCATGAAATACAAGCAGTCTGCTGCACAGCGAGCTTTAAAGATCCGATAACGTCATTTTAAAAAAGAGTAGGCCATTGCGCACCAACGACAAGGTCAGAATCAGAATCAGAAAGGGTTTTATTCGCCATGAAAGTTTGCACAAACAAGGAATTTACTATGGCAGGAAGGTGCAAATAATTGGTATACAGTCTAACTATACTAAAATTACAAAGTCTAACTAATACTCAGGGGCTAAAGTATGTACAATTTTGAATAAGTATACAATATAAAATGTAAACTAGCCGTAATATACAATCTTAAAATACAAAAATACAGATAGGGTAACATATTGTAAATATGGCAAGGTGTAATTTTGTAGATAAAATGTTAAAGTAAGTGTAAAAATCATTTTAAGCCCTTGGCCTTGCTGAAGAATACCAACAAGAAAAACTCAAATTACTTATTGGTAAACACATAGCAGTTTTCCAAAATTGTCACGCCTATCGTGTATGCTCCAAAATTGAGACATAGCAGTTTGCCAGCCCCGACTGTGATAACTTAGCAGAAGCCTCGTGAAAATAGAAAATAGCTGAGACTAGGTCTTCGTTCTTCGAGCTGTCCGTCGCGAACAACGATGACTGCGGAGAACAGCTCGCAGCAGCGTTTCCTCGCGCGCCGGTATGATGAAGGGTCCCAGTCCTTGAGCGGAAGCATCGGCCGCGTTGTGGGCAAAGAGTTGCTGTAATTCTGCTGAGTGGGATTCGAGATGTGGCGCCGCTGCTGCTGCTGGCGGTGTCGATGCTGATAGGGCATTTTTCCATTTTTTTTACACGCTGTTGTTGTCGTTGTATCCTCAAATCTTGTAACTCAATTTTAACCCACTTCCCAATATGGTATCGACTGCAAACTTGGTATACTTATGTCATACTGATGACCATACTATGTTCTATCATAAAAAATAGAATTTAAAAAAATCAACAATCTTTTTTATATGTTATGTTTCGGCTTGGGTCTAATTGTCCACGGTAAACTGACGTTGGCTCTAATTGACCACGGGCCCCTTACATTCTGGCAAGCTTCGGGGCCACTTCCTGGAGTCGTGGAGTTCTTCCATTTCTAGTACGGTACATTTCATTAAAGCGTGTTTAAAAAAAAGTTTATTTTAACTATTACTTATTTGACTTCAACCCTCTTGAACGAGTCGGCTACAGCAGCCACTTCTCTCCACTGCTGACATTTCCTCGCAATGTGTCCACGTTGATATTTGTCTGCCTAGAGGTGTATTTTTAAGGACGTTTTTGTAGCGCAGTTTCTTTGGCCACCAGGGACACGCTTTGCCCTCAGTGGTGCTTCCCTGGGTAAATAATTTGTACGAATGCTGTTTTTTTAATTCAGTCTTGAAGGAAAAACGATGACCAACGTGATGTTTTTCCCTTGCATGGGTTTTTCATTTCCTGTAGACATTGCAATTCCCCTTTTGTGAATGTCACGCCTATCGTGTATGTATCTAATGCTTACAATTTACTCGATGCTATTAGCAATTGTAATGTCAATGTATATATATATGAAAAAAACAATTTAATGTTCATATATCTGTAAACTGTCAAGTGGGTGTGAGTGCAATCTAAGGTGTTATCTACATCCTACAGTTGAATAAATGAGCCTACGTGTTTATCTGTGGTAAAAGCATTTTGTCCAAAGGTGGTGGCCTTTAAAAATAATGAATACTGATGCTTTTACTCACATTTTTCTTACACACAATCGATAGATTTTTTTTTCATTAAAGTAACTTCCGTTGTTAAGACTGACATAGAATGAGAAGGATACCATTAAGCACCATTTTGGGACTGTAGTGTCATGTTTGGGCCGTACAAAATAATTTAATCGTAAAAAAACAGTTTAACTGGAACAAAATTGTGTTAAAGGGTATTTAAAATAATGTAAAGAGACTTGATAATTATGTAAATTACGTCAGTGTAATTGTTAGTTGATGCTGGTACCCATTTGTAATATACAGGGTGTTTTAAAAACATGGACCAAATTTGAAATCGCTATATCTCTGCAACCACGAACCGCCCATGAATGAAACTCTTACCACTTGAGAGGGCGGGGCAAAGAGAGGGCGGGGCATAGAGAGGGCGGGGCATATAGAGGGCGGGGCATAGAGAGGGCGGGGCATATAGAGGGCGAGGCATAGAGAGGGCGGGGCATAGAGAGGGCGGGGCATAAAGTGGGCGGGGCGTAGAGTTTCAAATGATTACCGCTAGATGCCTCTCCCAGCGCCCAAACAGCCCCTAGCATCAGTCATTCGCAAGATGGCGACCCCACAACACAAGGCGTTTTGCGTTCTGCAGTTCAGCAAGACTGAATCCGTAATTGCGGTGCAGTGCGCGTTTCAACGGCGTTTTGGCATCGATCCGCCAATGTCAAAGAGCATTCGTCGTTGGTCCCGACAATTTGAGGAAGCAGACTGTTTGTGTAAGGTGAAGAGCACAGGGCGACCACGCACCTCAGAGGAAAACGTGAGAAGAGAGGCGTTTGGGACGAATTCAACTATCGTCTCGATGTTGTCCGTACAGCGGGTGGAGGGCACATAGAGCATTTATAAAATGGTTAGTAAAACTTGATAACTCATTAAACCGTTTGTAACTTTTTGTGTAATTGTAACATGTTGCCATCGTGAAATATCCTGCTTTGAAATTGGGTCCATTTTTTTAAACACCCTGTATTTATCCAGATTATTCCACTAAATGGAAGGAGTGTCACATGATCAAAGATGGTGGCACCCTTGCCCAACTGTATAGTAGAAGGGCAACACGACGTTCTTCCTTTTTCTTAATCTGGCAGTGCACAGACAAGTTAAGTGAATATATAAGCTGCAATAGGGTGACAACTATATGAATCATGATGATGTTTACAATATAGTGGAATGGCTCCATTGAGGCAAAAATGTTTTGTGTTCATGTATGCATCTGGCAATAAGGCACAACACATTTATCTTGTTTGCTCTGTGGTCTTCTCACATTTTTGGCCCCCAATGGGCACACATTTTTTTCAGGAAATGCAACTTATGGATTACTAAATGAAATGTTCACTCCACACTTTTCCCTACAGCCACTGATTTGTGCTTCATTCCTTTGGCTGAACTGCCTCTTCTTTTCCACAACACCAATTACACATATCTTTTGTGTGATTGGTCGTTGCCCACATATGCACTAAACTGGCTCAAATTTTCCTTAGCTTGTGAGATCTGCCAATATCGGGCACATTCTGGGTGATTTGGTTATATGCCATTTATTCATATTAGCCTTTAACACAAAATCATCATCTCAATGCAAGTCCTGACAGCAGTTTTCATGATTCATTTGTAGTCATTACTGCACTTCATAGTTTTCAGCATATTGCAGTTTCATTAATCAATTGAATTCACTTGTCTTAACACCCTGAAAGGTTGGAAACCTAACAGTAGCTCACTGCTTTTCTCACGTGCAGTTGTGCAAGGGCACCACCACCTTTTGATCATGTCATACATCTGCCACCTAGTGGAAAGTTCTGAAAAAACTCTATGCAGAAATGCCACTGTGGTTATTTCGAATTCATTATGCATCATATTGTCGTTTTCTCCAAAACTGTATCCTGATTGTGCTATGTCATGATATGAAGTATCCATCTAGATCTCGCGCAAACAAGTACAACCCTTCATGTTAGAGAACAGCCCATCCATCTATTCATCAATGTCAGCTCTGGGTGCAGAGGTTGACTGTCAACATATGCCAGCACTTTCTCTTGGTACAAGCTTTCACCATGTTCCCTTTACTGAGCTGAATCGGCTCCTTGATGTCATTCTAGCGTTTTCATCTTTGTCTTCCTCTTGACCTTTTGCATTCGTGGCAGTCGTGCAGCCTGCAAATGTTACACGATATGCCATTTTTATCTATCTGACGGTATAAAAGCGGCCTATGAAAGTGGACATCACCGAACTACTTCTAAGATGCCTTCAAGTGACCTCTAGTATAGCCATCAAACAAAGACAGTCACTGCATCGGGCACATTCAGATGCGCTTCTGTGATCATCTGGAATGCTTTTCCTTCCGATATTAGGAAGTCACTGGAGCTATTGGACTTTTAAATCTATATTGAAAACTAATTTCTTCAGAACTGCTTATTGTGTTTAGTTTGTTGTCCTTTCCCTGCACCTACGATTAGTGCGGTTTGCTACGTAACGTTCGTCCCTTCAGAATAAAACGAATACTTCTAGATTTGAAGTTTTCATGACTGCAAGGATTCATACTCTTTGGTTTTTTCGGTAAAGTCACGTAGGTAAAAAATTTAAATAAATTAAATCACGACGTTTCAGAGGCAACACAAGCTTCCATCTTCAGGTGGAACCGTCACAGCAAAATTATTGTATCGAAAATGAATACTGTTTAATTCTTGGAGCCGGAATTTAAATTAAGTTCAAATCCCTACGAAATGCGATGGGTTCCGTGCAGTAATTGGTGACTGAGCTGAAACCATTAACTCACTGCGCTTGGCAAGCCAGTTAAATCACAGGCGGCCGTCTGAATTCCAACTCGTGCCAGTTCAACACTTTTAACATTTCAGCCCACCGGCCACCTCCTCATTATGCATTTCTCTCCCTAAAAATCACACCGATATAGATTACTGTTTTTGTACGGATTTTTTTTACAGTGTGTATAAATCTAGATTGAAAACTAATTTCTTTAGCACTGCTTTTCGTTTTAGTTTGTTGTCCTTCCCCAGTACCTCTGATTAGCACGGTTGGCTACGTACGGCGCGAAAGAAGTTCAACATGCATGCATACATACGAACAAATATATTCAATTAACTCATCGAATGCGTGCCGTAAAACGCTAATTAAACTTCCATGTTTGTGTACGCATACTAGGGTCGTGCGTTAGTGTGTATTATTCCAGTGTGTGATGAACATTAACGTCCGTGTAATAATTTTGATGTGAGGATGGAGCATGAATCAGCAAATATGTATCCAGTTGTATTCCATGTAGAATAATTTTAATGTATATTATCACGTCTATAAATAGACACGTAAAATGCATTCATTAATTAATTCCAGCTATTAATAAAAAATATATTTTAAAAAATGATGCTACATTTTCTCATACGTGTGTATGGATGATACATCGTTTTAACCCAGCAGTATAAATGGATGCACCGTAGTCGATTGGCAGGTTGCCTATGGTGGGGTAAAGTGTCGGTACCCTCGCCTCTTCCACGATACCTGGCCAAGGCTCTCTGGTGCTCTCTCTTAGAGGGCGGCCCTTCTATAGCAGGGGTCTGAGAAAGTCATTTCAGGGCCGCGCCTTTACCTTCACGTGTGCATGGATGCTCAGTGATGCAACACAGCAGCACATTTAAACACCACAAAACACACACAAATGCAAGAAGGCATTAAAATAACGGTACATTTTAAAGCTATAATCATTTCAAATATATGGGCAACTGATTCTTTATTTTAGTGTAATTTTATTTATTGAGATGCAGGATACATGCTATGGTTACAAAACACAACTCGGATGCTTACCGCAAGATGACAAAGTCATAATAAAGGAATATATGTTGCACTTGTACAATTCTGTATGTGGAAATTTTACTTTATTTTTCAGTTAATTTCTATCTATCAAACAACAAACAAAAAGTGTCAAAATACACAGCTTATATGCATATGCAAAGCTATCTTAATTTCCTGCAAAAGTGCATTCTGGTCCTTCTACAGAAGTGCATTCTGGTCCTGCACTATTATTCTGTTATGATCAGTTTTTTTCTCCGGTCACAACAGAATATGTAGATCTCTTCTCGTTGCATCTAACACGCCACACTTTTTGGCAAATAAGCAATTTCCATTTAAACTATGAGCAACGGGAAAAAATATTCCATCAAATTTAAAACCAAGTGGGTTTATTGTCATATGTTATGTGCACACACGCTCACACATGTACGTACAATGCTGGAATATCCATATAGGTTCCATCACTCATATTTGTGACACATTGCATTCAAAGTAGTTTTTATCGAAGTGAGCAATCCAGCACTTTACAATAAAACATATAAAAACGCTAACCTTTCAGCTGTATGTATCCTGCATATCTTCTATATATGCTTATACTCATTATTTAGGTCATAACCATTTTTTAGGTAACCACTGTTACCTAAATCATACTCATTACAGTATTTAGCTATAGTGGTTAGTGTGTTGTACGACGAACCCAGTTAATTCAAGTTCAATTCCTGGCAATGGAAACATCACTCTGAGCGGGTGCTTACCCCCCCTCCCCAACCCCCACTCACCAATGCGGTGAAGTATGCTCAAACACAAATACAAATCTCCCCTGTGTAGACTTAACAGACTGTTGGGGCAAGTGCTGTTAGCGAGTAGCACCTATGAAGGCAGGAACACCACACGAGGGAGTGGCTGGCCAGCACCACGCCCTGCTGCCTTTGTCTCCCTAGTGGCAACGTTTACACACTAATATGAGGCTGAGTCGACCTAGTGGAGACCAAGGAACCGGTTCAGACGATCACCACTGGTGGTGGCCGTGAGCGGGAATTGCACTCGAGTCACCGGGTTCCTAGCGCAGCGTGCTAACCGCTCCACTACCACTCCCCAAACAATCCCCATGATCAGCACAATGTAGCGAGCCTCCATCCAGAAGTAGATTGACAAAGAGCCATGAAGTGTCACCTATTTACCGAGGTAACCACTCTCCACGAAAACATCTACATCCGTCTGCCAAAGACATGAAATTGCAGGATCGGTTACAATGCATTCATAGTATTACAGTGCATATTGATTTAGCTTCAATAATTCACGCTGCAAAAACAGAGAGGCTATTGAAGCTAGTGTTTCACGTTCACGTATTTGAGCTCTCACACAAATGTTGACCGTTCAAGTAAAGAATGTGGAATATTAACTACACCGTGGGCAGAGGTGCACCCAAGGGGTGAGCCCAGGAACACAGCTGCCACTCGGCCTCTGTCCCTGACATTTTAAGACGGCCGTTATGCCGTAGAGCAGGGGTCCCCTGGTCTACGGCTGCAAAAACAGAGGACCGGTACCGGTCCGTGGCCTGTTAGGAACCGGGCCGCACAGCAGCAGGAGGTGAGCGGTGAGTCAGCGCGTGGCCCGCCCATTGTTTTGTTATTTACCACTTCCTATTCTTAGGTTTTTTCGGTAAAGTCACGTAGGTAAAAACATTAAAATTAATAAAAGTAAAATAAAAATCACGACGTTTCGGAGGCAACGTCGTGATTTTTATTTTACTTTTATTAATTGTAATGTTTTTACCTACGTTGCCTCCGAAACGTCGTTAATAAAAGTAAAATAAAAATCACGACGTTGCCTCTGAAACGTCGTGATTTTTATTTTACTTTTATCAATTTTAATGTTTTTACCACAATTTTAATGTTTTTACCTACGTTGCCTCCGAAACGTCGTTAATAAAAGTAAAATAAAAATCACGACGTTGCCTCCGAAACGTCGTGATTTTTATTTTACTTTTATTAATTTTAATGTTTTTACCTACGTTGCCTCCGAAACGTCGTGATTTTTATTTTACTTTTATTAATTTTAATGTTTTTACCTACGTGACTTTACCGGAAAAAACCTAAGAATATGAATCCTTGCAGTCACGAAAGCTTCAAATCTAGAATTTACCACTTCCGTCCGCACCTCTTTCCCTGCACTGTTTTGGTAAGCCCACAAGCTCTAACCCCTAGTAGCCAACATGAGTAAAAAAACAAACGTCGCTGGAGAGCTTCTTTGAAAAGAGGGAAAGACCCAATGATGACCACCCCCCCCCCCCCCCCGGTCCGTGAAATAATTGTCTTCCACGAAATCGGTCCCTGGTGCCAAAAAGGTTGGGGACCGCTGCCGTAGACATGTTTTTGTTGTTGCGACGATGACCACGGAAGGGTTTCGTGGTCGTGCCGTGCGGCTGCCTGCCTGCTGTGTTTTCAGGCCGTACCCCACGTGCAGTTTGGCATGACGGGATATTTTCAATCTCAATTCCAGGTCAATGAAGAAGGTCTCGTCCACGTTGAGCGAAACATCCGACATCATTCCAAGCAACACGTGGTGTAACCTTAAAACAAACGCGTGCCGTTATTTCATATATATGTAAAACGGTAAAAAAAAAATTAAGACGGTAAATAGATATATGAACAATTTGCCATCTATGATTTCCTTTTGTTTAACTGGGTGCCTCACTGACTGTTGGTAGATACGTGTTGAGAAATAGGTCAGTGGATAGTGCTGTGGTAGCATATGTGGTGGGATGGATTGGGTCGTGGTGGGGCGGGTCTGGATAGCAGCTGGAGACCAAGATAAGACAAAAACTTGAAGTAATAATCTCAGGTTTCTGTCCACTCTAGAAAATAGTTGGATAAGTGGACTGTGGTTTGCACTAATACGTTCTCTGTCACCGTATCACTCTAATTATGATTCCGTTTCTGGAGTATCTACATTTAACTGGGTAAGCAAACATTTTGATTCATGAATTAAATTGAAATACTGCTGTGTATTTTATCATGTTTGGCCATACCTTACCATGCTGGTCAAATCCACCAGGACCACATTCAAATGCAATATCAGGCCTCGAGTTAATGACTGCGGAAGTGGTTTCCAACATTTGTGGACCCTAACACCGCTATCAACCAAAAGTGTTGTGAAACACCATGCAAATCGCTTCTGAAACAGTTCCATGGACTACGTCCCACGAGCTTGTGGAGCACCATTGGACCGGGGACGTCAGGTTTGGGAACCGACAATGGTCTAAATAATCCTTAAAACAGTCTTTTGTAATTTGAAGTGTTGTCACAATTTTTGTGTAAATTGCATATTCCTTTGTTTGTGCACGGAACATACCAGTCCATAGCTGGTTATGACCTATACATGTCTGTGCGATTCATTATTTGACTATACTTCACCAGAGTGGTAAGTGTTGGTTGGTAATGGTATTGAGAATATGAAACTAAACTATTTAAACTTTTAATTTTCTTTTACCAGGTAAGGCCCACTGAGCTATATAGCTCTTTTTCAGAAGTGACCTGGCCACAAATGAAAGCTTAACGAAGTGGCTTGTCATATGGACATTTATAGCTGCCAAATACTCTTAAAAGCATGTTTTAAAATTTGCAGGGAAAAACTGGAGGAACCGGAGAAAATTTCACGCGATTACGGGGATAGAAACATGCAAACTCCAAATATGCAGGCGTCAGGGTCGGGATCTAAACCAAGGCATCCTGCAAAACAGCGAAAGAGTTAACATCTCCAACAATGGATTTTGCTACTCTGCCCTCTACTGACCCATCAAGCCATGTGACAACCTCTACGTGTGCATGGTGATCCCCTATCCAAGCACTATCCAGGCCAAAGCCTGCTTAACTTTGGGTACGTTCTGAGTGATTCAGTCAAAAGTGTTGTTTATTTATCATACTTGATCAACAACATTTGTGCATTTTTATTAATTTTGAGGTGTCGTGTTGTTATATTACTGCAATAATCCATGCTTTGCTTGGATAAGTCAGCTACATCAGAATGTGTCGAAAATTGTGCCCACTTCTCCCAATCCACTCGGTAAAACATATTTGCATATATATTCCATGAGGTTAAAGTTCATTTGAATTGGTAAATTGGAAATTAAAACTCAGCTATCCAATTCCATTGTCTCTGCATTGAGCCATTGCTTGCAATGTGAATCAAATTACAGTGTTTGTACGAACTGTGATAATTAGAGATGACACCGGCCAATTAGCGTACTAATTGTATATTCAACAAGTGAGGCGTGTGTATCGGATAGGTATTAATACAGGGTTAGACTTTATTTTATAGTTTCAGAACTCGCTGTCAAGGTCGGTCCCCAAATGCAATTTTTTTGCACGACGCACAACACAATCAACAGCGCATTCCTACCAAATTTGGCCTTCGCATGCAAGGGCAACTCCACATCGAGCGGTGGATCACTCTGTGTACCATTTGAATGAGTAACCTTCCCGTCAATAAGAGCTACATTTCCCCACTGATGCCAGAGCTAGACATCGACAGTAAACTGACTCATTAGCGAATGTGGAAATTATACTGTTAGGTTTTTTCGGTAAAGTCACGTAGGTAAAAAATAAAAATAAAAGTTAATAAAAGTAATAATGGAAATAAAATAAAATAATAAATCACGACGTTTCGGAGGCAACACAAGTCTCCGTCATCAGGTGGGACCGTCACAGCTAAAATTACTGCATCAAGTGATGCAGTACGGTCCCACCTGATGACGGAGACTTGTGTTGCCTCCGAAACGTCGTGATTTATTATTTTATTTTATTCCCATTTTTACTTTTATTAACTTTAAATTTTATTTTTTACCTACGTGACTTTACCGAAAAAACATAACAGTATGAATCCTTGCAGTCACCAAAGCTTCAAATCTAGAATGTGGAAATTAGCCAATCATAAGAGCATATTAACCTCCTCCACCACTCATGTTCGTTCCGAGGTTGGAGACTATCAATTGACTTTGCGTCGGGACCCCGGAACCCCTGAGGCTGACTGTGCACTGGTTGCTCTCTGCCACGTTTAAATATAGAATTGACCCCACGGGTGGCTCTCGGCTGCTCGAAGCCCCCGCGTTCAGACGGGATAAGGTTAACGATTAAGGAAAGGGCAGCGAGATGGGAAGGAAGTTCCGTTTAAGCGGGCTGACCGATATTCCTCGCGAGGGTCCACAGCCGTGTTTGTTTCGCAATGACTATTGCTAATTTATCCTCGGGTATACTGGATGCTAAAGAGGACAACACTGCAGTAATTGGTCAAAAAGGAGAAATTGGTGAACGGTTTGGCGACATACTACGCATGTTGTATAGATTTATATTGTATTAGTATCCAACGTATTGACATTTAGAAAGGAGGTTATGCCCTGGCGAGTGATGAAAGTGTCACTCGCAAGATCCTTGTATGATGTTTTGATCCTTGAGCTGACTAATTAGGGATAAAGTACTTCTCAATATTGCTGTGGTTATGGGCTGCACATGCCACGTGCAACGTTTAGAATGTGTGTGCTTTGTTTGGTGTTCAGGCTTTACAGAGCTCGTCCAATACACTAACACAAGCGCGAATTGAACCAGAGTATTATGTTTGACATTCACACGGACACAGTACCGCTTGAGTGATTATTTTAAAATACCTGGTCTTTTGAACACGCTCTGCGGGAAGCATCTGTGAATACTGTATACAATGTATTGTTTCCCTCAAGGGATTGACTTAATGTCTGAAAGCATCGTCTATGATTTGTCCAAACAAAAGCTATTTATTCACAAGCATGAACATGTGTATACTTTGGGTCATGCCGTATTATAAAGAGTCTTACATTGGGCGCTTTTATGTCTCTTCTCACATTTTTATTGTAAACATTCTGAAGCTGACGTGAACGATAGCGCGGTGACTAGCGGATTGCATGATGAACCCTGAAAGGTGAGTTTGAGTCCTGGCCACGGCGGACATTAGTGGCAACATGCATGTCGTGGGATATGATCAAATATCCCCCATTACTGACACAGCATGGGAAGTTCTTCATCCAAAGGTGACTGGCCTTAATAATGATTCACACTCCAGATGGGGGTGAATGGAATGTGTAAGATTACTACTTGAATTATTTTTTGAATAAAAAAAATTCGTATAGCTTTGTGTAAAACGTGAAAAGCACAGCCCTGCAATTCCATCTTTCATGCCACTGCTGGCGGAAGGGCCTCCGCTACAAGGATTCCTGGGGGGTCATTTGACCTCCGCTTGCACGCTATCTCAATGTTGTGGAAGAAGTTGAAGAACCTACATTTTACCCCACGGCGCACATTCTGCCGACCGACTAACTGCTTGCGTTGTGGCCGAAAAGTCGTGAGAATTGTATTTTATTATGTTTTATTTTGATTATTTTATTATTTCCCTTCCTCGTGACTTTACCGAAAGAACCAAGAAGATGAATCCCTGCAGTCACGAAAGCTTTAAATCGAAATTTAAGTGGAGAACTCTTTGACTTTTTGAAGCTATTGACATACATTTGTTATCATGTTACAGTCCATTACGCATTCTTTTTCCATTAAAACTGATGGTCCCATGTAAGTGTTAACATTTTTTTGAAGCACGCCCTGTGTCTTCTTACGATAGGACCCAACGGCAGTGAACTGCCAATACAGGGTAAATCTCACTCCGCTCATTGATATTGACAATGGTTCGATTCATGCAGCTGTAAGGTTGCCACGCTGTATCAAAGTGGCCCATCGCGATATCGTGATTGTGTAGCCAGATCTGACTTTGTGAGGTTCTCAGCTTAATCTAACACTTTTAAAATGCCACCTCAATCGCCTCATTAACATGCGTGCAATTATCTTCTTGGTTCTTTCGGTAAAGTCACGTAGAAGGGAAATAATAAAATAATAAAAATAAAAACAATAACATTCTCACGACGTTTCGATAATTTTTATGTTTTGTTTTTAGTATTTTATTATTTCCCTTCTACGTGACTTCACCGAAAGAACCAAGAATATGAATCCCTGCAGCCACGAAAGCTTTAAATCGAAATTTAAATGCGTGCAATTGTTCACCCCCCCCCGCTCCCAACCCCGGGCCCATTCCTTCCAACCCCCTCGAGGGATGCCATGAACTCCATAACATGTCATCATCATGTTCGTGTCCGGCCTTTTGTCAATCCACTGCTGGATGAGGTCCCTCTCAACGTCATCGCGAGTCGATGAATAACAATACAAAACAATAATTGCAACTTACACATGCGCCTCAATGCACGACGCCATCGTGAGCTTAATAAAGAATATCAATTGATGAACTGATGCATGAGTACACCTCTTCATTATACCCGCTGTTAGATATTAGTTTTTTTTGTAAATGGTTAACATTTCATTGCTGTTGTATAGTACGTATGTTGAACTTATTTCCCACCGTACGTAGACGAACGTGCTACTCTTCGCTGTAACGTTGTCCCACGTTTGTTCCGCAGACATACAACCGTTGATCATTTATCACTCCGTGTCCAATGCCCATGTTGCCAGGGTAGCATACTAAGCTGTGCATGTGGCTAAGTCTGCAATATCACGGTCGTTAAGAACAAGGGGGCAGATGTGCAATCGGTCAATTGTGTGCACATGAAAGCGTGTGAGGAGTTCGTACTCTTAGCACGAGGAGCTGGTATCGTTCAGTTTGTTGGTGTAATTTTGTTGTTTGTTACATATATGCTGACTAACGGAATCCTGAAAGTACACGTCATGCTGCAAGTTGCCTCGCACAATGACTCACCCTGACAATCCCGGCTCGATGTGCTTTCACCGCAAAGCAGGGGGTGTACAGAGCCAGAGGTTGACTAATAAGTACGTCAATAATAAAATGTGGTTAATCCAAGATGTTCCTTTTGCAATGTACTGTTGTTATTAATATCATCGGTTTTATACAAACAAAGACTGAACACATCTCGTACAAGCTGAAAATTGAAATTAAACTGCGATGTGCTGTTGAAAGTAGAGTGCTTAATGGTAACAACTCGCGTGTGAAGTCGTCACACATTTCACATTTACAAACCAACCATGTCAGTTTTAACTGACGTTGGATTTACTAATGGCCAATTTACAGGCAACGAATGGCATCTGCAATCACCCACACTATCCATTCAACAAGCTCTTCTGCAAATGTTGTTCAGGAGTGGCTCTCGATGATGACACAACCAGCTTGGAGTCATTATCATTTTAGTGTTTTTACAAACCTCGTGACAAGTCATCCTGACATTGCCATCCATTGTTGTCATAAAATGAAATTCTGACTTGTTTTTTTTTTCGAAGACTATTAGAAACGCTTGAAAGCTTTCGCGACTGCAGGGATTCATCTTCTTGGTTCTTTCGGTAAAGTCACGTAGAAGGAAAATAATAAAATAATAAAAATAAAACATTATAAAATAATTCTCGATTTAAAGCTTTCGTGACTGCAGGGATTCATCTTCTTGGTTCTTTCGGTAAAGTCACGTAGAAGGAAAATAATAAAATAATAAAAATAAAACATTATAAAATAATTCTCGATTTAAAGCTTTCGTGACTGCAGGGATTCATCTTCTTGGTTCTTTCGGTAAAGTCACGTAGAAGGAAAATAATAAAATAATAAAAATAAAACATTATAAAATAATTCTCGATTTAAAGCTTTCGTGACTGCAGGGATTCATCTTCTTGGTTCTTTCGGTAAAGTCACGTAGAAGGAAAATAATAAAATAATAAAAATAAAACATTATAAAATAATTCTCGATTTAAAGCTTTCGTGACTGCAGGGATTCATCTTCTTGGTTCTTTCGGTAAAGTCACGTAGAAGGAAAATAATAAAATAATAAAAATAAAACATTATAAAATAATTCTCGATTTAAAGCTTTCGTGACTGCAGGGATTCATCTTCTTGGTTCTTTCGGTAAAGTCACGTAGAAGGAAAATAATGAAATAATAAAAATAAAACATTATAAAATAATTCTCGATTTAAAGCTTTCGTGACTGCAGGGATTAATCTTCTTGGTTCTTTCGGTAAAGTCACGTAGAAGGAAAATAATAAAATAATAAAAATAAAACATTATAAAATAATTCTCGATTTAAAGCTTTCGTGACTGCAGGGATTCATCTTCTTGGTTCTTTCGGTAAAGTCACGTAGAAGGAAAATAATAAAATAATAAAAATAAAACATTATAAAATAATTCTCGATTTAAAGCTTTCGTGACTGCAGGGATTCATCTTCTTGGTTCTTTCGGTAAAGTCACGTAGAAGGAAAATAATAAAATAATAAAAATAAAACATTATAAAATAATTCTCGATTTAAAGCTTTCGTGACTGCAGGGATTCATCTTCTTGGTTCTTTCGGTAAAGTCACGTAGAAGGAAAATAATAAAACAATAAAAATAAAACATTATAAAATAATTCTCACGACGTTTCGGCCACAACGCAAGCAGCCGTCTTCAGGTGGAGAACAGGTCTGTCGAGAAGGCAGAGTCTGCCTTATTATTTTATTATTTTCCTTCTACGTGACTTTACCGAAAGAACCAAGAAGATATTAGAAACGCCTTTGCAAATAGCATCATGCGATACGGAATTTGCATAAAGAATGTACGAACAACAGAGATATAGTTGAGCCAATTAATAAATGCAGTGTAAATGCCTGGTATTATGTAATTTCCATTTGTGTGTGTGTTTTTAAAGCCGTTCGTGAATGGGGGTGGGGGGTGATAATTGTTTGACAGGGTATAATGTCACTTGCCTTCTCTCCGTTTAGATGCAACGTGTCCCCTAGTTTTAAAACGACTTGATGCCTCACGTGATAACGTCAATGGAATGTCAAACTCAGGATTGGCCGCTTTCGGAGATATCCGAGAAACAGTCTCAGGGAATGCTTCGGGGGTGTGGTGGCTTGTGCGGCGTGGTCACCCTGCCGATTTAAACACACTGGCTCAGAAGTTTTCCAAATCAACATCTGGATCCTCGCCAAGGACCACCAAACACAAGCTCAGGGTCCCCAAGGGTGCTCACGGAGTCCCTGATTCAAGAAACAAATAGGGATATATTTTGATTTAAAGCTTTCGTGACTGCAGGGATTCATATTATTGGTTCTTTCGGTAAAGTCACGTAGAAGGGAAATAATAAATAATATTGTTTTATATATATATTTTATATATTTTTATTTCCCTTCTACGTGACTTTACCGAAATAGGGATACGTACAAAAAATCAGCTTAAATTCCAATCTTGATCAACACGATGACAAGTAAATCAATCTCTTTGCACCATGTCGTCCGAATAGCTCTCCTCTATGACTATTCATTTACATTTCTCTACCACTACATCTACATCACTTGTCTACATGTCTTCTGTCATCTCGCTGGGACCTAATAACTTGAAAGGTAAGTGATGGGAGGCGTGGGAGGGGAGGGGGGCCCACAAACATAATTTCTGCTAAGGGCTCCCAATGGGTGAGTAACACCAATCATCCTTGCCAATTTCCCAGTCTATGATCACCACCCAAACCTCCCCGGAAGGAGCATCGCAGCTGGCCAGGGTCGTGGTGTTTGATGTCAAATAAATCACGAAACACCACCTGGCCAATGCGCCACTTGTGCCCTCCCACTGGAAAAAAAACAACAAATAAAACGTGGGGTGGGTGCCCCTTGGTAACCAATAATGACCAAATTCTAACACGCAGGACGTAACATTACAGAGTACGTATACAAGTCGAGGTCAATGACGCATGCACGACTGAAATATCTGTAGAGATATAACACGGAGAGAGAAAAATGCACTTTTGAAAATACTAATATGTGACTCGAATGATGTTGAAATTATTCTGGTTAGAGGATTGCTCACGGCATGCCAATTTAGTTAATTGTTGCTTCTCGTATTAATCCTCACCGAGGCATAAATCCCACAAGAGTAATTCTAAATGCTTGTATTTTCACATTTCAGTGAACCATTGCGCAACCAGATCAATGACCCAATCAACTTTTGCTGAAGTATGCAGTATATAATCTGCATGTAATATATGTATATTGAGTGCATGCGTGTGTGTATACACAGGCTCATTAAAGGTTGGATCAATTTTCATAAATAATTACAAGTGATTACCGGCCAATTCTATGGGCTGTGTGCATTGCATAAGATGTTAACAACCATTCTGTTTCCACGTGCATTTTCATAAATAGTAATATGTATGTTTAGGACAATTACAAGCCAGGTACTCATAGGTATAAATACCGTAAACACAGTTGAACACGTAGGGTTTCGGGACCAATAGTTTCCATAATGTAGGTGTTTTGGGTTAGATCGTGTAAAAAATAAATGTGTCGTTAAACCCGCCATCACCCGACACAGCCAATTAGTAAGGGTTGTCACGTAAACAGAACGTGCCAATTCGATACTCGTACAGCACACCGGTGTGTTGGAGAGCAAATCCACAACATTTACAATCTGAGTACGACGTTTCGCCTGATCGGTGGCTGTCTGATTGTCGGCCTGATGATGCTAGTTCCAATGACTTGCTCTCCAACACACCGGTGTGCTGTACTAGTAACGAATTGGCACGTTCTGTTTTATTGACAAACCTTACTAATTGGCTGTGTGCGATGGTGGAGGGTTTAACGACAAATTTATATTTACGCGATCTAACCCAAAAAAAATTGTTGGAGAATCCCATCACGTATCAACAAATTCTCGACTGTAAACACGCATATCAATTAATTATTACAAATTCCTGCGATTATTTTTTGGGACGACAATCGTTTCCATACGTACATATTCAGCCCCGAACGCTGCCCCTCTATGATTCATGGTTTCTTGTTGAGTTCGATCGTGTTCGTATGCCACAATCGGTGAAAATGTTAAATGTAGTACATTTCATATCCGTGCATATCTCATAGCGTAAGGCTACCACCACGAGATGTGCTACGTTTCACGTCCATCGTCTGCAGCAGTTGTCACAGTCGAGGTTGATGTAATTACGTTGCAATCCCAAGTGAGTGATTTGCAGGTAATTTTTCAAAGTTGACACATTTTGACCATGGTGCCAGCACACAATGGCCTACAACTTTTGTAATGAAGCAGACGGCGCGTATATTATGGTTATTACACACGCAGTAATAACCAGGGCCACCTGCCAAATTCGAACCACGAACCTCTGCTACATGCGGCAAACATGCTACTAATGAGCCATGCCATTGCCCCAGATGTACGTACTATATAGATGCTTGGATGAATGAACTGATGGTTATATTGGGAGGTGGATTTATTGAATGGCTTATGGATTTATCGAGATGCCGTTGCATTTACATGCTTAATACATCAACTGTGTAATTGGATGGATGTGTTTATAGATGTATCATGGAGGGAGGTTGGATGTATGTACGTATTAATACAGGCTAGTAATAATGTAATTGGAAGGACGTTATTAACCAGGTAAAGTCTTAACTGACTGTGATGTTTCCATCCAACCTGCCTATGTCAGCTGTTATTTCGACTCTCTGTGCCTCTCTCTCTCTATGCCTCTCTCTCAGATCTCTCATGCTCACATGGCCGTTGCATTGCACTCTCGTTCCTTTGGATTGCGCTCTCATGCTCACATGTCTTTTGGATTGCACTCTCATACTCACAGGCCCTTTGGATTACACCCGTTGGGTTGCACTCCCTCGGAGAGGAGGCCGTTCTTCTTCTCCTTTTCTACAGTTACATGCTAATCTCTCACATTAACATCATGCTGATCCCTCACATTAACAGAGCCACTTCCGTGCCCTCTAATTTCTCACATTAACATCATGCTAATCCCTCACATTAACAGAGCCACTTCCATGCCCTCTAATTTCTCACATTAACATCATGCTGATCCCTCACATTAACATAGCCACTTCCGTGCCCTCGTCTAAGAGGCAACTCTCCTAGCTTAATTTTACATGCTAATTTCTCACATTAACATCATGCTAATCACTCACATTAACATAACCACTTCCGTGCCCTCTAATTTCTCACATTAACATCATGCTAATCTTTCACATTAACATAGCCACTTCCGTGCCCTCTAATTTCTCACATTAACATCATGCTGATCCCTCACATTAACATAGCCACTTCCGTGCCCTCGTCTAAGAGGCAACTCTCCTAGCTTACTTTTACATGCTAATTTCTCACATTAACATCATGCTAATCCCTCACATTAACATAGCCACTTCGTGCCCTCTAATTTCTCACATTAACACCATGCTAATCCCTCACATTAACATCATGCTAATCCCTCACATTAACATAGCCACTTCCGTGCCCTCTAATTTCTCACATTAACATCATGCTAATTTCTCACATTAACATCATGCTAATCCCTCACATTAACAGAACCACTTCCATGCCCTCTAATTTCTCACATTAACATCGTGCTAATCCCTCACATTAACATAGCCACTTCCGTGCCTTCTAATTTCTCACATTAATGCCATGCTAATTTTTCACATTAACATCATGCTAATCCCTCACATTAACATAGTCACTTTCGTGCCCTCTAATTTCTCACATTAACATCATGCTGATCCCTCACATTAACAGAGCCACTTCAGTGCCCTCTAATTTCTCACATTAACATCATGCTGATCCCTCACATTAACATAGCCACTTCTGCGCCCTCGTCTAAGAGGCCACTCTCCTAGCTTACTTTTACATGCTAATTTCTCACATTAACATCATGCTAATTTCTCACATTAACATCATGCTGATCCCTCACATTAACATAGCCACTTCCGTGCCCTCTAATTTCTCACATTTACATCATGCTAATCTCTCACATTAACATCATGCTATTTTCTCACATTAACATAATTCGCTCCGGCCACTTCTTTATGACCCTTGGGCTACATCCATTTCAAACCTTTTAACAACAGTACTGCCTCAGCAGCAGATCATGCTTTCCCACCTGATGATGGACGCTTGTGTTGCGCCCGAAACGTCGTGATTTATTTTATTTTATACCTACGTGACTTTACCGAAAGAACCAAAGAGTATAGTGATATTGTAGTTTAAGATGTTCTGCTCGAAGGAGCTCATCTCTTGTTAACATACACTGATGGTAATTCCACATTCCTGTGATGAGGGAGGATCATGGTGAAAAATAAGAGGGCACTATCCATAAACATTGACTCGCCAAAGTAGTACTGATTTTATCTACCCTAGTGGGATAAGGGGTTCAATGATGCATGCACACTGAGCACTGCGCCATTGAAATTGATGTACGTGAATGTATATTTAATGGAGATGGAGCTCCTATTTTACACGACAATGTCAGGGAATCCCATCACATATCAACTAAATTAGTTAACGGGGGGGGGGGGGGGGTGAAAGGACTTGTTTTCCTGATATGCCTGGGTAATGTTATATTCAATTATTCACCAGTCTGTGAAAACTATAGGAATCATTTAGTGGCCATTGTTTGGCTCCTTATATCTATCTGCAAAATCGTGGATGTAATCGGAAGGCCGATCCACAGATTATGGAATATCATTAGCAGATCAGCCAGACAATGTGGGGTTAATATAGCAGATAATAATCGGAGAGAAGCAGGGTAAAAAAAAACTGATACAGCCCCCCAGAATAGCAGCCCTGTTAACAACTCGTAAATGTCTTGAGGGTGTGGTTGATGGTTTAACCCTTTTATTCACATATCCACACTATTATCTGCGATGGTGTGGCTCTAGTCGTAAATGGCAAGATGATGTAACGCCTCGAATTCACTTGCTTATCCACAATGGGATCTCCCCACACACACACACTCGTCGCGGATAAGAGGTAAACAATTCCACCCGTATTGTACCCCCTGTATCTGTACGACGTCGTTCAGAAACGTGGTCATTGACAAGAATGGAATAAAAAAGAGGAACCCATTGATTAGAAAACAAAGGTTAATTATATCCTTCAAACTGTTAAGGGCGGTTATTTGTTGTCCTTCCCCGCACCTCCGATTATTATCACGGTTGGTTACGTACGGTGTGGAAGAAGTTCAACATACATATTTCGACATGATGGTTGGTAGTCAAGAATAATGACGCAGTAGCAGCCGTGGAATGAAACGGAATGCGTTCGAAATGATGATATCAGCAGGCGCTAGGTGGATTAGTAGGTTGATTATTACATCTTAGGATCGTTAAAGATGGTCACGGCCTGCATTTAGCATTGAATTGACCATGGCTGAGTATTATGAAGGGATGAAAGCCGATGGTCCAATAATAAATAACGCAGCTGCACCCATTCCAAGTCATGAAACGCGATCGAGAGGACGTCAAACGGATGAGACGACGCGATGAGATAAACGGTGAATTATCGCAATGATGATGATGAACATAGCAGGATCGTGAGAGATGGCGACGGCTTGGGGAAACCTGCATGCCAAGCAGTGGATTGATCTTGGGCTGATGATGATGCCTGCCGCCGCCGCTGCCGCTGCTGCTGACGATGATGAATTGTATAGAGAGTTGCGGAGAGGGCATCTAACGCGCCGCGTCACGGGGCCCCCCCAACCGCCGCGCCCTATAAAGTGTGGAGCTGTTCGGGAGCGCCTCCCTCCTCCTCCGTGCAAGGCTTCACAGCTCCATTCGCGAACAACAAAAAAAAAGGATCCCTCGCTCGCACGCTGGCTGGCTTCCACCCGGCGTTGGGCCATCCCCACGGCAAAAATAACATTTGGGAAGAAAACGCAGTAATTCTCAAAATAAATAGAAGACGCAAAAAAAGTAGACGCATTATTTTTTTGGGTGGGGGTTGGAGGGAGGGAGGGGGGTGTATTGTTTGTGTCAAGAGAAGCTGTCTTCCTCCACCTATTTCCACGAGGACGTCCACCCCCCAACGCCCAGCCTATTGCTAATATTCTTCCTCGAGCGGCGTTGCGGCAGTTGTTTATTTGATCGCTGCTCGCTCACGTATGTGCGTGTCTCCTGCGCATAATTCTCAAAGTGTGAAAATTTGTCGCCAGCAGTTCAGCTCCCCCCCCTCACCTCCGTCTTCATCCTGCGTCTGCCGGTCCGCTGCTCAGTGTTTCGTCAAGTAAGGAACCACACGCACCTAACACGCGCACGCACACATATAACAGCTAAGCAATGCGCATTGCAATGCCAGATCTAGTAATGGGTGACTCTTTGAAGTGCTTATTATAGGTGTATACAGGATCGCTGCCGGCTGTGTGTAGCTTCTGTGTGCTTGCCGGCGTTGCGTGTGATGCACACATTTTTATTTTTTGACGACCGGGTTCCAAATACAGCCGCAACTGCTCCGATCATCTTTGCTCTCGGTTGTATCAAAGGTGGTTTCTTTCTCCATGTGTTATCCCCTAAAGCCCATCATCTTATTATCTTCTTCCGCGCAATGTTGTGTTTCCCCGTTCGGATTGTGTGCCGATCAATTGAGTTTCGTCTGGCGTACGATGCTGGAACATTGTCGAGCGAGTAAAATGCCAGACCCTGCGCTGAGTGTGGATTTTGAATGGTCGTTGTGGTGACTTATTCCCCAAATAGCTTTCGTTATTCAGGTTGGATCTTCAAAGAAGGGGGACTGTTGCAAGGGTGAGGGGGTAAATGAGGGAATAGGGAGTTAAAGGGGGAAATAGGGGGGCTGTTTGTTTTTTGGTAGGAGGGGAGGGGTGGTGTTAGGAATACTATAGTATGCAGTACATACAGTCTATTGTTATAATTCGTAAATCTAAATTCACTGCGTAATCGTGCAATTAACGTACTAGAAAAAAAACCAGCATGCAAATAGAATCCCTGAAATACCCTTAAGGAATTGAGCTCCCCAACAGAGTGCCTCCTTATCACTCCATTACATCTTGCCCGTTCGCCTGCGGTGCCCGCTTGCAGCCTCGTGCAATCATTCGGGGCATGCGTTCCTTCATTTCATTCCCCTTTGCGACAATCGGTGAGTGGGGGGTGGATGGTGGTGGGGGGGGGGGTTCGTGTGCAGGTTGTTTCACGTTATTTAATGTTTTACTCGTTTGTGTCTCCACACACACACACGCACAGAGAGAGAGACACACACTCACAGACACACAGAGATGTCCAACCTCACGGATCTCGTTGGGCGCACGGCGCTCTCTCACGGAGGCATCCACATGCCCCACAGCGGGCCGGGCTACGCGTGGGAGTGCAACCAAAGCCATCACCTCTCGTCGTTGGCTGACAACGGCACACCTCACCACCAGCTGGCCTTCTTGTGCAACAAGAGCGACGACATGCTTGACGACGACGACGACTACGATGACGACCCCCACGTCACCTCGCTGGTCGTGGCTGTGGTCATCACCGCCCTCTACTCCATCGTGTGCGTGGTGGGCTTGGTCGGGAACATCCTGGTCATGTACGTGATCGTCAGGTGAGATGCCACGCACGCAGAACGCACACACACACACACAACGCACACACACAACACACATACAACGCACACACACACACACACCGCGCGCACACGGCTTTCACACACACACACAGGGATACATTTGTCATGGGATAGATTCTGCTCACCCCCACCCACCCCTTCCCCCGCCCACCTCCACCATTCCTACAAAACTTGGGGAGGGGGGGAGGGCTGGTGGAAGAGGGGTAGGTGGGGCAGGGACATTTTCCAGAGCTAGGTGAATTCAAGCCCCGCACGTGCGCATGGTTTTTGTTTTTTATCGACGGCAGCAAGGGGTTCTCTAAACTGCAATTCTCGCGACCCACCACGGATGAGTCCTCCCCGAGTTTACCAATTTGAAACCTCCTCTCATTTGTACGTTAGAAATTGAGTCGTTGCTTTCGACCGGTGATTGCAAAACGTGTCCCACGTGCTGATTAAACTGCCCAGGCGTCTCGCGTGTGGGTGTGTGCTTACGCGTACCTGTCCCACCATGACATAAGAGCACAGGTTGATAGGTACCTTGTGAGTGTGTGTGTGTGCATGTCACATTATCTGTCCTGCCCCCCGTACCTTCGATTAGCAAGGTTGGCTGCGTACGGTGCAAAATAAGTTCAACATACGGTGCATATATATTATAGGGAAGTGGTGAGCTCAGCGGTTGGAGCACTGCCCCACGAATTCAATGACCAGAGTTCGATTCCCATTCGGGCCCAAGAACAGTGACGATTATTTGAGCGGGTCCTGGGCCTCCCCTAGGTCTACTCAGCCTCAAATGAGTACCTGGTGCGGTGTGTAAACATCATCGCCACTGGGGATACAATGGCGGCCGGGCGTGGTGCTGGCCAGCCACCCCCTCGTGTGGCATTCCGGCCTTCATAGGTGCTCGCATAGCAGCACTTGCCCCAACAGCATGTCACGGCTCTGTTTTTCTTCGTCACATGCTATGCATGGGAACATTCATAGATCTATTGTGTATGTGCGTCGCACGTGACATTGGGTCACTCATTCAAATGCAAAGAGATTCTGTGTGTGGTAAACATTTTGCTTTTTTGTGTCTAGTGTTGCTCGCTTGCGGATAACATATGCTACCAATGCTTATTCGTATTGAGTACGAGTCGATCCTTCCCTTTTCCCCCTTTTATATGTAAAAGAAAAACGTATTCCCCGACACGCGTGAATGAGATGCGATCAGTGGCCATACAATTCTCAGATATGTAAGGTCCCACAATACTATAACACTGAGTTCTGCCACACTTGGATAATATATACAGCACAGCGACAAACTCCAAATTCCTCAACGATCCAGTATTGTAGACGGCTTCGTCTCAGCAATCCCAAACCCTGCAATGATTCGATAATATATACAGCATCACCACAATAAGCCTGGATTCTGCAACGATTCAATATTTAATTTCGATTTAAAGCTTTCGTGACTGCATGGATTCATTTTCTTGGTTCTTGCAGTAAAGTCACTTGGAAGGGAAATAATAAACATAAAACATAATAAGATAAAATTCTCACGACGTTTCGGCCACAACGCACGGCTGCTTGCGTTGTGACTTTACCGAAAGATCCAAGAATATGGATTCAATATTGCTTCAGATTTTCCGATATCAAAAATCGCCACTTAGCTCAAAGTCAGTAACACCACCTCCATTTCACCATTTTCACTTTGGCTTTGTCAATGCACACACCGTCCAATTCACCAACACCAAGAATCACCACTTTACTTCATAAAATGAAGACCACCTCCGTCTCCTGCCAAAACTCTCCCTTTCACCAGGTGCCTCAATTCCCACTCCTTTTGTCTCTCCCCCTATGCCTCCATCCATTTCTCCCCACCCACACGCACCCACTAACTCAGCATCCCAATCTCACTCATTCCCGTATTTCGACGTTGCACTCAGAGTATGAATCATTGTCTGTGTCTTTATCTCCCATCCTCCCACCACTCTCACTCTTTACTGCAATATTAAACCAAAGCACGGAGCATACTCGCACCTGTAACGAACGCCTTCTGGCCCCTCTTGTTCCCACACGTTTGCACTGTATTTTTAGATTTGCGTGAGTTTATGTCACTGTTAGACGTATGTGCACATGAACCTAACACTTCATGTTTCACTTGCACTGTTTTTTTTACTTGAGTGTGAGTTTCGTTTATGACCGTTAAACACCTCGTTTGGTAGTTGTGCAGTATCCCTAATGGACCCTGTACTCGTTCTCTGCAATATCGACGTCGTTGTCGGCTGTTGTCGTTGCTGTGCTCACGCACCGCGGATCTCACTCGTAACATGGCCGGGTGACTGGCTACACCAGACCATCCGTGTGTAATGACAGGGCTACACCTGCTGACATGACAAAGTGACACCTGCTGGCCTGGGAAGGGATTCACGGGTGCAGGCACAGAGGTAGCAGCCAATCAGGGAAGGAAGCGGACCTGGGGCAAAGGTAACAGGTGGGGTTAACCGAGATGCTCCGAGAACCTGCTCGAAGGTTCCACGAGAGGGCGTGGCCGGAGGCGGGGCTTAGCCACGCCTGGGGGGATATAAGGAGGAGCGGACCCGGAGCTCGGGGCTCGTGTGTGGGGTCCTGAGTCCTGGCTCCTGGCTACGTCGCTGCTCGCCCACATCTCTCTCTGTCGTCTGGCCACGTGGAAGATCTCCTGCGTGAGTTCCATCGCCGTCATCGTCACGCCGCCAGCCAGCGGCGGAGACGAGTGAGGGCGAGGGGACCCCGCTGAGTGATCGGCTGTGCGTGTAGCCGGTAGAGGTGTTATTGCCTTGAGCTATATTCGGTGAGAGGAAGAACCAGCGTTGGCCTGTGTTGTGCCCAGTGTGAGAATAAAGAATAACAACTCTCTATACGATGTGTCGTGGAAGTCACTCATTACACGTGTAACAAATCATGTGAACTTAAACTGTCTCTCCTTGTCTGTCTCGCTCTCTCTCGCAACCGTTGTGTCTATCTCTCCTTGTCTCATTGTCTCCCGTGTCTCTGTGCCTTTCTCTCCTCGTCTCTACGGCATGACGTTAACTCTCTCTCCACGGCCTGCCTCTCCCCTCTGTGCCCCGCATCTTTTTTTTAATCCCATCTATCCCGGCCTCCCTTCTCCCTTCTTTCTTCGCTCTCCCTTCACTCTCTCCCTCACTGCACTCGGTAGCCACAAAACTGCATCTTCCCCATGGGTCATAACATGCGTGGGTGCCGTGTGCTTTCCTTCATAGGCGCTCGCTAACAGCACGTGTCCTACTAGTTGCGTTTAAAGTCGATCTGGGGGATCTTTGTCTTTGCCCAAAATAACGCAGGGAGCACGATGCAATTTGATCAACGCTCTGCACAGTCGCGTTGGACGCGTTTTAGCAACCATCAGGCGCGTGGAACATGTAAACGACCTTGCATGAGAATGCAGGTGGACTTGTTGTGGGCGAGTGGTTGATCAATGGGGTTGGTGGGAAAGGCAGCGAGCAGATCACATGATGCATATTAATTTTTGCACACTGGCGTGCCACAAGGCAGGTAGGCTGCTTGCTTACGCAGCTGAATGCATTCATTTAAACACGTGCACGTTCCCGACAAACAATGGAAGAAAACAGATGAGGAATGAGTTTAGGATTTAAAAAGAAATATGTATTACTATGCCCAGTTTTGGATTTCATTAGTATGGTTTTTATGCGAATTATGGAATGTTACTAAGGTTTTCTGTTGTCGTTTTAGACGTTAATGCATTCATTGTAATATTTTACATAAAGTGTCATTCGTAAAACATACGTTTTAACGTGAAGCGTTTTACATATTTTTAATATATTACGCGAAAGATATTTGGCAGATTATAAAAATCATGTCCGGCAACAGCACTTACATGAGCAAAAGCAGACACATTATACTATTGAGGTGATGTCACTTCTGTGGCGTCACATTTTTGGATCAATCCGCAACTACATTTATTTTGGATCATCCGAAATCTACGTTTTGTGACTAATCTAGAAATCAGGAGCACATCTCTTGTACACAGCTTCTCTGCACGGTGTTATTCTTAAACGAATGTGTTCTTAAATGTTGGTGAGACGATCAAGTGCGGCTCAAACATATTAGCAATTTCCGTTACATTTCTAAATACTTGACCAGTCACTCACTAGCACATCACCCATCGGTCACATTTTCTCATCTCCCTTGCATAGAAACGGGAGAATCCCACTTAACATCAAAAGTGACTTCTCAAGCATGTACGTTGTAGGTGGATTCTGCTGTGGTCGAATGGTTTATCACACTGGACTTTGCAATACAGAGGTCGCCAGTTTAATTTCCGGCCGCGGCAGTTGCCACCATTGCAAAGTTTCTCAAATCTCCCCACCTCCGTCCACCCAGCACCTATAAATGGTTACACCAAAGTCACTCCATCGGCAGATTGCGTGTGGTGAGGTAAAGTGTGGGCACTCTCACCTCTATCAAGATATCTGACCGTTTGTAGAAGAGTAGGCTAAATGCCTTCTAGAGGGCCTCTCTAGAGCTCCCTCTAGTGGAGATCCCTTCCAACAGCAGTGGTGTGAGCAAGCTATTGCAGGGCTGCACCCGTACCTCAACTTTTTTGAGCCAAGGCTATGCAAGCGAAACGTTATCACCATGGGTTGTCGCCGCTAAAAACCGGGGCGATGACTTTGAACACGAAATGTGCATCTCGCTAGTTGATCCGCAGCCATTGTGCGCGCCCGTGTTACCTTTGCATTGCATAAACCTCCGTTATCCTGCCAGGTAGAGTTCAACGGCAGAGCGAGTGGTTCACTTATTGTGGGTTAACTCGGCCCATTGTCCCTCCTGGGTCATTCAAATGAGTGGCACTTTTTGCGTGTGGAAATCAGCAGTGTTTGCCGTATGCATACACTCGTCCCCCCCCCCCGCCAGAGAAACGTGGACATGTTTTGTTTTCCGCGGCTGCCTCTCGCGGCTTTAACAAGATATGAGCACTGCCTCAATGCGCATTTGATCAGGAAATCACTTTGACCTTTTGACTCATTTCCACTAAGTGCCCCGCAGCTGTCATGGTTATGATGCGTGCTATCAGCTTGACAGCGTGCTGATGACGTACAACCTGCGCCAGGTGTTTGCGCGGCGACTTCGCGTGAAGCCCAACGGCTGTCGACAATAAGCCGAACTTATTTTTCGCACGCTTCGGTGTCGGCTGCATATGCATCGACAGCTTTCAAAAATGGGAACAGCTGCTCGCAATGAGCCACGGAACATTTTACTTGCCACAGGGAGCCACTCGCAACCAATGCCACCGGCTTTGGCACTGATCTTGCAGATTATAGCCCACCACCGTGGTATTTAAGATGTAATGCTTTTGTAATGGCAATTTAACGCATTGGAAGCGGTGACCCCCATAACTTCTGTCAAAATGGGGTGGATCAAATCTGTAAATTTGTCCACAATTTATACAAGGGAATATAAATGCATTGGAACCCATTTAAATGTTCCAAATTGTGTTTAGCTATTCATTTTACACGTGTAAAAAGACTGTCGATTGATAATCTATACTAATGAAGGATTATAAAATGTAAATGCTGACCTTCAGAATAATATATATGCATCACTGCACCTCCAATTAGAACGGTTGGCTATAGACGGTGCAAAATAAGTTCAACATATATCCATGCATGTGCTGAATGTGATAAGTTATAACAAGTAAGGAAATATGTTGAATTCTTACATACTGACACTAAATAATGTAATCTATTCATTACAACATTTTGAAATGTACTACACTTAGGAAATCTGAATAATGTATTTTTTTGCCACAGCAAAAAAACATTAACACTCAACTAAATGTAAAAAAAATGTAGCATAAAAAATTAACACCCATGGTCTGCATTCTAAAATGTTCTGTAAAACATGATGAGGAAATGAATTGACAGCACTGAGGAGGGTAAATGGAAGCACGGTTCTCCGAGACAGGATCCAGCGAAGTAACGTAACTGACCTTTAGCCAGACATGGGGGTTTGCGTATCACAATAAACAGTCCCTGATGCCTGGACCACATGTGGACTTTAGAAAACTATATTTATTGGCCCTTGCTTTTACAGCCACGTCTCACTATGCCTTGAAAGGTCTGTCAGTTCAATAAGTGGGAGAATATCTGGTGACGTTAGCTCATGCAAACTTACACTTGTGCAATGCTTCATTGCAGGGGCGCTGGAGGAACTGTGTATATTAAAATGTTCTTCCCCGCTTGTCGCAATTATCGTTTTACATGACTTCTCTTGTTCATCATGTTTCAAATGTTTATGATCTTCTCTTTCAACAGCCGACATTTACAAACTGGGTAACTTTTTTTGGTTCATAGAATTTTCAGTAGTTTTAATTGTGTTGTGTTCAACCGCTAGGGAACTTGTTGTTTGTGTTACGTGCGGGATTCAATTTGCCGAAGAAACCCTTACGAGCACTTGGGAAGATGTCCTTTTGGATGGAAATTTCTCACTCGGGAAAGAAGGGCAATTGTTCATAACATTGCTGCAACTGTATTTTATGCGTACTGTATATGATAACGTAACTAGCACACGCCATGAAAAACATGTTTGCTGGGATTTTTAAAATTAATTTTCTTGAATTCAGGCATGCCGATCAAAATGGTGTCACTTTTTCAAAGTGCCATTTTTCCCGTCACACGTGTGCAGTAAAAAAGGAGCAAGTCTCCATGTAAGATGCATGTAAAGGTGCAGCCCTGCAATGTCTCACACCACTACTGGTAGAATTGCCACCATTAGAGGGAGCTTTGGAGAGCTCCTATGAATTGTATTTTGCCTACTCTTCCACACTGGCCAGACGTCTTGGAAGAGGTGGGAGTAACTGCACATTACTCAACCCACCACACGCAACCCGCCGATCAAACTGTGGGTCTACCCATGTATGCTGCTGGGTGGACAGTGGGATTTAAAATTTCAACTGCCATGGCATGATATTGAACCAGTAACTTCTAGTCCAATGTGCGAACCATTACAGCATGATGGCATCGCAATTCTCATGTATGGAGCTAGATGTTATTCAATTACGATAGCTTGGCTAGACAATGTCAAAGGTCGACTTGAATTAAACTTCAGTTGGTCAATTGCTTGGAGCGCCATGGTGGCGAGATGTTAACTACCTCGCCTGGCATACAAGAGACCGTGAGTTCAATCCCAACCCTGATGCCTGTATGTTTGTAGTTTGCATGTTTACTCCAAGGCTGCGTGTATTTTTCTCCCCCCCCGTGATCTCTGTTTTTCCCCCTCTACATCTAGAAACGTGCATTTAGAGCATTTGGCTGCTATAAATTTACGTAGAAAGACATTGGGCTATCATTTGTGGCCAGGTCGCTTGTAAAAAAGAGCTATGTAGCTCAGTGTGCCAAACCTGGGGATAAACATTTGTTTGAAAGTTAATTTACAGACTTTCTGTGCAGTGGAAACGTGGCAATAAACCTCCTAAGTCACAGTGGTCGGCCTCAAGTTGGGTCAAATCAATAGCCAGAAGTCTTCCCCAGCAAATAAATAAATAACTCCCTACATATTATAAATACGTACAATTTGAACTTCCTTAGACCCCCAGAAGGAGAAATGTGTCAAGACTGAAAGGAATTGACAGGTCTAAAGAAGAATAGGAAGCCACGTGGACACATCGAGGTGTGTATCCATCATGATGCTTAGACCTTGACAATGTTGGGGCGTCCAATTTTAGGAGATTTTGTCCCAATCATTTTCCTTGCCACACAAAAAAAAACACACTTTGTGTGGGTGGGAGAGATTTACTCCCCATTACTTTGCATGACATGGAGCTGCCTTTTTGTATAATATTGCTCTGATTGATAATGTTCCATTCGCTGGGCATGGTCTTATTACCGGAGGTTTTTTTGTCTTATTTGTCTGAGGAAGCTATGAGTCAGAACCACAATCAGCGAATTTGTGAAAATTGTCTCTCAATATCAACACAAGGAAGACAATTATTAAAAAACAATGTACTAAATGAACCCCAAAGGCGATATCTAGAGAACATTATTTTAACAAAGTATGAAATGATAATGAAACGTACTCTTGGGTTCTAGATTTGAAGTTTTCGTGACTGCAAGGGCCCATACTTTTTGGTTTTTTCGGTAAAGTCACGTAGGTAAAAAAAAATTAAATCACAAACACAAGCTCCGTCTTCAGGTGGCACCGTCACAGCAAAATTACTGGATCAAGTGAAGACGGAAGCTTGTGTTGCCTCCGAAACGTCGTGATTTAATTTATTTTAATTTTATTTTTTACCTACGTGACTTTACCGAAAAAACCAAAGAGTATCGACCCTTGGGTCTTTTGGTCAAGTCTTCGGGAGAAGATGATTCAGCTGAAGACGATTTCTTGTGTTGCGATCGAAACGTCGCGATCTATTATTTGTATATACGTGACTTGACCGACAGACCCAAGAGTCTTCTTGGTTCTTTCGGTAAAGTCACGTAGAAGGGAAGTAATAAAATAATAAAAATAAAACATTATTATGTTTTATTACTTCCCTTCTACGTGACTTTACCGAAAGAACCAAGAAGATGAATCCCTGCAGTCACGAAAGCTTTAAATCGAGACCCAAGAGTGTGAATTCCTGCAGTCACG
Source organism: Lampetra planeri (assembly GCF_965212315.1). NCBI lineage: Eukaryota > Metazoa > Chordata > Hyperoartia > Petromyzontiformes > Petromyzontidae > Lampetra > Lampetra planeri. The sequence continues at coordinate 27,962,959 of NC_136110.1, forward strand.
AAAGCTTTGAATGAAGAGATAATGAAACGATTTACAACGTGAACATTTTCATGAAGAGGCAAGACAGTTTTCCAGTCGTGACTAGGAATCCCGGAGCCCGGCTCAGGGCCTCCTCATTTGGCCGATGGAATAGGTGAGCCCTCAACCGTCTCTCGAAAGCAGCGGTGGATGTGATTATGTGTACACATAGTGGGATGCAATTCCAAACGATCAAGGGAGCAGCCAAGGAGAAAAGGCGCTTGGCCAAAACAGTCCTGGTTAGATGCACAGCAAGCGAGTTGAGGGACGAGGTCCTTACCTACACGGGGGTTTGACTAAGGCCCGTGTTTTTGAGGAGGACAGCCAGATAATGTGGAAGACCTTGGATTGGAGCATGATGACAAAAGGCGACAATCTTGAACTTCAATCCCTAGATTGATGGGCATCCAGTGCAAGTGTTTGAGCGCAGCAGGAGGGTTTTGTGCGACCTTGGCAATACCCAGGACAGCGCGTGACAGAGATTGTTTCATAGTCTTTGAAGTCTATGTTTTTGGCTGATGCCCGCATGATATGAGTGGCATTACAGTATGCAAGACGAGAACCAATAATACTGTACTGCAGCCATGGTGTTTGTCGAGGTAGGAGTCAGTAATGGACAGATATTCCAGAAGTCCCTAAGATGGTAGTTGCACGATTTGATTAAGCCGATTATATTATTGTTCATTGATGAGGTGGAGTCGACAGTGACGCCAAGAATATTGAGGTGGTCTGGCGGAGGGGTCAGAAGACCAGCGATGAGTAAACTTGGAGAGTTCGTCTTATAACCAGAAACAGAACTATGGACTTAGATGCATTCAGAAAGAGGTGTTGAGACTAAAACCAGCATTGTAAGTTTGTTGTTCAGTCGCCCATGAACCAGAACTTACACTGTGTAAATGCGTGTGCCATGTGGGGTAGATGTGATATTAGCTGTCAATTAGGGTTGTCAATAGGTGAGATGTAAGTTGAGAAAAGCAAATGGCTGAGTACACATCCTAGTGGGACCTCAGCAGTTAATATGGAGAGCGTGGATACACAGTTGCCAACTGTGATAATGGAGCGTCTTCTCTGATAGGATTTAATCCACAGAAGCGCAAGGCCAATGATGGCGAAGTCACCAGGCGCTAGAAGAGTTTAGTGTGGTTGATGTTATCAAAAGCAGTGGACATGCCGAGCGCAGCCAATGCGACGAAGGATTTGCATTCAATGAGGGATACAATGTCATGAAAGATCTGGAACAAAGAAGTCTTCATGGAGTGACCTGAACAATAAGATTATTAAAAGGATAGGAACTTCGGGGTGAGATGGAGTGGTTCTTAATTATTGCCACAGGACTCCAATAGTTTTTGAGACTTTTGACACATTTGTGATGGGGGGTGGTAATTAGTTGGATGGTTAGCAATTCAAACCTAGCTCTTTAAGTAAGGGGGTCACCTGACCAAGCTTTAGAGAAGAAGGCAATGGACCAGACTTTAAAAAAGTGCTTGAAATACGAGTTAAACATTATTACGAATTCAGCTGCACATTGCTCAAAGGTAACAACAGGTAAGAAGTCAAGAGGTGATGCTTTATTTGGTGACTCCAGTATCAGAGCTCTGACCCCCGAGGGGTGTGACAGGTGGGAGAGAGGATGGTGAACAAGGCATTGGGAAAGATGGAATCACCAGTGGTTGATCTTGATAGGCAGATATGGATGGTGATAAAAATTTTGACGATTTTGTTTGTAAACAAGAGGTTTGTGACGAGATGTGGTGAACACTCAGGGCCATCTCTGAACCAGGATGGAGAAGCACGTTGAGTATAGACCAATGCTGGAGGGGGTGATCAGCGGTGGAGATGATATTGCCACTTACAAATGACACTCGTGAGGCCGTAGCTTGTTTGTGGGCCTGCATGCCTTATGGTAAAGGGGACTGGTTTGTGTCACGGCTGAAGCGTGAGTTTGTGACTTCAATGTGTCGTATAGTACATTTGGCATTGACTGCAGCTGCAGAGAGCCACCTAGTATTGGGTGAGGTCAAGCCACCGGTTAAACTTTTAGATGTGCCAGTTTGTTCATCATCATGCCTGTTAGATCAAGATAGACTTGAATATCATAGGCTGAGTGGTCAGAAGACAGAGGATAAGGAATGGATTATGTTAAAAACGTTTGAAGCACAGGAACATAAATGCAACTACACATTCTTTAGATAGAGGTGCCACAGTGGCGAGATGTTGACTCTCTCGCCTGGCATGCAGGAGGTCGTGGATTCGATCCCGACCCTGACGCCTGTATGTTTGGAGTTTGCATGTTTCTCTTCGTGGTCGTGTGGATTTTTTCCCAGGTCCTCCGGTTTTTACTTCCACATTTCTAAACACACATTTAGAGTATTTGGCTGCTATAAGTTTCCATGCGATAAGCCACTTTGTTGAGCTATCATTTGTGGCCAAGGCGCTTCTGAAAAAGAGTAATATAGCTCGGTGGGCCTTACCTGGTAAAATAAATAAAAACATTTAAAAGTGGAAAGATAGACTAAGGAAGACAATAAAAAGAAGACGGCAGAGTGGGAAGCGCTAAATGGAGGTAAAAAGAGTAGGTGAAAGGCTAGAGTTAGCATGGACAGAGGAGCAGAGGGGGTGCCAGCCTTAGTAGCACTATCTTCAACGAAAATAGCACAATACGTGTCCATTGAGTGCATAATAGGAACCTTTTTGTAATCATAAAAGGGGGCCCTTCAGATTCACGGTAATGAGCCTTTGAAACCACAAAATGGGCACAATGAAACCTTGACCTGGATGACACTCTCATGCTTCTCTTACATGAGGGACAGATTTATTGTTGAATAGTGGAACCAGAGGTATCTGCTGCAATTTAAATTACATAAAATAGTTGATCAGTGTTTCAAGATTGTGGTGAGCTCTGTATGCCAGTATTCTGCCACTATCAATACAAATGTAGTGGCATCCATGGAGACACACACTAGAACTTGGAGGCAACACGTTTATTACAACACCCCGACTGGGTAACTACATAAACGTACGGGATAACGACATAGGTGGTAGCTAACTTCCACTAGCGACTAAACCACAACGGGAAACTACATAATCGGGTCAGATCAGTATCGTACTACTGTCTCCTCGACCGAAGATCGAGGAGACATAGCACGGCGGGTTGATTCCAGAAGACGGCCTGGATCAGTGCTCGGGATTTCCCTTTTATGCCCCTGAGCATGGCCTGGCCCCGCCCTAGGCCACACCCTCTTCTAGATCCTACTAGAAGGTTCTGGGCCTTATGTCACGTGTCTCTCTCGCCACCCCTTGGCCCCCCTCGCTACCCTCTCCTGGTCACGTGCCCTCTCGGGTTCACCCAGAATATCATGTCCTCAAGTTCCCTCTCTGGCCGTCACCAGAAGCATTCCCCCCTCGGGCCCGCTTTTATGCCATACACACTCTAGTGCCAGAGAGAGATGCTAACATGCACATTACCACTCTTCTTCCAATAGCTGGCGCTAGACTCCATAGTGACTCAATATACATCACTACACATACATACGCTCAGCTTACCGACTGGCCGTTGCAGACCTTCTCGTGAAATATATTTCAATTTGCTGGTTGTCTCAATGACTGCAACTCAGCGACTCGCCAGCAACAGCTACATCTGGTAATTGTTCTTTACACCAGAGCTGGACACGATGTTGTGCTATGCGGTGAAAGCAGAGGGGTAGTGGAAGTTTTTTTGAAGATTTTGGTGCACAAGGTTGAAGTGAATGGGTTGAGGATCAGTCGGACAAAGACGGAGTACATGGTAGAAGGAGGATTGCAAATTGGAAGTGATCAGTTAATGAAGATGAACGAGTTTAAGTACCTGAGTGCAACAATGTGTGCTGATGGATCACTAGGAGGAGAGATGAGAACAAGGGCTGGATAGCTGAAATGGCTCGAGATGACTGGTGTGGCGTGCGATAAGAGGGTCCCAGTTTGGTTGAAGGGACAAGTGTACAAGACGGTGGTAAGGCCGGTGCTGTTGTATGGGGCCGAGTGCTGGGGCACAAGAAAGAGGGAGGACCAAGCTGTGGCAGTCACAGAGATGAGGATGTTGCGGTGGATGTTGAGTTTAACAAGGAAGGACAGGGTGAGAAATGGAGAAATGAGGAAGACTCAAGGTGGTAAAAATCACAGAGAAGATGAGAGAGGAAAGGCTGGTGTGGTTCGGTCATGTGTTGGGACAACAGGAACATAATGTGGGTCAGAAGGTGCAAGTGATGCAAGTGGAAGGAAAGAGATCAAGAGGAAGGCAGGAGAAGAAGAGATGGGGGGTGTGGGGCGATGTGGTGCGATTGGACACGGTGGCCCGAGGAGTGGAAAGAGAGATGGCACAGGACAGGACAGCGTGGAAAGGGTTGGCAAGGACAGCAGACCCCACATGAGTGGGACAAACACGTGGAAGAAGAAGACCGGAACTGGACAGCTGTTACCACCCACTTGATAATATCATTCATTGTAGAGAGCTTTTAAGTGATGATATGTTGTGAAAGTTCCATTCAGAACACGGGTATGGCTTAGTTTGAGAGATGGAAATTAAATGCAAATATGATTATAAATGAAAGGCTGCAAATCTATCAATCAAAGAGCATAAACCATCAGGCAAACTCCAGTCATGCTCGCAGTGGCTTTTTGGCTAGCCATTGAAGAAAGACAGTCACTGCATTGTGCGCTTTCAGATGCACCTCTGTTCCCGTCTGGAACACTCTTCCTTCTGATATTAGGATGCCACTGGTGCTATGCAGTTTTAAATCTAGATTGACAACTCATTTCTTTAGAAGTGCTTTTCGTGTTTAGTTTGTTCTCTCCTCTCCCCCTCCCTGTATGTAGCACGGTTGACTAAGTACATTGTGAAATAAGTTCAACATACATATATACACACACACAGAACACGTAATTGGAGGTGTGGGGGAAGAACAACAAACTAAACACGAATAGAAGTTCAAAATAAATTAGTTGTCAATCTAGATGAAAAAGTTGCAATGCTCCAGTGGCTTCCTAATATTGTACGGCAGAAAGTTTCCATCGTCAAGGTGTGTAGCAAACGGCACTCCACGCGATGGTCTTCAGCGACATCCTTATCTGTACTATGTCTGATGTGACGTAGAGCGCGGGTGTGGCGAATGCGCGACCGGTTCAGCTCGCTGATACGTGATTCAAAGGTGAGATGTTTTTCAAATGTCATACGTAAACAGCTTCAGGTTGTTACGTGTGAATCATCTCGCCATGGCGATGGAAACTGGTACGTTGAAACAATTTGCAAGAATCATGACCTCGGACTTTGAAGGGTTGAGTCGTAGGTTGCTGAGCATCAGCCAGTGTTGTAGAGCTGATGTATTGAATCAGGACCCGAGGTTTTCAATGGGTTGTTAGAGCTGTGTGAGCCTGGCTACTGGATACCTGTAAGCTGCAACGAGCAGGGGGCAGGCTAATGCTGGATATATCTTGTCCATGTTTTACGAAGCTGGAACGGCCAGTCAGGTAAGATCCCATCCAGCAAATAAATGATCATCACACGATCCTGTGATGTAACAATCCATCTAGGGCCTGCACACTTGGCTGATGCCCTCTCAGATGTGCTCCGTCCCTTTTCGAAATGAGAAATAACAACATTCAAAGGTGTGTAGGAAGGCATGACTCCGATCAGGCCTTGAATACCATGTGGTTACCACATTGCAACGTACAATGTTTTCGGTCCTGTTCTGCTCCACCAGCCTCAAATGGACTGAACATGTGGCACCAATATTGTTCAGACCAACACCTCAAAGAGTTGATTTTTGGCCATCCCATCACGCAGGATTATGAGAGGCCCTTGCAGTCATAGAAGCGAATGAGTACCAAAATTAGGATCATGATGTTGCCAGGTCAAGAATATTCCCCTCTAACACCCGATTAGTGCAGCTAAGATGTTTGCAGTGATGGATGAAGATTGGTTGCGAGCCGTTTAGAAGTGGCAGGCTTCAAAGGCTCAGGGGCCAGATTGAATAAATAGCTCTGTGATGTGTTTTTCGTGTCCGTGCACAGCAATTGTAAAAAACATTTTTTAAATATAATTGCCTGTTTATCCCAATACAGGATCCTCCTGAAAAGTATTATTTGAAACTCAGTAGAGCTTTTGTAGGAAATCATTAGCATTTGTATTCTTGTTACTATTCTATAATAACATGATTTTATGGGAGAGTTGTTCGAAACGCGTAGCTGGTCTTCATTACATAAAAAATATAGACAATTCTGTGATGTCTCAATTATAGATTTATACGCATCATATTTTGGGGGGATGCTACTGTGGCATAATGATTAGCTCACTGGACATCCAGCGTTTGCCAGTTTTATCTTCCACCATGGTAGTTGATACAATGAGCAATGTCCTTACAGCCAGCCACCCAGCAGTACAAATCGGTGCACCAGAGTTGATTTGCAGTTCAAATGTGGTGGAGTCAAGTGGAAGAGGAAGGTCAAACGCCCTCTTGAGCTCCTTCTAGTGGAGGCCCTTGCCAGCAGTGGCATGAGTAAGATATTGCAGGGCTGCGCCTCTAAATGTTTCGCTTTATAGTTGGAAACAATATATAGGGAGTACATTCACTTTATCCGATGCCAAATCTTGTGGGATCGATTCGCCATCCTTCGTTTATGCCTCGCGTTCTTGTTTAAATCTGCAACCGCGATGAATGTGAACAAAAAAATACGCATGTCATCTTTTTTTAGCTCCGTATCCACAACATTCCTTTGGAGCTTTCCATGTGCTCTGTAAAAATTGACAAAGCTTGCACCACCATCACTTTCACACTGCTGAACATAAACGGATAGCCGAAAAATGCTTGCAAATGTTTGAATAACCAAAACGAACGGCATGCATTCATATATCGTGTAATTTTTTTTATCATTTATTTGAAGCAGCCTTGCAAACGTGAATTGCATCTTTAATTCCGATGGATCTTGAAGGAAGGCTTTATTTTGCCACAAGGGAATAACCTTGTGTCTTTTTCCTTGGCAGAGAGATTTTCGCTCAGGGATTGTGCAGAACATGAGCAGTCAGCACTTTTGCAAGTGCATATAACAGTGAGTCGTTTCAGGGGCGTGCAACCGCACATGCAAACACCGTTAAAGCATGAAAATAAGAATAGCTTTTACCCTTCATGGCAATAAAACAGAAGGTGTTAAGATGTTCAAACACAAAATAGAAACCTTTTTGCAAGAAATCATGTCTGCATTAATCACACTTACTTGCGGTGAACACGCAAACAAACATGCTCTGATAATATATGGGCATTGTCTTTGAAAGTGATTGACCTACACTAGAGACGTATTCATGGCCCAGTCTCACCAGCTGTGTCAGAGCAGAGAACGCGAAAAGGCGAACAGTACAAAGACAATGCACGTATCAGAGCATTGCATTCCCTCTAAATACCGATCACGAATCATGGCAATGCCATGGAGTGTAATATTTAGCACATTGGATTTGCAGGACAAAAGTCGCCAATGGTTGCAAGTTGATTTGAATCTTTCGTGACTGCAAGGAATCCATACTATTTGGTTCTTTCGGCAAAGTCACGTAGCTAGAAAAATAATAGATCACGACGTTTCGATCACAACACAAGCAATCGTCATCAGGTGGGACAAACACAGCAAGAAAAAAAACTGCTGAAGTAACGACCCTACCTAATAATAATTATCGGGGGACGTTCCATGGTGCGTGATTCATTATTTTCTTATCACACTTCTTGCCACATTATTATATGACAAGTGATTAATTAGTTTTGCACCTTTACCAGAGACATTCCAAGGCATACATTATCTTCCAAAGCACAAAATGTTTTTTTTTATTATCTCATCATGTGACCTTTAAAACATGTTTGGCACACAATTTATTTCATATTTAGATTCTTTCATTTTTATTATAACGAGCCTTTTGCCCGTCCAAGGACAGGTGTATTGCAATAAATCTGAAACTTGCAAGCAAAAAACAGACCGCGACGTGATATATTCATTGCATCAATTCGTGTGCAATTTGTAGGGCCGCGGTGACACAGAGTTATTTCATTTTAAGGTTCTAATCCCTTGTTCATCATGACGTCCTTTTTACTTTGATGTCTCAACAGCGTGACGGAGATCACGTGACGTAGTGAGGGTTTTGCCTTTGTAGTGAGGGTTGTGAGTTGACGCCGAGGAGGGGGGAGGAGGCGCCTCGCCCCCCCCCCCCATGTGGAGTGATGTCAGTCGCTAATTATTATGAATGGCAGGGGGGGGGGTCCATTTGGAGAACCTCACCTGTTAATGATTATTAGTGAGGGGGGGGGGGGGAGTACTCCATAATGAGTGACGTCACCCACTCATCTTCTTGGTTCTTTCGGTAAAGTCACGTAGAAGGGAAATAATGAAATAATAAAAACATAATAAAACAATTCTCACGACGTTTCGGCCACAACGCAAGCAGCCGTCCTCAGGTGAAAACCAGGTCTGTCGAGGCGACAGCGTCTGAATGGGTCACCCACTCATGATTATGAATGAGGAGGGGTGGGGTGGTGTCCATTTGGAGGACGTCACCTGCTCATGAATATTCATGAGGGGGGCTGGTCGATGTGGAGTGACGTCACGAGCGTTAAGGACAAACATTCCTGGGTGATTATAGTAGTTGTGATTTCAGTATTAGTCCTGCAAGGAGCTGTAATAAGAGTATTCATGGAATAGTTCATAGTTTAAGTCAACGTGATCGTGCTCTCATGTAGTAAACTAGTAACATGCTGCTTGTGCTTATCATGGAACCGTTTTTTTTCCAGTATCAAAGTTTGAAAAATAAGACTTGGTTTTACCCTTTCTGGAAATTAAACAGGTGTTAAAATGTTCAAACACCAAACTGAAACATTTTGCAATGAATCAAGTTTGCATTAACCACACGTACCTGCGGTGAACATACAAACACACATGCTCTGACTTTGTTCGCCTTTTGACTCTTCGCCTTTTGATGTTCTCTGGTTTAACACTGCTGAGACAAGGCCATGAAGAAGGCTGTCTCTGGCGTAGGCTAATCGGTTTCAAACACAATGCCATTATATTACACTCGTCAACAACAACAAAAAACATTTTTTTCTGGCCTGGACTTTTGCAGCTGTTTTAGACTATTTTAGACTAATTTCAGGGTTCTGATTCCAAATCTGATCTCAGATTTGCTCTATCACATCTCATTTTATGCTATCGGCATACCCCATTTTCATTGATTTTACCCGAAATTAACTCTGTCACTTATGATTGCAAGTTGTTGCGAGTCAGTGACTGCTTTAGTGTTAAAATATGGTGCTGTATTTGTAGGATAGTGTGTTTATAATATAATTTTATGTAGATATCCACATTTATTTAATATTTTTATTCTGCAGTTTTTATTGAAAATGCAATATTTGATATCTCAAAAACCTGATGTGATAGACAAAAACTGATGCCAGATTTGGAATCAGCACCCCGAAATTACCTTAACCCCGTTGGAATAACTTATGCCAGAAAAAGTGTGTTGACCAGTGTTATCAAAGCATGTTTTGTTTGCATGTTCACCAGAAATACGTGTGGTTAATCCAAACCGGATTCCTCAATAGAGCTCCTCTTGTGAGGGTATTTGGCCTACTCTTCTCCACTGGCCAGACATATTTGAAAAGGTGAGAGTACCCACATTTTATCTCACCACACACTCCGCGACCTTCCGTGTAACTGTCATGTAACCATATATATATACTCCTGGGTGGACAGCGTTGGGGAGAAATGTAAGACAATGCCCATCTTTTAGGTATGATTTACCTGCACTGACCAGCATGGTAAAGTATGGTCAATAGGCCCTGGCCGACAAGATTAAACAATGGCCCCAAGTCCACAACGCCCCTAGCATTGGCTGAATAGGTGAAGGAGCTTTGGGTTCTCAGAGTCATTGGGTGTGAACAGGACACTTTCTGGATGTAATCATACTGGTAGGAACCTCCTGGTTACACCAGCCCACAGGGGATTATTGTGTCCATCCGTCGTGAATCCAAAAATGGGAGGGGTGGGACTGGGTGGAGAGGGGAGGGCGGGGAGGGGCTGGTCACCCCGTGGTGCCCTTATAAAACTCAACCTTTAACCTACTCACTTGTGCCCGCCCTCAGTCGGCCATATTTGCAGAATACACCACGCCGCCATTGACCCTGGCCATTGACCGAGCAACCCAACGTTCCTACCAGCTCCCTCCGCAGGAATGTGTTCAATATACACAACTCAAGGACTCAACTAAATTATAAACTATTTGTATTTTGCCAGGTACGGCTCACTAAGCTATATAAGCTCTTTTTCAGAAGCGACCTGACCCCAAATGATAACTCAACAAAGTGGCAGCCAAATACTTTAAATGCACGTTGATTGTAAGCGTGGAAGGAAAAACCAGAGGACCTGGAGAAAAATCCACGTGACCACGAGGAGAACACACAAACTCCAAATATAGAGACATCATGGTCAGGATCGAACCCACGACCTCCTGCATGCCAGACGAGGGTGTTACCATATCACCATTGACTCAAGGTCTGAATCTGGTGATTAATCTGGTGATTAAAACCTCGTCTGGTGATTCAAACCTTGCCAAACTGAAGGTCGAACTAAAATAAATTAAATGGAAACAAAGTAGGACTTGGTGAAGTGGAAATTAAATAAATTAATTCCGTACAGAATTTAGTAAGCTTTTTATCACTGAAGGAGAATTTACAGTAATTATGGAGGAGTATAATTCTGACTTTTTATAGCAAGAAAATGTTGTTGGAAAATATATAAGTGCTACAGATAGTTGCCTAGGTAATGACAAGACTCCTACACCACTACAAGTTAAGGGCAATTAAAATGTCACCCCATACAACAAACCATTAATATGTAGAAATGTACAAATTGTATTCAGAAATTAATAATTTTATAAACGAGGTAAAAACACATTGCAGTGCCATAATGGGTAACTAAAATACAAAGGTAGAACAAGCAACAGAGATGAGAGGGCGAGTAGTGAATGTGTCATTGATGTGAGGTACAAGAAAGGGGAATCTTTTTTAGAATTCAGCCAGCAGAAACTTGAAAATAACGAAGAGGCTTTTTATCCCAATAGAAAGATTTTAGACATTTTACGTGAAGGAGTCCAAATGGGGAAATTACAAATACAATTGACTCATCGACAGACACACAGAATGAGAATATGTATTCATACTGGAGGGATCCGATGAGCTATAAACCTTTATTTCACAGATGTCCGGTAGGGGCACGGGGTAAGACCGTTACATGAACAAACATTACTAAAACACGATAGCAGTGCAAAGTACAAGAAAGGTAAACAAATCACCCAAACACGTACAAATACAACACGAAATCATCCCCATCCTGCCAGGCAAAACCCACTGAGGTATACACTTATTTGTCAGGAGCAACCTCCCCGCAAATGATAGATCAACAAAAAAATGGCCTATCATATGGCCATTTATAGCACCAAAATAATCGAAGTGAACACCAGATTCATCTTTTTGGTTCTTTCGGTAAAGTCACGTAGAATGGAAATAATAAAATAATAAAAATAAAATATTATAAAATAATTCTCACGACGTTTCGGCCACAACGCAAGCAGCCGTCCTCAGGTGAAGAACAGGTCTGTCGAGAAGACAGAGTCTGTCAAGAAGATGAATCCCTGCAGTCACGAAAGCTTTAAATCGAAAATTGAACCCCAGATTGTTTCAGATGTCTCTGTTCTCGAAAAAAATTCAACACAGGCTGAGTTGATAACAGGTTACACTTCAACATTGTGAAAGGGTAAGCAGAAATAATAACATCCAAAAACAAGAAGATTTACATCAAACATCTCGGTCAGGAGATGGTAAAATTTATACTGATTTCAAGCAAAAATTATATTCCTAGAGTAGCAAAATGACAAAGTGGATGTCATATATGCTGAAACAAACTAATATTGTACCTGACCAAGTGCACCATAAATCGAGGCAAAATAAAAATGCAAAGAACATGCTTTCGGAATCTACAAAGACCATGAACAAAAGGATAATTTGAACAAGGATTCAATTGCAAAAGAAATACTTTATAAAATTCCATTGGTCAAGTGGCAACTATGTGAAATCAAATAGCTACTAAATGCAAATCGTAAGAGAAGTCAAGCGAGGAGGTATGTTCTCACCAATGCTATTCGCAGATAGAAAATTGGATTTGAGAAATTAAATTGGATTGGAGAAATAAAGGCATGAATATCTCCGATAATTTGACTGCATAGTTATTTTACAAATCATTGCAAATTAACTATGGTAACTGATTGAAACACGTAAAGGGGAATGCTGCAAAATTAGGCTAAAATAAATGATAATGAAACAAAAGTTAAACTCAACAAAAGGTAATAATTGTTGCAGATACATTATTTAAAAATACAACAAAATACGTATATCGTGGGACATTTTTGAAAATGGATGACATTAATAGGTGCAGAAGAGCAATATGGATGGCTTTTAGGTAACCGAATTTGATAACAGAAAGCAAGATACTAATGTGCCTATTGCCTACGGTGGACAACACAAGGGAAAAGTACACATATTCTTAGTTTTTTTCGGTAAAGTCACGTAGGTAAAAAATTAAAATTAATAAAAGTAAAATTAAAATAAAATAAAAATCACGACGTTTCGGAGGCAACACAAGTCTCCGTCATCAGGTCACACCGTCACAGCCAGATTTGCTGTATCAAGCTTCAAATCTGGAACAAGGGAAAAGACCACGGGCAGGCGGAAGACCACAAGGCGACGCACCGTTCAAGACCAACCCAAGACCATGGGGGGCCTGTCTTGGGGTGAAGCAGAAAAAGCCTCAAAAGACCATCCGGCATGGTGTTGGCTTGTTGCGGCCTGATGCTACGTAGGGTTCATAATGTGCCTATTGAATATGTTTTGTTTTAAATATTGCATATTGCCTGCCATGACAAATGGGTCAAAAACATGGGCGCTGACAAAGAAAATGGAACAAAAGCCAGGTCTGCCTTCTCGACAGACCTGTTCTCCACCTGAAGACGGCTGCTTGCATTGTGGCCGAAACGTCGTGAGAATTATTTTATTATGTTTTATTTTTATTATTTTATTATTTTCCTTCTACGTGACTTTACCGAAAGAACCAAGAAGATGAATCCCTGCAGTCACGAAAGCTTTAAATCGAAATAAAAGCCATAAAGTGCACAAAGGACCATGGAGAGATGCATGCTTGTCATGAGACTTCTTCATTTGTACGGATGATGTAGACGCAGTGCAACAACAGCAGTTTCACGTCCAGGTGGCCAAGCCCGATAACCGCGTCAGGAGCAGAGGAGTGTATCGCTGTGATGTCTCCTTCCTTGTTGTGTATCGGGGCATTGCATCTTTATGTGTGTTGTATGTTCTGGATGACCACAGTCACATATTACTGGGGAGTTTTTAATTTTCCATTTGTGCATCAGGTATCCGCATCTGCCATGACACTGAGAGACAGAAAGAGGAACGCACAGATGAGAAAACAAAACATAACTTACTGTTGGAGGCATCACGTTGATTGTCAACAAACCCGTGTGGGGTTTGGGTAGAGATGAGAGTCGACTGACAGGACTGGTGATGTGTTTAGTAGCCAAAGGTGAAAACACAGCCAAGAGGATGATCATCATGGGAATGGCGTGATTATGTCAGCTTTATCTGCCATTCCAAAACCACAATGAATGGGGATTGTGTGTGGCAGGCCTTCAACCAGCCATAGATAAAACTTAACTAGCAAACAGTTTTTTGTATTTTACCAGGTAAGGCCCACTGAGCTATGTAGCTCAGTGGGCCTTACCTGGTTTTTAGAAGTGACCTGGCCACAAATGATGGCTCAACAAAGTGGCTTATCACGTGGAAATTTATAGCAGCCAAATACTCAATCGCACGTTTTCTAAATGTGGATGAAAAAAATCGCAGAACCCAGAGAAAAAAACACGACCACGAGAAGAACATGCAAACTCCAAATATACAGCAGGCATCAGGGTCAGGATCGAACCCACAACCTCCTGCATACCAGGCGAGCTGACGATGGTGAAAAATGCCAATTATTAACCCAGGAAAGCTTCACAGTCTCCAGGCTCTTTTTTTCAGGAGGGTTCCTCATTGGATGATTGGCCAAGACCATTGATGAGGTGTTTGACCGGTTTGTTAAAACCAGATTACCTGGAGAGAGAAAAAACCCGAACATGCACATGAGGTTGCGAGACTCAGCACTGCCATCTCCTTACAGCCCCATGCCTCCAACACCTGGTAACAGCTGAGGTGACCCACGCAAGTACAATACCAATCTTCATCGATTTAGAATAAGCTTTACTGAAATTGTGGAGACTGAGTAAATCTAGTAAATACTGTACAAGAAGATGAAGACGCTAATGATTGCGTCATATAATTTAGTGTAGAACTTGGACCCATTTGTTAAAGAGAGGGTTCTTGTCTTTTGCATCTGGCAGTTGACTAGCATTGGTTTATGTCAAACCATTCCAGTGTTTGCTTGTATTGGACCAATGTGCTGAAAGTATGCGCTTAAAGAAGGCCGTGTGGCTGGTGAGATGTGTAAAAATATGTGATTTATTTTTTGACGCAGAGGCACCGATATATGCAGGAGATGTACTATCTGCCTATATATTCTCGACTATGCTTGACTTACGAGAACTGATTATATCAGGTGCATTCAGCAATACATGGTCGTAGGCATAAGTACGTTGGAAAATGTAATGGTGGTGATTGTTTACATGGATTATATCGTGCATGATACGGCAGTGATGTATCTGTTTAAGTGAATACATAATGTGTGTGTGGTGCAAATCGGGATTATTTATTCCTCAACCTTTTGGATTTCAGTCGTATGCCAAGGAATGCTGGCCAATGCAGGCATCTATATTCTGTAAGATGATCAATACTTTGGTTTCAGCTGCATTGTAACTCACCAACCATACATCACCTAGACCTGTAGGGTGCTTACCCCTTTGGGGATAATGAATTACTCTGATTAGTTGCAATTTCGCGAAAGGACATCGCTTCAAAATTTATAGTCGCCATTGTAATATAGCCCCCACAGCGTGGCTGCACCGTTGGGCCCATGCAACGCTGATTCAATCTTTTGACAAATATATCGTGCAAGTTCAGAGCCAACTAAATCAAACTAAAGCATGGCAAACTTATATTAGTGAAACTTATTTTTACACTTTTTATAATTGTGAAATTAATTAGATTTACAGCCCATCGTGTCAATCAACTGGTAAATGAAGGCATCCCCTTGCCATTTGATCATGGGTTGTTTTGATCATTTTTCACCAAACTGGTCATTGCGGGTTGCTTAAGGCCAAAGGTCAATGAGGAAAGGTTTGGATATCACTCCACCAATGCCATACATTCCCAGGGTCACTCTTGGAAACAAGACAATACTGGTCTCTTGATTATCTCACATGGTGAAACAAATAAACTTGAACTTGATGGCCCGGAATTAAACCCAGGTTTCCAGGTATATAGCATTGTGCATTAAACCACGACACTATCGCTCCACACAGCCTGTTTTACTCATAAAATACACTGCATTGCAAATGCATCGTATACATACAAGTCTCGAAAAACAAACGGTCTTGTTTACAGTTGCACATCCACTGGTGTTTTTACGTTTTTATTTTTAGGTGGCCCTGATTTACGAAATTGATGCGTCTGTCCCATAAATGATGCAGTAGCTGCTATTAGGTGTGATATAACCAAATTAAATGGTGATTTTATATGTGGGTGATATTTGTGCTTTTTGATTTTGTAAATTTCTTCAACGATTGCTCATTGGCACTCCATGAACCACAGTTATATTTCAAGTATTACCTGACAATTCAACAATATTAGCTGTTCATCCATTCCAGCCGTAATTTTTTTATACACCGAAAGTTCAACCATCAGAGCAGCCAGACATCTGCCAGACAGCTTTATGCAAAAAGCACAGCCGAACATTTTTTTATTTTATTTTCTCAGCGCTGTATGGAGAACACGTAATCCAGATGGAGGGGCTGCTTTTTGAAATGACAACGGTTCCTTCTGTACAGAACCTCACTTTAAACAGAACTCCAAACCCGGCCCTTCGCCACAGTATACAGTATCTCGAAAATAGCACTGGGCCTCTTAAATTCTGGTTCAAAAAACATTTATCAAAAAAAATGCTGGTTTGCCCATAGACAAAATGTACGCAGTGTGTTATCGTACAACAACAATAACACAAAATACATCAAAGCAAAGGCCTTGGTGTAGCGTTCTGTTCAGTTCCCCATATGAGGGTAAAAGTTAAGGTGCAGCCACGAAATGCCTGGCTCTTGCCTCGTTTGATAGAAAGGCTTCATTAGAGGGAGCTCTAGAGCGCCCATCTCGATGGTATTTTAATCTATTCTTCCATTCTGGCCAGAGCTTTTGGAAGAGGTGGGAGTCCCCATACTCTATCCCATCACACACAATCCTGTCAGTCGACCAGCCGTGGTATACCTATTCATACAGCTCGGCGTATAGAGGCAGGCGGATTTGCCCCCATTATTTGAACTGCCACGCCAGAAGATCAAAAATAAGCGGTGACCTCTGGATTGCAAGCCCAGTGTGCTAACCATTTCTCCTGTTGCAACTCGGGTAACAATGACAGGCAGTGTGGGTCTGCCACAAGGCGATTTTTTTTTACCATGAAGTAAGATAGCCTCTACACTGGCTTGTGTACCCACTGCTAAAAGTGAAGAGGACACTGCTGACTTGCTGTTCCTTCGTGTGCAGATCCAAGAAATAAAACGATCTCACTCATAGTATGCAGTTCTGCAATTTTGCGGATTTATAGGTTTTTTTCTTCTTTCAAATCGCGTCTGCTATTCGGGCCGCTGCTGAATTAAACTCACCAAACGTACCAAATGTGGCATTGTTATCCCGCTGAATCGGACACAGCGGGACAGTTGTAATTGTTTTCTGCTCTGCGGGTGCAATGCCCAATTTGCCATAATTTTAAAAGCATAAAACAGTTGCGTGTTTGCTGTAACTCACGAATGCAATGGGACAAACTCATTAAATAGTTCTTCAAATGGATACTATACTTGGAGGCTCTTGTCAATCCACTGCCGTGTTAAGGCCTCGCCAGACCTTTCGGTTCTGAAGGTTGTTTGACCCGATAAAAAAAAACGAGTTCGTCAACGCTGATTAATTATTATCGTTATATCAGAGGCAACTCTCTCGCTACTGGTTTAGATTTCGCTCGCCAAAGATGTCAGGCATGGTCAGGTCGTTGGGTTCACAGCCGGGTGTACGAACCACTCGACCCCTGCTCCACCCGGAACTAATTATCATGATCGCTCTGCTAAGAAGAAAGGGTCATTGCCAAAAGTGTCGCCTATCATATATTAATATTTCACTACTATATAGTTTTCTTTACAGATATATTACATTTTAGGGCAGTGTTATTGCCAAATGTGTAGCGTTTTTTTTTTATTGTGCACCAATGCCTATTCAGTATCACATTTTTTTGTATAATACGCGGGTCATTCATTTAGAAATACTTCACTGATTTCGAATGACACTTTTTACTTTTGAATGGGTGATTGAGTACTGTGAATTCTGCATGTATTGTACAGTTGATGGCTCCATATATTAGAAAAGAATGTAAAAATATTGCATCAGTGTATTGAAATGTGCAGGAGGAGAGGCGTGGAGGTTATGAAATAAAATACTGTATTTTCATTGTAAAATATCCCTCTTAATGAGGTATAGAAAAATGTATCACATTGTATCTTGTAAAAACGGTAGATGTCTATGCCTATTTTTTATACTTTATTCGAAAATAGAGCAAAAAGCATGCACCTATTCATCCATATTTAAGTGAGTTTTTTTTCGATTCTTAAATGTTATTTGTGATGGGTCCTTGTGACCTTCTATGAAGCTAATAGTGACAGCCACATTGACCACAAAAAAAAATCAGATCACGGGTCTACATTGTGGCTATTTATTAAATCATTCGACCGAAATGGCTGCAAATATTAATTCTGCTGCAGAGGCTTTTGGGTTGTACCTCGTATTAATTCTAGATTTGAAGCTTTCGTGACTGCAAGGATTCATATTCTTAGGTTTTTTCGGTAAAGTCACGTAGGTAAAAAACATTAAAAAGTAAAATAAAATAAAAATTAAAAAATAAAAATCACGACGTTTCGGAGGCAACACAAGCTTCCGTCTTCAGGTGGTACCGTCACAGCCACGACAGCTGTATCAAGTAAATGAGAGATTGCAGTAGCTACCACTCCGTTTATATAATGGTCATGATTTTTATTTTGTTATTTTTATTTTATTTTACTTTTTAATGTTTTTTACCTACGTGACTTTACCGAAAAAACCTAAGAATATGTACATCGTATTGTTGGGTGTGATGTCCAAAGTTTCACTCGACGTGCTGGGAACTTCTGAAGCGGTTGTATGTATGTTGAACGTCTCTCACACCATACAGAGACAACCGTGCTAAACGGAGGCGTGCGAAAGGATAACAAACTAAACACAAAAGACATCCTTGTTCGATGGGCAGCCAAAAGTCGCTGCGAGGCAGAGGTCGCAAACGGGTTTTGATTCCTTACCCGTACCCGGCCGCACCAGGGTCGCAAATGGGTACCCGTACCCGGCCGGGTACCCGTACCCGGCCGGGTACGGGTACCCGTTCCCTACCCGTACCCTACCCAAAATGAGTGACAAACGGTTACTCACCAGTGACTCACGGCCTACCCGTACCCGGCCGCACCAGGGTCGCAAACGGGTACCCGTACCCGTACCCGGCCGGGTACGGGTAGCCGGGTATCGGGTAGGGTACGGGTATCGGGTACCCGGTTGCGACCTCTGGTGCGAGGATGATGGGAGTTAGCGTGATGGTTTATGCTTCTTGATGAGATCGGCAAGGTATTCTAGTTCACTTTTGGCAAGCACTTTGTGTGTAATGAGTGGAATGCCGGAAATCATGTCAAACAAGATTCAGTACAACCCAAAAACACATCGGAGAGCTTAAGGTAAAACATGGCATTCACCTCAACATAAAATATATCCAAGATGCTCACATAGTTGACAACATGTGTGAAAATTGTATCAACATTACCTAATTGAATGCATATACGTTAATGACGCTACTGGTTTTACCTTCCTTTGAATTCTTTGCACGTTAGATATCGCAATATAATAGGTTTTAGGAATTTTCAAGTATGTGCTTTAATGTTACGTAGTCTGCTTACAAACTGATTACACTTGAAAATTTAGAAGGTAAACAAAATGCACGTAAAATCTAATCTTGAAATGACTACATAACATAATGGAATGAAATTGGGTCCTTTTGTAAGTAAATTAATCTTGGCAGAAAATGAATGCCGGTGTATAGCAAATAATTACAATTTTACAAAATGCCAAATTACACCAATTATGCATTTATAATCATTTTATCATGAACCGATTTAATTATTTTCCAAAATAGTAAGTGAGTTTCTTTTCGTGACTTAAAGCATTCGTGATTGCAGGGATTCATACTCTTGGTAAAGTCACAGTAGACAGATGGCTCATTGGGACAATGTCTACAGGAATGCCACCCACGCGGATGCCTATCTAAAACCTGACTACCACCACCATCCAGCCCAGAAGAATTCCCTCATCAAAACTCTACACCATAGGGCTCGTTGCATATCCGACCATCACCACCTAGCCAGTGAACTGGGGCACGTACACCAGGCCCTCAAGATGAATGGATATTCGGACTGCACATTCCGTAAAGCTGTCACCCCAACCGTTTGGAGAGAACCATCTGAGGACCCAATCAAAACCATCACCTTGCCATACATAGCTGGGGTCACCAAAAATATTTCCCAAATCATGAGCAAACACAAGATCCAGGTTCGATTCAACACAGTACATAAAATTCGTGATCTGATCCCATCTGTGAAGGATGTGATCCCTGACATGCAATACCCCGGTGTCTACAAACTAAGTTGTGCCTGCCGCAGTAGTCACATTGGGAAACTAAGCGACATCTCTCAGACCGTGTTTGTGAACACAAGGCGGATCTGAAACACGGTAGGACCAATACCTCGGCCATGGCTGATCATTGTTTTAACACTGTGGGCACACATGAAATTTATTTCTCCAAGACGAAGGTACTCTGCAAACCCACTGGCTATCAACAAAGATTTGTTCATGAAGCCATCCAGATATATAAACACAGACAAAATTTCCACCGAGAAGATGGGTACAAACTGAGCAATCATTGGAAGGACGTTATTAACCAGGTAAAGTCATAACTGGCCGTAATGTTTTCATCCTACCTGCCCATGTTAGAAGTTATTTCCGACTGTCTGAGTTGCATTACCTTGTTAAATGTCTTTACATTAACGGGCTAAATGTCTCACTAACATCACCGCTGCTCCCTTTTTCCTCGATGTGGCGGTGGCTCTCGTTGTTTAATCGGCTGAATATCTCACTGGCATGGCCACCGTTGTTGCGGTGGTTCTCTTGCGTTGACATGTTGGTCTCTCACAGTGCAGCGGCCTATTGTTGCCCACGAGGTGGCGTTGTGCCCGGTTCTCTGACACTGACATGCCAATCTTTTCATTAACACAGCCGCTGATTGCGGGAGCCGTCTCACATTGACATGCTAATCTCTAATCTCTAGCAATACAATGGCCGCCTCTTCAGCACCGTAGTCGTGGGGTTACATTAACAGATTGACATGCTAATCTCTAGCAATACAATGGCCGCCTCTTCAGCACCGTAGTCGTGGGGTATATCTGGCTTTGCGATCTTACATTTACATGCAAATTACATCTCTAGCCCCGCTCACTTACCCTTGGGTTGCACCCATCTTAAACCAACATAACCTCTTGCTGGAGCAGCTCTCCCGCTATATTTCTCATGTCTCAGCAATTCTCCTGCAGTATTTTCTCACCTGAAGACGAATGCTCGTGTTGCGATCGAAACGTCGTGATTTTTAAAAAAGATTTTTCTATCTACGTGACTTTACCGAAAGACCCAAAGAGTATAGTTTCTTTACCGCAAAATTACATACACTTCGGAATAATGTACCTTGAAGTTCATTGAAGTGAGATAACTGCTGTTTTAATGAACAGGTAAAACGTATCTGATAAAATATAGTGGTGAATATGGTTGTATGCATTACCATTAGTGTATATACATTCTGCACTCTTTATGATAAATGATAATTGTCTTATCTGGGCTGTGAATGTGCGTATGTGAACTCGCTATGAATGTTTACCCATTTATAAAAAAAAAAATACTTTTACATTTACATTGTACTTGTGATATGTAATATTTTAAAATTGACACAACAATATAAATGACATAATTTGAAATCTATCATGAAATTACTTGTACAATCAATACTACACTAGGTTATAGCATTGGTTGGTTAAAGTGCTTGAATACAATTCTAAACTTGACCAAATATGATACTTTAATGAGCGCAATAATAAATTTGGTCGTTGTAAAAAATATCCTGCGCGGATATGGAAAGGAAAAAGAACCAATGTTATCAGATGTTTTGATTAATCCCTACCATTATGTAATTGTGATTAGATCTTGTACGGAAAGCTAAAGGCATTACTTGGTTGCAGAATGACGCACATCTGGGCCACCAGAAGCCAATATTAATGGCCCATTTCAGAAATGTGTCCTACAACTGTTAAAACCTAATGGATTTACAGCTGTTAATCGTATAACCGTATAACAACTTGGAAAACGTTTTTGTTACAATCGTGCTCACTTTTTCACTTGACGCCTTCACATTGTAGCTTGCGATCCTTAAATGCGGATTCGTGAAAAACAACAAACACTTAGCTCCCGTATGTGGGTGGAATTAATTAAAAACTTCCCAAATTTTTAAAAGCTTTTCTGCGCAGCGAAGCAAGTGCTTGGGGCAAATGGATGGTGGTCAAGGCGAGGATTTTCCCTGGTGGCGTTGTGGCAGTTCTGAATGATTATTTTTGACAAAAGTTAAAGCTAGAATTGTCACTCAGATAGAGTCTTATATAAATCGTAATGTGTTTTTGCTCGCAGCTGGGAAACGATTAGCTTACCACTCTGCCAACACAGATCCCTGGTCACGTGGGCACCTCGCAGCCGAGGCATTACTAAAGAATTTATGCCATTTTTTTTGCCATCTGTGATGATAACTTTATATGAAAATCCAAGGTCAGGTTTGGTTGACATGAGATTGAATTAGCATGAAAATGGAATTCTCCTCTATATGATAGAGCACCAGTGGCCATTCTTACTGTGCACTTTTTTTCTGTTTTATGAAGTGTTATTTATTTATAACACGTACTCAATTTCAAGAAGTAATTCCCTCCGTCAATTATTTTGCAGCACTTATTAATTTACATGTCATTGTCATTTAATGCCTTCTAATGTGACAGTGTGATGACTTGAAAAAAATGGTGTACTTACGGACTTAACAATGATTCACAGATTTTGTATTCGTTGTGTGTGGGATAAGGAAAACCCTGCTTCATGGTAGTCATGGAGACTGCTTGACCACACCTAACCTTGCCGTTCAGTCTCAGTTGGTGAATAGAGACCAGCACCACTCCACGTAAAAGTTTACACTGCTGTTTGTATCATAACGCAGTGCGATAACCAATATGGCACCCCCCTCCCCCATCCCTGCCCCTCGAGTAAAGAATTACTTGAAATTTGAAAATATATCCCATCAGACTCCACAAGAGTTTTCATTTAAAGAAGATCATTTTAAGTGCCATTTTAGTAAATTGCAAACGTGTCATTTTAAAGTAGATAATTGAGGACAGCACAGGGAAGTGTTAATATTGGTAGACAATGATATTTCATCTTCTTGGTTCTTTTGGTAAAATAATAAAAATAAAACATAGTAAAATAATTATTATGTTTTATTTTTATTATTGTATTATTGCCCTTCTACGTGACTACCGAAAGAACCAAGAAGATGATAAAATTATTTTATTATGTTTTCTTTTTATTATTTTATTATTTCCCTTCTACGTGACTTTACCGAACGAACCAAGAAGATGAATCCCTGCAGTCACGAAAGCTTTAAATCGAAATGATATTTCATTTGTGGGGCCTCTGCTCAATGTTGGACCATTGCTCTTTGTAAACAGTTGGCCATTAACACGTGGCACATTAAGAAATAAATGAGTGTGAAAACACCGAATGATGAGTGTGAGAACGCCTAATGATGCCGAGGAAGACAAGAAATACAGTTATTGTACAACAACTCATTGGGCAATAAGCGAGCTATGTAGAAGCAATATGCCACGTGCATTCAGTGGGTTACTCTGTAGCATACCTCTCAAATGAAATGATGGTTACATCATGGATCTCCTTTGCCAGTACCAAAATATGAGAATAGGTTTTCCCATTTTTTCTGGCAACAAAACAGTTGTGTTAAGATGTTAAAACACCAAACTGAAATAATTTACAAGGAATCATGTCTGCATTAACCACAATACTTGTGGTCAGAATGCAAACAAAAACGTTATCTGGTCTAACGCCTTTTGGCGTCCTCTGGTCTAACACCTTTTTGACACGAGGCTCAAAAGAAAGCTGTCTCTGGTGTGGACCAATCAGTTTCAAGGACAATGCATATATTATCAGAGTATTTTTTGATTTAAAGCTTTTGTGACTGCAGGGATTCATATTCTTGGTTCTTTCGGTAAAGTCACGTAGAAGGGGACAATAAAATAATAAAAATGTAAAACAATAAAATTCTCACGACGTTTCGACTGCAACACAAGCAATCATCATAAGGTGTGAAAAACACAACAAGAAAATAATCAGAGGATGTTTTTTTTTTCATTCTGACCACAAGTATTGTGGTTAATGCAGACATGATTCCTTGTAAAATGTTTCAATTTGGTGTTTTAACATATTAACACCTGTTTTGTTGACAGAAAAAAGGGGAAAACCTATTACCATGAAATTATGGCTCACGCAGTTTTTTTTCCCACCCGAAGATGCGTGAGCGTTGTTGTTAGGGGTTAGTGTCGATATGAAGGCTAAACTTCTGGCGTTGGGATACTTTGATGGGAGGCTTAACAAGATAACACTCAAGTTATAACTCTGTAGCAGCATTGCTGACATCTCCAGCATTTAAGCTTCTAGGCAGATGAAGAAAGAACACTTGTATCTTCCATACTTTTTTTTGCACAGTTTGCTGGGCATAGGCCGAAAGGCTCGAAAACGTCAAACGGGCCAGCATCAACACAACATGATCAAAGTTGTAATAGATAAAGGTTTAGCACGTTCCTTGAATTTAGCGAGGTTAGTACGAGCTTGGGAAAAGAGAGGATGCAGAGACACTTCCAATGTCGAGCAGTGCGAGGGAAGAAGCAGAAAGGGTAGTGTCGGGATCTGCAGTGGTGTGGACAATTGTGTGTATGAGGCAGAACAGTAATTCTGTAAGGAGTCATTAATTTTGATGTTTTACCTACGTGACTTTACCGAAAAAACCTAAGAATATGATTCCTTGCAGTCACGAAAGCTTCAAATCTAGAATTAAGAGTCTGGAAGAATTCCCACTTTAAAAAAAGGTTCATGGTTTCATTTCAGCACAGTCACCTACGACTAAAATTCATTGCATCGTGGGTCATACTTTTATATGATTGTGTACTTGGCTTTACGAACACTTGAAATGTTTAACATTTTGCCATTGGTTACCTATAGAACGATAAAAATTGAATATCTACACATCTCTTTGTAAATGGATATTCCTAAAGCGTTCTAGTGGCAATGCACAGTGAGATTAGTTTTTTTATCCCAAGGCATTAAGGTGTGTGAACAACAGCAACAAAAACACACTGATGGTAAGACTGGATGACTTGTGTTTAATATTAACTTTTAAAGTCATGCACATTTGTTTTATACGGTACAATGTTGCATATCCAACTAGCTGCGAAATTGAGGTAGCGGTGGATGTTCGATAAAGTTGCATATTGGTGGGTGTGTGAAAAGGCCAGATTTGTGAACATTTATAGCAATGTGCAGTTACACGCAATCAATAGAAAGTATTTTAAAATTGTGATGTTAATTCTAAATAATTGTTCTTTATTTCTTTATAGCTGTCAAAGTGTTCATATTATGTTGGTCACCATCCGGAATGTCGTTCAGAGAGCTGGGCTCCATATCAATGAGTGAGCGAAGGTCGATGCCCGTAGGCTATCTCAATCCAGCTTCTGCACCCGATCATCTCCAGCTCGGATCGAACACAGCCTGGGCCAATTTTCAAAGTCTAAATACATGGATCAGGATCGGCATCAGACAATTCGGGTGCTGTTGAGAATATAGCCATGGCGATCCTAATCGGCCGTGAAAAGGTCTATCGATCACATATTGGGAGCAGCGTGTTGATTCTGGGCTGCACTTTTCCAGGAATTGTGTTCAGTAATGCAATTGGTTGCTCGTATAACCGAGGGTGGATCTGCAACTGACAGTGTGACACTCACAGCACAACGATACAAACTAAATAAAGGGAGAATACACTCTCACTGTTGTACTGAGTTAAAACTAAAAAATTTGTACCAATATGAAGTTAAATAATATTTTTTTTAAAACCGTAGGTCAGATGCCGTGAGTGATTAACGTCTTTCTAAATTCAATGTGATATCCTGCCGAATGCGGGAAATATATTTGGCAAACCCATTCCATGGTTGTTAACTTAATCTGCAGATATGTTTGATTGCTGTATCTTGCAGCTGCCCGGTTGTGAACTTGGGATAAACAAGCCTGAAAATTGGGGTGGCAGTCCAATTTAAAATTTTAATCTGTGCTTGCAATGCAATCTCAAATGTTCTAAGAGGGGAAATGAAAGTTTATTAAATTGTCAGGAGAAAAGTGCGAAAAGCCAGCAAGACAGATGGCTTCCACCGACAATTAGAAAAGCCGGTTTGTAATCGTGTACTCAATCAGCGTGTCTTACAGGAGAAACTTGGTCACTGCCATCAGCATTAGCATAAATGGATTAATCCAATGCTGAGAGTGTTGTTGGTAATTTAAGGAACGAATATGATATATAATCATTTGTGTCTGGTTGCAGGCAGTAAGTGGTCTGAAATAGAATGTTTAACTCAGCAGAACTATTGCCACGTATAAATCAGCCAATTGGCTTATACTATGTATGTCTTTACCCATAATTCTTCACGACAATGCATGCCAAGTCCAATACAATTATATGCAGTTCTTAATTAAATCTGCAACAAATGTACGTTTTAAAGACAGATTACACAATAAATATAAATGTAACATTTACGGCCAACCAAATCTTGTTGAACAAATATTTAAACGTAGTGTGTAAACAATGTTAATTGTGTATGACACAACTTTATCAGTTACCATTAAATACACAACATCGTGTTTTTTTAACGTATAATATATTTTATTACGTTATCTAATTGCAAGGTAGCCCAAAAGTTAGATGGTCAAGAAAACTGTACTTATTATACAACATATCTAGTTCAACTAATGCCTACTTCAGCATTTTCTTGCTGTGGTTGTTCCACCTGATGAAGATTGCTTGTGTTGCGATCGAAACGTCGTGATTTGTTTTATTTTTTTTATTTATAACTACGTGACTTTACCGAAAGAACCAAATAGTATTGATTCCTGCAATCACGAAAGTTTCAAATCAAGATGAAATACTGTAGACATTCTTTTTGCCCGTATTGAAACGGCTGTACGCCGTATGGACCCGAAAACTCAATTTCCCTGGACAAGAATACGGGGTAAACCGTATGGGTTGACAGGTATGAACATGCTACAGTATGAGCACGTTTTTTTTTTAAATCCCCCATCATTGTCCACCCAGAAGTATAAACAGACACACTGCAGTTCGTCAGTCGCAAGGTCACGTGGGGTGGGGTAAAGTGTGGGTACTCCCATGCCCTCCCAAGGTGATAGATGCTGCCGGTGTGAGCTCACCTACGATTAATCGCACGTAAAATTGTGCGCTCTGTAGCATATGGAAACCTAAGACACCATTTTGCATATCTACGGGGTAGATATATCTACGGGGTAGCCAGGTGTGTTTTTTATTAATCAAATTTTCATTTAACATCAGGCGAATGGTGATTGGAGATTGAACTCCAAGCTCCAACGTGCACAGGAGAGGTACGAAGCACGCCCCAACGTTAGATTTGGGCGAATTTTGGACCGAGGAATTCAGCCGCGGTGTTGTGAGGTGGAGGGTATCTCTGATCGCTATTGCAGATACGCAATTGCCCTTCCGAAGAGGACATTTGGAATAAAGTTGTGCCGTTTCACAAACCCGTCCCACCCCCCCCCCCCCGGTGTTCAGCTGTTGTTGAGTCGCCAACTTCTTCGGAGGACAGAACACAAAGCAGAGTGTACTCATCGTCTCCGAACTTTATAATGTTTTATTGTTGTTATTGTTATCTATTTAGCCGACCATATCACCCCCACCCTACCCATTAAATGGACTTATAATGGGAGGAGAGGGGAAAGGGTGGACCGGCTACACTAGCCAGCTTGGAATGGACGTCAAACATCCCTCTAAAAGGGGCTATGTAGCAGAGGTGTGGACTCGAGTCAAGCGACTTGGACTCGAGTCAGACTCGAGTCATGATTTTGATGACTTCAGACTCGACTTGGACTTGCCTCATCTTTGACTCGACTTGACTCGGGACTCGAGAGCAAAGACTTGAGACTTACTTGTGACTTGCACAACAATGACTTTGTCCCACCTCAGAGGTGTGGACTCGAGTCATGCGACTTGGACTCGAGTCAGACTCGAGTCATGATTTTGATGACTTCAGACTCGACTTGGACTTGCCTCATCTTTGACTCGACTTGACTCGGGACTCGAGAGCAAAGACTTGAGACTTACTTGTGACTTGCACAACAATGACTTTGTCCCACCTCAGAGGTGTGGACTCGAGTCATGCGACTTGGACTCGAGTCAGACTCGAGTCATGATTTTGATGACTTCAGACTCGACTTGGACTTGCCTCATCTTTGACTCGACTTGACTCGGGACTCGAGAGCAAAGACTTGAGACTTACTTGTGACTTGCATAACAATGACTTTGTCCCACCTCAGAGGTGTGGACTCGAGTCATGCGACTTGGACTCGAGTCAGACTCGAGTCATGATTTTGATGACTTCTGACTCGACTTGGACTTGCCTCATCTTTGACTCGACTTGACTCGGGACTCGAGAGCAAAGACTTGAGACTTACTTGTGACTTGCATAACAATGACTTTGTCCCACCTCTGCTATGTAGAACTCCAATCTATTGGAGGCCCTTCCATCGGCAGTCGAATGAACGAGCATTTGCAGGGCAGCACTTTTGGCGTTTTACATTTTGCACGGCCCGAATCACTGTATCACTGTAGGTAGATGTAAGCTGGCTTTGCCCCCCCCCCCCCCTTATTAATGCTCTGGCAAAGTTTTCCCTCCGGATGTCGCGGTGCGCCGAGTGAATTGTAAAGCAGGCGAGGCTGGCGGACGCATCTTAAAAGCAATCATTCGCCATGTTAGTAATCTCGTGGGACGCTTTTTAAAACATTTAAAACGTTTATGATTGTGGTGGGCTGAGGGAGAAATAAATAAATGCATTAGGAGCCAAGTTTTGGTCTATTGTATGCAGCATTTTTGTGTGAGGGAAAGTGAAATGTAAATGAGGTTGTTTAAAAGATAATTTGGATTTATTTTTGGATTACGTAATTCCACAAACTATTAGGTAATCTAAATAGCAATAGCATTAGACCGAATGCAAACAATGGGTGCTATTGCATTTAATTAATGTAATAATTTCGGTGGAACAACCGCCAACACAATTACGGTTATATCATTTTACTTTGAGTGTCCACGTTATTAAAACATGCGCAATAGCAATTGCAATTAACTATGAAGATGAATTAATGCATTTAACCTGCTGTGTCGCCCCCCCCCCCCCCCCATGGCATGGTCTGATTCCAGTGCTCAGATTATTTACCTGCCTTATTTACATACTGCATTTCATTGAAAGTATTAAATTACGAAATCTTTTTTTTCTTTGCCCAATTATCCACAACAACCTAATTGCTCCATGACAGCGGGGGACACTCTAAAGCACGATTGTGTTTGAACATGGGCAGCTTTGCACACATGTAACCTCCAAATTCACTCACAAAGAGGCATAGGAAAGAACTCGCCAGGCACTGAGATCTAACTGGATACGTGAAAATGAGCAATATGTGAACATCTGTGGAAATTATAGATCCGCCGTGCACAAATCTTGCGATGGGTGTGGGTGGTTAATTGACCAGGATGGACATGTGAAATCGGATATGCGACATGCTGTGTGCCTAAATGCGGTCTCAGCAAGTTATATTTAGGGGGTTCATATTTTCCTTTCATTTTCAGTAAATATAAATCGATGGCTATGTTCTGTGGATGAAATATACATCTGAACATTGTCAAATCACCATTTAACTCTTACAAATATGTGTTAATAGTTTAATAACAACAATAATGTACAGCGCATTGTCAGTGCACCGCTGTATGAAGGCCTTCCCCATGCTATCATGGTCATGGGGATTGTTTGACCATACTTCGCCATGCTGGTCGAGTGCGGATTGGTTATGGGGGAGTGCAGGACCCATTTTAAGAAAAAAGATAATTCTCCACGAATATCAGCTGTGGCTGAGTTCATGACAGTAAACATTCTGTGAGCCACCGCTCTCTTTCCCTGCTTTTGCATCAGAAATGATGGAGATGAGGCATGAAGACAGACAGGCAGTCCCAATACACAACAACAACCGCCATTCGCCACTAAGTGTCTGTAACGTTACTACAGCGCTTGTGCTAGGCTTTGTGCACGTTAAGGCCACGTGAGGTGTGTCTGACGCCAGCCGGCAGATACTATGGGTCGACTGATTGCGATGACTGGCCAATTCACCTGTGCCCCCTACTGTGCCAACCTGCCGTGTTTTATCCAACCGGCGCTCCGCTCGTTGTTGTGAGCGTCGCTCCTCTGCCCTCCGTTGTTGTTGGAGGGCCACTGCCTCCCACTGCCCAGTAGCGTCCTTCACGAGCCACCTCCACTGAGGTCGATCTTGACATCGCTGGTACCAGTCATCGGCAAGTCCACTCAGCTCCACGTCCTCCTGTACCACATCACTCCATCTCTTCTCTAGCCCGTGCCACGCTCGTTTAGCCCTCTCTATCTGACCCATACACAGAGCTACACAACAGGCACATTTCAGGAAGACCACTCTTCTCACCGTGCACTGTGAATGCCGGAGTACTATTTTCAGTCGAAATTTGGCCAGGTTAAGTATCTAAACCCCTATTTTGTCACAATATACGAATGCATTCAACGTGAAGTCACTTTATTACATCTGCGATTAGTCATAGATTAGCGTAATGGATTTCGAACGCATAGCTGCAGTCGATGGCAATCGACTGAAGTGCCCGTCCCACCGTCGTTCCGTTTGCAAGGCGACCGTTGAGAAATATGCGTAGAGGTCGACGTTTCATCTAAGTTTCAACTTCCGTGCATTCCTGTTTACGTGGGGCCCAGCTCCTGAGAATGGGCTCATTAGTGCGCAGCTAAAATCGTAGCTTTCTAAAGCAGCATGTACCCGGTACCTTCTTCCACCTCCAGCTATTGATCATCTCAAGGCCAGGCGTAATAGGATCTCCATAGCTCCCCAGAGAGGTAAAAACCCCTAGACACGCGTGTGTCAGGCATGCGTAATTGAGTCTGTCATTTATCGGTTGCCTCCTGGAGACGAAGTCACGGGGCAGGAATGTAATGCTACGGACAAACGCAACTGATGTGCTTATCTTCTTGGTTCTTTCGGTAAAGTCACGTAGAAGGGAAGTAATAATATGTTTTATTTTTATTATTTTATTACTTCCCTTCTACGTGACTTTACCGAAAGAACCAAGAAGATGAATCCCTGCAGTCACGAAAGCTTTAAATCGTGATGTGCTTATGTTTGTGAGACAAAGATCCCCCGTGTAGCCTTAACAGACTGTAGGGGCAAGTGCTGTTAGCGAGCACCTATGAAGGCCGGAACGGTACACGAGGGGGTGGGGTGGCCAGCACCACGCCCGACCGCCTTTGTCTCCCCAGTGGCGATGTTTACACACCGCACCAGGTACTCATTTAAGGCTGAGTCGACCTAGGGGAGGCCCAGGACCGGTTCAAATAATCGTCACTGGTGTTGGCCGTGAGCGGGAATCGAACCCGGGTCGCCAGGTTCATAGCGCAGCGCGCTAACCGCTACACTACCGCTCCCCACAAACACACAGCCATAACGATTTTGCAGGCTTCCCAATTATAATTTGTGTTCGTCATCATCGTCGGTCATGGTCAATCCACAGCTGGATGAAGGCCTCCCCGAAGCTGCCGCCGCCCACCTCTTATGATACCGCAGTGCGATAAACCACCTGACACCTGCATTACAGTTTCGTGTTTGATTTGTTGCTGTGCCGTGATTCACAGTGCCTAATCAGCGATGGAATATTGTCCAAGCGTTCTGGTTGTTTTAAGTCCATGTTTATGAAGACACTTGCACCACGTAATCTCCATAATACAGTTTTTTTGTGAAAGCCTCCGTGTCAAACTGACCACATAATCTGTTTGTGGAATTGGATTTTTTTTTGCAGTCTTGGAAAGTAATACGCTGTGTAAACGTGGCGTAAATCAATTTATAAAATGAGCTTAGGAAAGATGGAAATCTTAATGAGATTAAGAAATACGGCTTGGTTAGCCACGGCGTAATAATGAACGGTAGCTCATTTAATTAGATATTTTATTTGTATACAAATTTGTTGACACACCTATTCATATTAACCTATGTTCATCTTCATTAATAGGGTTCAACTTTAGAGATGTACAGTTGATATTACATTTCACTTACATCAGCGTATTACCGTTCGATAAAATGCCATGCGATGAAGTGGCTTGCATGCTTTTAAACATCCGTGCTTTGGATATTTGAGAAGTTGTGCACAAGTAGGCAATGATATGGAGTCACCGAAATATAAGTGTGGCCAGAATAATCCGTGGTGCCTGTATATTTGGAGTTTCCATGTCTCTCCCACCGTGAGAACATGCAAACTACAAATATACACTTCATTGAGCTGTCGTTTATGTCCACGTCGCTTCTGAAACATAGATAAATAGTTCAGTGGGACCTTGGTAATTATAAAAAAATTAACCCGTAAAAACAAAGTTTTTCACTATAAATCCTTTATATGCGTGGCGGCTAGAGTCCTCTCGTCCTCTGGCTTGAGATGGCTGCCTCCTATGGGTCAGATGATTGTCTGCCACCAATAAGCAATTGGTAATTAAATATTTTTAAAAAAATTCCTAAAAAGTGTAAAATTTTGGGAAAAATTTTTCACGAAAATAAATTGTCACGCACAACGAGTCTGTGTGCAAAATGTCAGCTCGATTGGATCACGGGAAGTGGGTTAAAAAACGACCGAAAGATTTGCACAGTCGTAAGCGCGCAAGCAAGCACGCAAGCACGCAAGCAAGCAAGCAAGTGAACTTAATATAAAGGATTTAAAAATATATACAGTTGAGTTTATAGTTTAGTTTCGTGGCGTTGGTACACTGGCAAAGCCAAGGTGAAAAAGTTGTGCACTTTGGGGAAGCGAGAACGCTTGGACGAGTTGGCCCTTTGAAATGATATTCGAATTACTCAAAGCTATGGTTGTCACATGTTCTGTTTGAAATCCCTTCTGCCAATTTGGGACGGCAGTTGCAGCTCGTCTCAATAAAATCATCATCTCGCCACAAATGACCCAGGGTCCGAGAAGAATTTTGTGTGGCTCAAATTTAAGGTCTTGCATTGTGGTCAATGCTACCCCGCACCACAAGGTTCTCTGCTGACATACGTCCCTCTCGGCAAATCTTGCAGCTGGCGTATGCCCTCAAAACTGCTTTCATTGAATGGTGCGCGTTACCATAAACAACGGTGCATTTTGCAACATGGCACATGTTTATGATTTGCAGTGTAAGCCAGATAGTGGGACACATTAAGTGCCACTGCCTGTTGTAATGCATTATTCGTTATGCTTCAGGCATGCTGACATCCGTGATGAATACATCGCTGTTAAGAAGGAAATTGCTATCGTTTTTTAACAAGCCTACAAATCATTTTCCCACGTACTCTATTTACTACAGAAACCAATCGGTGCTTATCATCGTGACCTTTAAGGATAGCTCATAGTGTAATTCATCCATTGTAATTTAATATACTTTGTTTTGAATGGTTCTTATTGAAAAGTTTGCTCTTTAAAGCAAAGTATTCAATGCGCATAACAATAATGTCATGAGCTCAGAATTTGCGATGCCACCGAGTGTTTGGACATGAAATTCCCTGCAAAATTCATGAACCTATCGTGATTTCAAACTGCTCGTGGAACCAGGAAAAAAAAAACTCTTCTGAAATACACGGCTGGGTTTGAATTTCCAGCATCAATCAACACCATCACAATGCACGTAACCAGTGTTGCGAATCCCCATCGGGAAACCACACTGTGCACAACTTCTTCGGATGAATTCCCAATGTACGCTGCACATTGACATTGCTGATGTCATCCTATAGCTGTGCGCCTCCCTCCATTGGGAATGCAGGAGTCAGAAATGTTCAGCACTTCATAGTGGAGCCCGAGATTGAGTTGTGCAGCTTCAATCTTCAATTCATGACCTTACCTTCATTTTCATCAAAAATTACAAAACCATTCAACTGCACTGTCTGGGTAAAAAAAAATGTTTTATGTCTTTTTCTTCACTGCATATCACAGCACTTTTTCCAGAAAGTACCACAGGTGTGTCACTCTCCTGTTTTATCGTCCTGTCATGAACAGTTACGTTTTACTCAGTCTTTAAACTCATCATTTGACCCGGCGAATTTAGCTGGCCTTGCAGTTATCACGTGAATGCTTTAAATATTTACGTGGTGTCAATTTTTATTTTAGATTTTACTCAATTGCATGCTGGTTATCACACTGGAATTGCACTCCAGAGGCTGCCAGTTTCATCTCCCCGCGTGACAGCTGAAACGATGGGGACGCTTCTTAAATCCCCGCACCTCGGTCCCACCCATCGGTACGCCAGTGAGTTGAATGGAACGAGTTATAAAAATGTGTATTTATCCGGGAGAATCCGATGAGCTAAAGTTAGGACACTCCCACTTTTTCCGAGGCATCTGCAAGAAAAGGCCAATACCCTCAAGAGTTCCCCCCTCGTGAAGGCCCTTCCACCAGCAGTGACAAGAACAAGCAATTGCTGGGCTGCACCTTTGCCTTTTTACCTTCATGCAGTTGTGCTTAAATCAGAAAGAAAAACATTGCATGAATGTATTTTTTGTGCCTGTTTTTTGAAATCCATGTCCTTCCTTGAATGTTTACTATTTGACTTAAATCTTTCGTAACTGCAGAAATGCATACTCTTTGGGTCTTTCGGTAAAGTCACGTAGATAGAAAGATAATTAAAAAATACATCACGACCTTTCGATCGCAACACAAGCAATCGTCTTCAGGTGAAAAATAAAATTCACATGAGGACGATTGCTTGTGCTGCGATCGAAACGTCGTGATTTTAATTTTTCTATCTACGTGACTTTACCGAAAGACCCAAAGAGTATGTTTACTCTTTGTGTACATTTTTAGCACCAGTGGCGTTTGACACAACTTTGACAGTACGTGCACAGCACTTTCTGTACAATCCATGGCCAGATGAGGGCCTTTCTACACCATGTCAACCTTGAGGGTTGTGTCGCCACACCTCACGGCTAACAGGGGTTGGTAAAGGTGGGAGAGCATGGATGTGGAAGCGTAGAAATTGAGAACAACAATGGATTTCGCTGCACCACCATCTACTGCAAACCACCCCAGCACTTTTTGATTTAAAGCTTTCGTGCCTGCAGGGATTAATATTCTTGGTTCTTTCGGTATAGTCACGTATAAGGGAAATAATAAAATAATGAACATAAAACAATTAAATTCTCACGACGTTTCGATTGCAACACAAGCAATTAGCATCAGGTGTGAAAACCAAAGCATGAATTTTTTTTTTAAAAGTGGCGGTTTTTAAATCCTTTATATTAAGTTCGCTTGCTTGCTTGCGCGCTTATGACCGTGCAAATCTTCCGGTCGTTTTTTAACCCACTTACCGTGATCCAATCGAGCTGACATTTTGCACACAGACTCGTTGTGCGTGACAATTTATTTTCGTGAAAAATTTTTTCCAAAATGTTACACTTTTTAGGAAAAAATAAATTTCAGATTTTATTTAAAATACCAATGTGATAAAAATGAAACTCTTACTCAAGAAAAACAGAAATGAATAATAAAATAAAACCGATGCCACGCATATAAAGGATTTATAGTGAAAAACGTTGTTTTTAAGGGTTACATTTTTTTCATAACCTGTGTGTGCATGGAGATCGCCCAATCAGGCACGTTCTAAGCTCAACCCCTGACTCGACAGTAGTACACTGTTACTATTGTATTACTGGCAGAGGTCGCAAACGGGTACTCGATACCCGTACCCTACCCGATACCCGGCTACCTGTACCCGGCCGGGTACGGGTACCCGTTTGCGACCCTGGTGCGGCCGGGTACGGGTACGGGTAGGTCGTGAGTCACTGGTGAGTAACCGTTTGTCACTCATTTCCCAACGTCTTGTCTCTTCTCACAATTCAAGTTCCTAGAATCAACCCACCCGCGCCTGCAACATGGCTTCATCCCAGAGGTCGCAATCAGGTACCCGATACCCGTACCCTACCCGTACCCGGTCGGGTACGGGTACCCGTTTGCGACCCTGGTGCGGCCGGGTACGGGTAAGGAATCAAAATCCCGCTTGCGACCTCTGATTACTGGGTATGAAATAACGTTGCACACAACTCTATCCTGAATATCTTACGAAGAGCATGGCAATATGCTGCCACCTGCTGATACGTAATTGGATTCACACTTCATGTGCACGGTAAATTGTTAATGCGACATCGCTGCAAATATTAATCGGGTATAACGTTTTGCGATGAATTATTACAGAGCTGGTCAAGCTAAAAGTATTATATAAACAACAAAAAAACCAACTAGATGCTATCATACAATTGTGTCAAATGTGTTTAAAATGTGTATGCATGCGCATGATATATATTACATCTGCACGTGGGCTCAAGGGGAAGCAATTTACCACGCGTTCTGGAAGCTCAATTAAAAAAAAACATCAATGCACTAATTCTAGATTTGAAGCTTTCGTGACTGCAAGGATTCATACTCTTAGTTCTTTCGGTAAAGTCACGTAGGTAAAAAAGTGAAATTAAAATTAATAAAAAATAAAATAATAAATGAAATTAAAATTCATAAAAAATAAAATAATATTTCTTTATTAATTTTAATTTCATTTTTTACCTACGTGACTTTACCGAAAGAACTAAGAGTATCAATGCACTAGGATATCAACTGCAATGCAAAAGTGTTCAAACGAATGTACAGTTTCTTAAACAATTCCGGTTTGAACACGCAGCAGGATAATACATTGGTGGTTGGTCAGAATCGAATCACGACATGAGTCCAGCACCAGGTCACGTGCGCGTGTTTTGTTTCCTGTTAAGAGCACTGCCAGAGGCTAACACATGTTTGTATAAAAACAACTCTAAGATGTAATCCTCTACTACTGACCTTAACCCTGTCCTATATCATTCCTGCACAACCAGGTATCCTATTCCTAACCCTTCAACCTTACTTTAGCCCTAACGCTAGTCCCCAAATCGCTTGTAATAATAACTAAACAGTGACTACTCCAAAGGGTGTATTTTGTACATGTATGTATGTTGAACTTCTTTTACACAGTACTTAGTCCATCATGCTAATCGCAGGTGTGTGGGGAAGTTGAATATTAGAAGACACAGTAAAAAGCCAAGTGAAATCCCGTCATGTATTTCCCATTCTAATTATTGTGACAGTACCCCCATGTGAATGCCCATCGCACATTCAGTTGAGTTTAATAACCAAATCTGCCCCGGGCAAAGTGGTGGGAAACAGCTGTGCCGTGCGACATCACAGGCTGGCTGCCTCCGTCAAAGATTATGACCGTAACCGAATTGTGGGGGGGGTGGGGGGTTGGGGGCAATCCTCCTACTCTTTTCATTATTCTATCGATAGATGTACACCGGCGGTGGCATGGCCTAGCGGTGTAGCACCGTCGCCAGAGGTCGCAAACGGGTTTTGATTCCTTACCCGTACCCGGCAGCACCAAGGTCGCAAATGGGTACCCGTACCCGGCCAGGTACGGGTTCCCGTTCCCTACCCGTACCCGTACCCTACCCGAAATGAGTGACAAACGGTTACTCACCAGTGACTCACGGCCTACCCGTACCCGGCCGCACCAGGGTCGCAAACGGCTACCCGTACCCGGCCGGGTACGGGTAGCTGGGTATCGGGTAGGGTACGGGTATCGGGTACCCGGTTGCGACCTCTGACCGTCGCCGCTTGGCGTACAGGTTCACGGTTCCGAATCGCGTTTCGGAGTCCAACAGCCACCACCGATGTTAACGCTGCGGGCGACGAAACCGCAGCAGCGCGGCACCGCCCGGCCTCACGGTTGTCGATCAAGAGACCCTGGTGTCAGTACGAGTAGGGCACCGCGTTCCCGTGTCGGGGTCCTGATTTGCCAAGGAATAAATTGGCCCGCATGTCAATCAATTTGGGATTATAGATCGCAATGTTCGGCTCCCTCCTGGCAGACAAATGCCCCCGGGCCAATATCGCAAACAAGACGATGTTGGTCTCTTGAGTTCTCAAACTGATTACGTGAAATAAACTTGACGTGGTTTTGGAGTCGTCCCATGTATCGTTTCGCATGCTGGGAGCTTCAGAGAAACATCGGACAGCATACCAAACAACTCCGTGGTACAACCGAAAACACATCGGACATCATACCAAGCATACCCAATGCATGGTCCTCCTGAAACTGAGCCCTCAGACTCAGTGGGGGACTCTTCCCTGGGAAATAAAAAAAAAGTTAAACAAAATAAAAAAAGATGGGCAGCGCAGCAACATTCATTTTGTAATTTACGATCCTCAGCAACCCGCATTGACCTGCGAGGCGAAGTATTTTAAAATGAGAACATCATATCCACCCGCAATGGCTTGGAGAGGCCCTCATCCAGCAGTGGATTGATCAATGGGGCCGTGCAGGCTGCACATTGTTCTGTCATTTGATCTTCATGGCGGTACCCCGGGGTAGCAAATAATACAGAATGGCCGAGGCAATTAAATACTTTTTTTCTGGGACACTATTTTTTCCAGGGGTGTTACTTCACTCCGCGACTGGGTTACCAATCAATTTCGAAATCGGTGGTGCCACTCAACGAAGTCGAAACGCAACGAGGACGACTGCGCCGAAACCCTGAACGCTCGCGGTACGCACCGTAGTGGTGCATCGTGTACAGCTCGTCGAGATGAGTCGATTGCCGCATCGCCGACTTATCAACAGACTCAAAACGACTGCATCACGGACATTGTGCGAGAGCCGGGGTTACTATGGTACCCCGGGGCACCGCCACGAGGTTCATTTAACAGATTTTCTTTTGGACCGAGATAATTTCTCACGCGAAATTGCGTTCCTCACACCCACCACAACCAACCTCCCCACCACCACCACCACCATGGAGATTTTGCAGTCGTGACCGTCGGTGTGTTTCCAAACTGCATTGACTGCCGTGGCCAATTTGTGGTGGGAATGGCCATAGCGAGTGATGTTGTCAGCTGGGGGGGGGGGGCACCGGGTGCGCATTAGCTGCGTGTAGTTACGTCCACACTGTGTGCATTATATCTGAGCCTTTCTGTGGAGATGGTTTTTTAGATTTCCATGGCAACCTCAGCAGTACTCTTGGGAACTGGTGAGAGATTGGGACGCGTTAGCGAAGGTGTCTGCGCGCGTATGCATATTGACGAGACGCGAAGACACAGAATGGCAGCAAAAAGAAAATGTCACGAATTCTCTTCGCGTTTTCACTGCAATCGTTTCAATGGTCGCAACTGCCACTTTTGATCACAGCCCAGCGATTCATTAGCAGATGGACATTTGAATGCGATACACTGGAGTCTTCGTTGCAAATATTTCACGTACCTTTTTTTCAATGGAATATATTCATATATTTTGCAATTGAAGGCAATATTGTGTCGAGATGAAATGTTGAATGTGGCAATGGCACCACCAATAATAATTTAAAAGTGACAAAACATTCTGTGAAAATCGGCCACAGTACAGAACGGAATTATTCAACAACTGAACAAGGAAAAAATCCACATTTAGCATTCACCCAGCACACACACACACCTGTGTTTCGTTTATGGAAATTTTATGTCGCATGAAATTGCCGATTACACCACAAAAAACTACTCTGCTCAGTCAATTTAATCTCAGGGAGGTGGGCTAATTTAAAGAACACAATATTATATATTGCTGCAATTATAAACATGGCACATTCAATCGTCAATGCATGAGTGGCCCAGAACACACGGTTGTTTTCTTTAGCTGGGTAGTGTGAACAAAGTGGGCTCGGCACTGTGATCCAACCATTGTGGATGAGTGCCCAAATACGGACGAAGCTAAAATAAGCGAACGCCTTCAAACCACAAGGTGGTAGCATTGCAGCTTTAATAAAAACCCGCCTGAAGTGCTCGTTTCGTTTACCGATTCCGTGTATTGTTCCAGGATGGTTTAACATCGTGAGGCACGGGATTTTTGGTACAAATGTTATTGATTTATCAATGCCTTCCAGATTTTTTAATCCACGTTTGTGTTATTGGTGAGGTTTTTTTAGAAATGTAATTGCAACTATTTGTAGATAGCACAAGAAATAGGTTTGACTGTTGCGTATGTATTTTTATAGTCTATAGATGTGTGTGTTTATGTGTATACAGCGGGGAGCGGTTAGTGCAGCGGTTAGTGTTCTACGGTCAACACCACTGACGATTATCTGAACCAGTCCTGGGCCTCTCCTAGGTCGACTCAGTCTCAAATGAGTATCTTGTGTGGTGTGTAAACATTGCCACTAGGGAGACAGAGGCGGCTGGGAGTGGTGTTGGCCACCAACCCCTCGTGTTCCGGGTTTCATAGGTACTTGCTAACAGCACTTGCCCCAATAGTTTTTTCAGGCTATATGGGGGATCTTTGTCTTTTTGTTTTACAGTATATTCAACTCGCTCAATTATTTATAAACGCATGTTGAAATGTATCTCAACATATGAAGAGCAAATCAAGCTTCAATACGTTCTTCTATCGAGCCGTCCATATATGACGTCACGCACCTAGGGGGGGGGGGTCAGACATTTGTGACGATGTGTGACGAGGTGCGGGGGGGCTTGAGAAATGTGACGTCACATCAAAATGCGCAACTTTAAATAAATATAGACGACACGTTCTTCTTAATTAAATAGACTTTTTAATACATGTTTTCTCCTACAACATCAGAGTGCAGCGCCACATTAAATACGCACTACAATAACAATAGTTTAAAGCGATTTGAAGCATGTTTATTTTCAAAATGGAAATATGGTTTGGGGGGGGGGGCAGAACTTTGTGACGTCATATTTGAGGGGGGGTCTGACTTTTTGTGACGCCGTGTGACGAGGGGGGGGGGGGTAAAAAATCGTCCAAAATCGCGTGACGTCATTTATGGACGCACGAGTAAGAACGTTACTTGGAGAGAAAAAAAAAGTTGAGGAGAAAGCAATCAAATGTCCAGACAATCCTGAATTTTTTTTCTGCTCAAATACATATTTAGATGTGGCCAGGTGACTCAGGGAATGTTGCTTGTGCCGTGCGGCTGAGATCCAGAGTTTTAATTTTAGGTTTCGGCCAACTGTGATTACGCTATGTTGTCCAGTTTAGTGCTGTCTTACTCTGTGCCTGGTCATTAAAGAGTGCATAATCCTAATAAAAAAAATAAACTTTCACCTTACGTTTGAATTTCACATAATTGTGCCGGGAATTGCTCTTTGGATTTAAACGAAATTATTTCACTGAACTCAACATTTCACCGTTGCGGGGTATGTGGGAAAATGCAGCAGTCCCTAAAATGGATTTTTTTTTAAAGGCCAATTTAAAGGAATCTAAGTACTGCAGTGTTGTGATACCTTCCCCCTACAGGCAGTTATATGCCACAATGTAACACACCGCTCTGAAAGTTCAGTTTCAGTTTTATTTATTAGGTTTAGCCCTGTGAGCCATTCGGCTCTTGACTCGGGTGCAACTGCAACAAACAAAAACATGAACAAAGAACATCTTAAAGTGACGACGCACAACAGAAACATCCAGGAAAAAACAGCAAAGTCTTCCAGAAAAAAGCACCGTATATCAACGATGTCTGCAAAAATCCCAGTGGAATGCAAGTCAAACAATAACAACCATAAGACAATTTAGATTAAAGTTATCAAGTTATCTCCGTACTTCAACAAACAAACATGGCTTAATCATACGTTTTCGAAATCACCAATATACAGCTATAAAAACAATGTAACAGTGATCATAGGAACTGTTGTTCAAATTTAACAATAAACGATATCCATAACATGTACGACCCATCTTTGCAGCCATAGCTTGCAGCCTGAGACACTCCATAACAGCAGGAGGATCAGCAGCAGTATCAACATGTTTCAATGAGTTCCAATTGGATAATGCTGCAATATTGGGAATACATAGGGCAAAGATGAGATGAATGAATACACTGGTCAAGACACTTTTTCTGGCATAAGGTATTCCAACGGTTTTAAGGTAATTTTGGGGTGCTGATTCCAAATCCGGCATCAGTTTTTGTCTATCACATCAGGTTTTTGAGATATTAAATATTGCATTTTCAATAAAAACTGCAGAAGAAAAATATTAAATAAATGTGGATATCGACATAAAATGATATTATAAACACACTATCCTAAAAATACAGCACCATATTTTAACACTAAAGCACTCGCAACAACTTATAATCATAAGTGACAGAGTTAATTTTGGGTAAAATCAATGAAAATGGGGTATGCCGATAGCATAAAAATGATGTGATAGAGCAAATCTGAGATCAGATTTGGAATCAGCACCCTGAAATTAGTCTAAAACAGCTGCAAAAGTCCAGGCCAGAAAAAAATGTATTTTTTTTGTTGACCAGTGATATGCATGAAAAATAAAGAAAGAAATACGTTTTTCAAAGACACCGCTGTAATCGTGTTCGTGTGTGTGTGAAAAGGGCCAGCATTAAGCAATAATGTGTGCAGCTACACCTGATTGTTTAAAGCGCATGTTAAGAGTGGATTTACACGGTGTTTCAAAAATAAATTACACTCACAAGAATTTGGTACAATACCACCAGAAATGTGCCTTCGGGCTTAGGAGACCACCTGGAGAAAATTCCAGGCACGCGTTGACAACGATGGCGAACAAGTGGAGAATCTTTGACTTTTTGAAGCTATTCACATAATTTGTTATTATGTTACTGTGTAGTATTATCCGTTCTTTTTCCATTAAAAACGATAGTCCCAGAAAGTGTTAACATTAAATTTCGATTTAAAGCTTTCGTGACTGCAGGGATTCATCTTCTTGGTTCTTTCGGAAAAGTCACGTAGAATGGAAATAATAAAGTAATAAAAAGAAAACATAACGAAATAGTTATTTATTTAATTACTTTTCTTACTGCTATTTTTTTTCTTATTTCCATTCTACATGACTTTACCGAAAGAACCAAGAAGATGAGTGTTAACATTGTTTTGAAGCACCTTCTATAATCCATTCCACAGCATATTGCCTGGTGCTTATGAAAGTGCACATATTATAGTGAGACGAGATGAATATTTACTAGTGGGTACACATTCCTTTATTTTTATTATTACTAGTATGTGCCCAAGTGGGCATTGCAAATTAAATTAAAATCATTAAAAGTAAAATAAAAATAAAATAAAAATCACGACGTTTCGGAAGCAACACAAGCTTCCGTCTTCAGGTGGAACCGTCACAGCACGATAGCTGTATCATGCTATGACGATAGCTGTATCGTGCTGTGACGGTTCCACCTGAAAACGGAAGCTTGTGTTGCCTCCAAAACGTCGTGATTTTTATTTTACTTTTATAAATTCTAATTTTTTACCTACGCGACTTTACCGAAAAAACCTAAGAATATGAATCCTTGCAGTTACGAAAGCTTCAAATCTAGAATTCAGCCAAAATATTGCCCCAGGACGAGGCCAGCCGAGAAATGGTCATCCTCTTTCATTGGCTGATGCCATCATTGACATTTGTGTCTATCAATACACGCTAGTCCTAATTAGGTTAATCTGCTGTCCTAAATATAGAATATTTGCAAGTTCATTGCCACGTTAATATTTCCATAGCATCCAGTTCATGATCGAGCACACGCATGCAGGAACTTCACACGACCCACAGACCTAGAATCCAAATTAACAGTTGGAAATATCGCTCATAGTTGCCCCTGCCTACCAAAATATAACGTTGCTCGCCTAAGTGTGTGTTTCGGGTTTTACCCCGTAACGTTTGGCATGATGTGTGACGTTTCATTCTGAATCAGTTCCTGAAGAAGCTCCCAACGCGTGGAACATTTAACATCGGACATTATGTCAAATAACAACAACACGCATTATACAACACAAAAACATTGGCGCGCTATATAGCATAACCGCGAAAACATCGTCGCAAAATATAACATTTGTACATTGCAGCGATTTATATGTGCTGGGGATGAGCAGAAATCCAGCGCGTATCTGTTGCAACCCATCTAGAAAGTGTGAATGACAAAACGAGAAAGATGAATGCCCCTGGAGTGAGCAAGGCGATCTCTGCTGTGGTGAGGTCATTGTCTGCAGAGATGACCTTTACACATCCCCAATGTGCAAGCAAACCATATGTGCACATTTGTAAAAAAAAATGTTTAATACAGCAGGCTTTAGCTGGAGAAGGGACGAAAAAAGTTGCTGTTATTTTGAGAAATGGCTCGTGCAATGTACCGGAAATTGTGACATTAACACTTGCTCTCCTTTGTGGGATTTCGTTTCTAACCAGGTACACGAAAATGAAGACGGCTACCAACACGTACATCTTCAACCTTGCCCTG
The DNA here is from genome assembly GCF_965212315.1 of Lampetra planeri. Classification (NCBI taxonomy): domain Eukaryota; kingdom Metazoa; phylum Chordata; class Hyperoartia; order Petromyzontiformes; family Petromyzontidae; genus Lampetra; species Lampetra planeri. Next base: position 28,007,155 of record NC_136110.1, read on the forward strand.
GCAGACACATTGGTCACCACCACCTTGCCCTTCCAGAGTGCCGATTACCTCATGGGCTCGTGGCCTTTCGGAGAGGTGATCTGCAAGGTGGTGATGTCCATCGACTACTACAACATGTTCACCAGCATTTTCACGCTCACGATCATGAGCGTCGATCGCTACATCGCTGTTTGCCACCCAGTGAAGGCTCTGGACTTTCGGACGCCCTCCAAGGCCAAGTTGATCAACATCTGCATCTGGATCTTGTCGTCAGCCATTGGCATTCCCGTCATCGTCATGGGAACGGCCAAGAAAGAGGAGGGTAAGGGTGACTTTAGCGTTTGGAATGTTTTTTTTTCTCTTAGTTTAATTTCATTTTCAGTGTCCTGCCTTTGGGTGGGATTTCTTATCACAAGTTACCAGGCATAGGAGAAGTATTGGCAATATGCTAACGATAACTGTGAAAATGTATGTTTAAATGTCTATTAGGCCTCAACTTAATGCAGCTTCATTTTTTTTAACCAAACTGTCCATGAAAATATTTCTACGAACCATTTACATACTACAACCCGGCATTTACATTTCAATATCACTCTCGGTTGAGATTAATGTAAGACCCCCACCACCCCCCCCCCCCCCCATATCTATTTATTAAATAAAGTCATCAAAATGTGCTTCGGTCAATTCACTGCCAGAGGAATGCCTCCACCAGACCATCACCATCCCTCAGAGTCCTGGATTTAATAATCCACCTCGCAACTGTAACGTGCCGATTTCATTGCTCCATCTCCGCAGGGCACCTACTCGTGGGTGTGTTCCCTGAGCGGGCTGCCACGTCATCATTATTCATAAATCGGACCCAGAATTTGCATTCAAATGGCACTCTCCATTTATATTTACGTCACGCCATCCAATCAGTTTATTTGGTACAGAATGCTGGAGAAATTGTGTTTGCATTAGATTTATATATTTTTTTTATATTGCTCGTTACCAAAAAAAAACATTTGCACAGTTCAAGATATAGAATGGACTGGAAAAGCGATTGACTAATTTATCATCTTTAATCGTAAAGCCATTTATTATTCAAATGTACAGCGCTTTGCCAATCCACTGCTGGGTGAAGGCCTCTTTCAATCCATTTTGGTCCTGGGGGTTGTTTGACCCTACTTCACCACGCTGGTCAGTGAGAGTTGGTGATGGGGGGGGGGGGAGACAAGGTCCAGTTTAAAATCCCTCGCCACTGATGTTAGTGGTTGTTCGAACTGAGATGGCCGGATTCACACAGCATTATCTTCGTGATCTTTTTTGCCAGAATGAAATTGATGAAAAACTAATAATAGGTTCCACCCTTTGGGTCCCATAGATATAACTGCTCAACTCGAGGTACAAATGCTCTCATACTTGCATTGCCTTTGTGGTGTTCGCCCTTTGGCATTCTCTGATCTGACACTGCTGAGACAAGGCCATGAAGAAGGCTGTCTCTGGCGTCGACCAATCGGTTTCAAGGACAATGGATATATTACACTGGTCAACAACAAAAAAACATTTTTTCTGGCCTGGACTTTTACAGCTGTTTTAGACTAATTTCAGGGCGCTGATTCCAAATCTGATCTCTGATTTGCTCTATCACATCTCATTTTTATGCTATCGGCATACCCCATTTTCATTGATTTTACCCGAAATTAACTCTGTTAGTTATGATTGCAAGTTGTTGCGAGTCAGTGACTGCTTTAGTGTTAAAATATGGTGCTGTATTTTTAGGATAGTGTGTTTATAATATAATTTTATGTAGATATCCACATTTATTTAATATTCTTCTTCTGCAGTTTTTATTGAAAATTCAATATTTGATATCTCAAAAATGTGATGTGATAGACAAAAACTGATGCCAGATTTGGAATCAGCACCCCAAAATTACATTAAAACCGTTGGAATACCTTTTGCGAGAAAAAGTGTGTTGACCAGTGTTATCGAAGCATGTTTGCACGTATTGCCACAAGTACGTGCGCTTAATGCAGACGTGATGCCTTGCAAAAGGTATCCATTGGGTGTTTGAACAACTTAACACCTATTTTATTGCCAGAAAGGGTGAAACCTATTCTCTTTTTTATCATCATCGTAATGCATTATTGCGCTAACCACTTGTCCACCGCTCCACCCGTTAATTAGTTGATATGTTCCCATTTTAATTGCACGATTTAAGCACAGCAGGATGGAACACAATACGCCTCGTAAATATCCTGTTGTTTATTGACCCACATTATTGCGTGGATTACAGATGTCATAAAATATTGCACAGTAATCACCGGGATGATTTGTGGTTAAAATGCAGCCCATGCGAATGAATCAAAGCTATTGGAGGTAACTAATTATAACTGAGTAGATCGGGTAAATGTTGAAAACCTGCAAGGAGTGCTTTAGATGCATGACTCACCCAGGCAGTCAATAAAGACGGGTTGAAGTTTTAAAGCCCTGTATGATCACAATGGGATGTTCGCTATCAACAACAAGGCAACTCCTATGACTAATTGGGAATGGGACGCAAGCGTAGGATTGATCACACTGTCGCTGGCCGCCTTTGGGGAGGGTGTATAGTATGAAAGGCTGAGACACCCTAGGAACCAAAGGTTCACTACTGACGATGCGCTCCCCAAATTTCACCAGGCTCACTGTTCATGAACTCTTGGAAGTGCTTGCACAAAGGATAGTAACATCTCATCCTGTGTTCTTGGAATCAAAAGAGCATTTTACATCCTCGGTGATGTGGTGTGTTCATATAAGGTGGTATGCCCAGTGGGCATATGCCACACTTGTGGTGAGCAATGCCTGACAATAGTCAAGTAAACGCTCTACACTGGAGACGAGCGGGTGACTCAGAGGTCTTATCATTGAGCTGTCACTCCAAAGATCCGGGGATCAAATCCAAGTTTCAGCCAACCGTGATTTAAACTGGCTTCTCGAGTGTTAGACGGTTGATGGTCTCAGCACAACAACAATTTTACATCAGATTAAATTTAGTTTTTGAACTTGTAGGAAATAAAAAAAGGCCACTTGAAGCGGGGTTTTTTTTCTTCCTGGAGATGCCCTGTCAAATTTCTCTTTTGCAGCCATTCAACCGCTGACAATCGGGGAACACTGCACTTAAATGTTTCCAAATTGATTCTTAATATTATCACATGATGCCAATAGAACAATTGCAATTAGCAAAACATAACAAAATAAGTAAATGCATTAACCAAGAACTCCAACAAGCAAGAGATAAGACTTTTCTCTCTGTACACTTAATTTACGTCCCGTGCACAATCAAGAGGCTGTCATGGTACAATGGTTAGCACACTGGACTTTGGGTTACCTGTTCAAGCTCCTGACACGGCAATTAAAATGATGGCGCAAGTTGATTCAATGCACTCGCCTCTGTCCACCCAGCAGCATACACGGCAGGTCGTGTGTGAAGGGGTAAAGTTTGGATCCTCCCACCCCTTCTAAGATATCTGGGCAGCGTGGCCGCCCCGTGGGGCATGCAGGGCCTGGGACAAATCACAACCGATGCCTTAAAACTAAACCGGAAGTATCACATCTGACACCGTGATGTGGAAAGCACGTGGCCCCCACAATGCACTGAGATCCCCAAAGCGCCATCCAGATTCGCCGTATCCTCGGGATGGCCTTTGCTGGCCGCTGTAGAAGAGTAGGCAAATTTACTTTCGAGAGGGCCTCTCGATAGCTCCGTCGAGTGGAGGCGCGCTTGCATCAGCGGTGATGTGAGCGAGCAATTGCAGGGCTGCACCTTTATCTTTCTTTGTTTGTGAAGGGAATCAAACGTTGAACCAAATGTACAATTTTTCTGTAAAAACATCTTGTCATACAAGCTGTTCACACCTTTTTTAAATCCTTTATATTAAGTTCACTTGCTTGCTTGCTTGCTTATGACCGTGCAAATTATTCGGTCGTTTTTTAACCCACTTCCCGTGATCCAATCGAGCTGACATTTTGCACACAGACTCGTTGTGCGTGACAATGTATTTTCGTGAAAAAAAAATTCCTAAATTTTACACTTTTTAGGAAAAAATTAATTATATTTAATTACCAATTGCTTAATGGTGGCAGCCATTCATCTGACCCATAGGTGGCAGCCATCTCAAGCCAGAGGACGAGAGGACTCTAGCCGCCACGCATATAAAGGATTTATAGTGAAAAACTTTGTTTTTACGGGTTAATTTTTTTCACGTATACAAAACGTCGGGAATCACTAACAAACGTCGACCGTCACTTTCGATGCGCAGGCATCATCGAGTGCATCCTCGACTTCCCGCATCCTGCCGTGAACTGGGAGAACCTGCTCAAGATCTGCGTCTTCATCTTCGCCTTCATCCTCCCGGTGCTCATCATCGTCGTCTGCTACAGCCTCATGGTGCTTCGCCTGCGCACCGTGCGCCTGCTCTCGGGCTCCAAGGAGAAGGACCGCAACCTGCGGCGCATCACGCGCATGGTCCTCATCGTCGTGGCCATCTTCGTCATCTGCTGGACGCCCATCCACCTGTTCGTGATCATCAAGTCGCGCGTAAGCATCAGCGACACGCCGACCGTCTCGGCCGCGTGGTACATCTGCGTCGCGCTCGGCTACACCAACAGCTGCCTCAACCCCGTGCTGTACGCCTTCCTCGATGAGAACTTCAAGCGCTGCTTCAAGGAGTTCTGCTTCCCGGCCGCGTTCCGCCGCGACCTGCAGGGCTCCAGCCGTGCGTGCGGCAGGCCCAACCGCGGGCAGGCATCGGCCGCGTTCAGCCACACGGAGAGGACTCGGCAGCCGGCGTGACTAGGCGTGGAAATGTCGAGTCTGGCGTCCCAGGCTCGGCCACGCGAGGACCCGAACTCGGAGTTGACGCAAATCACCATGGGTCTGTGAAAGGGGGGGGGGGGGGGACTGGCTCTGCTTGACCGGTGTTGAGTTTAGTTAAGCGGTGGGGGGGTGGGGGGCCACATTTCGCGACGAAAATATTCGGCAAAGGTGTTTTTTTTTCCGATTTAAAGCTTTCGTGACTGCAGGGATTCATCTTCTTGGTTCTTTCGGTAAAGTCACGCTGTCGCCTCGACAGCGTCTGACGCGTCTGACGCTGTCGCCTCGACAGACCTGGTTTCACCTGAGGGACGGCTACTTGCGTTGTGGCCGAAACGTCGTGAGAATTATTTTATCATGTTTTATTTTTATTATTTTATTTCTTCCCTTCTACGTGACTTTACCGAAAGAACCAAGAAGACAAAGGTTTTTTTGTTGTTGTGTGTTTTTGTTTTGCGTCGACGACCATTGACTAACCCCGTCAAAGTTCAAAGCGTCACCGACTCTAGCGAGAGTAAATTATCCAGCGCTGAATGAACTCGGAGACACGGGTCATTGACCAACTTTAAAACAGAGATTGCGATGCTAATTGAGGAATACCGAACATGGTAATTGGCTGTATCTCACTGATTGGCTGATCTGATAGTGTTGGAGTGGGTGGGGGGGGTACTAAATGCATGCCCCTCACACTAATATTTAACAATTGTGATAATAATTGGCCGTTCGAGTCGACGACGCTTAGAGAAATTAGTGCACGAAATCCGTAGATTAAAAAAAGTGACGAATATTTCACAGCTTGTCGCCGTCGATCAGACCAAGGGTGTGACCCCCCCCCACCCCCGGGACTAAATCAACAACTCTTAACTAAATCAACAACTGGTGGGGCGCCTTTGCCTGATGTGGACGCTCCTGCCAGGGCGGTGATTTGTGTGACGCTCACTCCGAGTCGGGCTCAACTTTACGATCTACATTAGATCTTGGGGGTGGGGGTCGTTTTTGTTGTTGTTGTTGTTGTTGAGTCACAGGATGACGTTGAAATCAAAAGCGTGTTTGATCTCTTGCGCGTATTCCGCCAGCAGGTAAACTACCTTGCCTCTCTAAGGCCACAGCCAGCAGTGGCGTGAAGCAAGTAATTGCAGGGCTGCGCCTCTATCTTCAACCCAGGCCACACTTCAGACGTATAATTAGTTTAACAATGATGAAACGATAAAGGTGTATGAATATTTAATAGATTGATGTAATATAGATGATGTTGCCTCCACAAGGCTTGAACAATCTCGTCATTAGGCATCTGTGCCCATTTTACAATTACAGTACCAATCCCAAATTGTGATTGCAGCAAACATCTAGGGTATTCACAGCAGTCTATTCTGTTTATTTCAGGCAGGCCTTCCTTTAACCACAAACATTGTAACCACCGGCACATTGAAAATAAATACATTTCAACTTGCAATTTTCGAATAGGTGAACCATTTTCAACGTGGTTTTAATACGACACGTAAAATTACTCTTTGAAATACGTTGAACACAAGCCATTTATGTAGGGAAAAAATATGTAATTTAAATCGTTGGCGTGTTGTTAAGTGCATATCAAATATTTGTCTCGTATAAAGTATCACCAAGATGGGTGGAGATTCTACAATCTACTAGCAGAATGTGCTGCATAAGCTCGTGTTGTAATATACGGCGTTTCAGGTCATGTATATGTTGCTGCAATGCAGAATGTTCTTATCTTTGTTCTTGCTGAATTCCACTAGTTATTCACGAGACAATGAACATAAAAACAGTGAATATAGAATATATATATATAACGCTTTAATCTTCGTTAGCAATGTTTCTAACGGTTATGTACGTTGAACTTCTTTCGCACCGTGCGTAGCCAACCGTGCAAATCAGAGGTGCCGGGTAAAGACAACAATATAAAGATGGATGCTTTCCACCTTTTACGATATTTAGAATCTCAGTGCATTCCACACAGTCTCGTCAACTCTACCGTATGCTTAGGCTTCCCCCCTCTTCACTTCCTCTTTCCCTTTTGCAGAATAATCGTCATCATTTCTGCATCTTGACCCTCTTAGGATATGCCCCGCATAACCCGCCTCACTTTCTTATGATCATTTTTGACATTTCCTGCTTACAGCCATTCCCTATCAACAACCTCCCCATTCTGATTCTTGTTGCAAGAGCTTACTCTGACTTGGCCGCCTTTCACATCGCCACATCTCCAACACATTTATCCTTCTCATCCCATCCTTCCAGAATATTCTTGTTTCGCTTGCACATTCCATTACATTCCACACCGAGGCTTTCAATATCTCCCTCCTTGCTTTTTTCTGTTTAGCGCCTGCAATGTGACTGTTCTGTGCACATTTTTCAAAAGCTGTCTTGGTCATTGTGGTTCTTATCCTCAAGCCTTATCCACACCAACAAAAGGCAATCAGATTTATCACCCGTTCCATCAGATCTTCTCGCAACCATACAATATGAGTTGGTACTCCACCTGTGCGAATTGCCACGATCTTTGTCTTCGTAATGTTGACATTCATACCACACCACCTACCAGCAGCATTCATTCCTGGTGGCTGGCCTTTGAGTCCACAATAGCTACCATGTCAACTGGCAAAAGGCAGAGATTATTGATTACATACCCCTCAGCGTTTAACCCATGCTGTACACCCTCCACCGCATCTCTCATCAGGTATTCACTAAGTATTTTGAAGCGATATAACGCCGTGCCGCAACCCTGTCTCGCAATTGTATCGATTTGAAAGCTCATTTCTTTAGAACTGCTTTTTGTGCTTGTGTGTATGTTGAACTTCTTTTGCGCCGTACGTGGCCCGCCGTGCTAATCAGAGGTGTTTAGAAAAACAATTATTTACTTATTTTATTTTTATTATTAAATATAGCAACAAAAAATTATATTATTTTATTTGTATTAATAAATAACATAAAAAGTATATATATATTACTTTTTATTTTATTTTTCTACCTACGTGACTTTACCGAAAGAACCAAAGAGTATGGATCCCTGCAGTCACGAAAGCTTCAAATCAAAATCAGAGGTGTTTAGTTTGTTGTCCTTCCACCACACCTCCGATTGGCACGGTTAGCTACATACGTTGCGAAAGAAGTTGGACATACATACATGCATGCATACGTAATAACGCATTGGCATTATCGTGGGCAGTATTATACACTATGTGTACATGTACAATATATAAATACATGTTCATTTTTAATTGCATCGTACACGCACATCCCGGTGCGGCTGCTGCTCTGCTCTAGGTTGGAGAGAACTTATCTTATTTGACATTTAAACAAAACGATGATATTCTGTGGACTCTCTCAACCTTTAACACCGGCTCTTTGTTTACATTGACAACAGCACGATATTGATTTTAAGCCGTTTCTCGAGCACTGAGGCTCGAGCAGACAATGCCAGAGGGCACATTGAATATTACAAATTGCATCTGAGCAGACACGTAATCACCCTGAGATAGTCAAAAAACGATGCCAGTGGTTCCTAAAGAGTATTTAAAATGTTTGAAAAAATAATGTCCTACGTGTCTCTGATTTGCATCTTCTTTTTTCGTCATCGACCAAATTGAATTGTTCAAGCATGAAAGGATTCTGGAGATCAAGGGTGTTTGCTCTGTCCGAAGGCGTTGTTTTTTAGAGCCATTCAATGTACGCAAAGGACAGGTCACCGCACAACCATGTTTTCACACCGTGCCATAGCACGAAGTTACTCTGCAGCTTGACTTGCCTGCCCAGGGCTAAGCCAGGAATGAACCCATCCACACACCTACTGAGCAGCACACTGCAGTCTTTATTTGCACGTTGATCGGCCCAGCACGCATATGAAACGCTTGGCACCAAAACATGTAAAGTGAATGGAGTAGATCCTGCTGCGTAGGTTGCTCCACGGTTGTGCAGTGCATCTCTCCGGTGTGTTTGTCGGGTTGTTATACCGAGTGGTGTCGAGTCTGCATCTCGATTGAAGCCTTGTGCACACGCTGGACAACTCATTTCATTCATGTTGCGGCACCCCACAACATAAGCATCGCACCTTTTGTGGTGTTCGACGCGATGCGCGACGTTTCGTTCCTTGTGCTGGGAGCTTCTTCAGGATACGACATATTGAGGCAGCATACAACGTGCGGCACAACCCCCAAAAAAACACATCAGAGGGAATTGAGAGAATATCGACAAACATGAACTGTCAGGACCATAACACGTGCGGCTCGTCCAGCTTTGCAATGAGCTGTCAGTTTGCATCTTTGTTGAAGCCTTGTGCACACCCTGGATTGCTAATTTCTCTCATGTCGGAGGGTGGCCCGAGTAGGCTGTGTTATGTTCTTCAAATGGCAACTATGAGTCGGAGGGAGCGATGCTCACGCTGTTCATTTCGCGATCCGTTCGACGAAGCCCTCGGCGCTTGTTGTTCATGAAGCAGCAGCCTGATGTGCCCCATGCACAACTGACCCACCCCTCCTGTGCGGGACGATGCCATGTTCCCTTCCAGGGCTCTGAGGCGTGAATCGCAGCAGCAGCAGCAGCAGCAGACAATTGACGCTCATTCTGTGATTGTGTGCAACCTATTGGCTGACGGGGAAACACCACGACGCTTTGATCCAACTGCATGCCGTGGTACACTTCCCCAGTCCCAATCTGTTTTGCAACAACAACAACAACAACAACGCAGAAACTGCCGAGGAAGACGATGATGCCCACTCCCTTTCCCCCTGGGGAAGATGCCTTGATAAAATATTGACAATAACAATGATCGCATGGCTTCACATTTACTTTGGCGAAGCATGCATTGTTCTGTACCTGCAGATGAACTCTCAATGCTGACATTTTCAGATGGCTTGCTTTACGCATGGAGATGCGAGCTGGTAATTCGAGGATCTGTTACTGAGATTTACAATGTTTCTCGCAAGCGGCGATGTTTCTTCACATAATGTATTAACTTCCGAGTGACATTTCACAATATGTTGTTAACATACTTACGACGTACCCTGGATATATTTTATGGAACAGAACTGTACTATGTTTATATATTTAAACACAAATCTGGATGCACATATGTTTTGCACACCATAGCTATGTATACAATGTTATTTCACCTTTGAAATAATGACAACCTCAAGGATCCAAACACATTTCTCTGGAAGTTCCTGCTTTAAAAAAATGAACATTTTGAATCTACCCAGGGTCTTATTCAGACATAATAAAAATGCCTCTGCCAAATGCAAAGAAGCTATTTTAACAGTCATTGAAAAGGTTCATAACATGGTGAAAGTTACGATTGCAATACTATTCCACAACGATGGGTTTTTTTATTGACATTGAGCTCAGCTATTAAAGTGAAATGAAGGTTTTTCTGCCTTAAACATTATTTAAATGCCTTGGAACAGCCCAACCCAGATCTTTGTACAATATAGCACCAAATTTGGTCACACAGATCAATCCTGCTGAATCGGGAAGGGTTCTAATTTGAAATAAGTTTGCTTGTTCTCCCTGTGGTCGTGTGGATTTTTATCCGGGTCCTCTGGTTTTTCACTTCACATTTAGAAACATGCGTTTCGAGTATTTGGCTGCTATACATTTTGACACGATTAGCCACTTAATTGGGCTATCATTTGTGGCCTGGTCGTTTCTTAAAAAGTGCTGTATAGCTCAGTGGTCCTTACCTGGTAAAATAATAAAAAATGTGGTCAGTTTTAACCGTTTAAATAAGATGTACGTGTTATGCAAATTTCACAACGTTCATTTGCCGATTTGATCATCTTTACACCTCACTCATTACAATGAGAACTTGAGTGCACGCTGCCAGGACAGTATTTGTGTACAGGTCGGTACATTACTGAAGAGCAGCCGTGGCCAGCCGGCGTCTCCCAAGCCGCATGCGGCTTTATTAAAGGGGCACAACACAGAAGACACTCTCACAGCAGTAGCCAAAACATAGTTAATGTCTCCCGTGCTGTGCCAAAAACTGTCGATATATTAACACATATATACATTCAATTGGCTCTTTGCAGAACCCGCGGGTACCTGCTCTAAAAAAAACACACTCTTTCTTTCAGCATGCTGTAGTGCTGCAGTTTTACCCAATCGTCTCATGAATATATCACTGATGTACCATCAACGGGACGCATCTCCTTCATGAATGGAAAATTCAAGACGAGCCACAGTAGTGATGATTGTGGCCATGCAACTCAAGCTATGGGCCACCTCGTAAACCACGGTTGCCTGCGATCCTTCAGTTGGTGAGGAATATCAAAACGACAACAACTCTCTCCTGAAGCCCTCTGATCGCTAGCAGACTTTGACATTGGCATTTATTTCCTTAACATATTGCCATACGCAGGAATAGAATAGAATGAATGCGTCCATAACCCAGATAAATAAGTCAAGCAATTCCTAGGCCAGATGGATAAGTCACTGGCACAGAAAATTCCTCTGTTGATCACGCATATTCTGTTCTGTGAAAAAATTCACGAAAAAAAATAGTCTCCTTGCTACGAACCATACATTGCCGCGATTGTTTTCCGATGTGGTGAATGTTAATTGCCTAGCGCAATTAAAGCGTCGTCGAGTTAGTACAGAGGCCAACGTTACCTTCAGCAAGTCGCAAAGGTGCAAAGCGACGTGGTGGTGGTTGTTTAAAAAAAAAACTCTACCAAAGATGAGACCGCTAGGATGACCTCTGGTGCCATTCTCCCAGAGGTTTCTGTGGCCACTCCACGTTACTCCAATCTCCACCCACACTCCACACACACACCAATACCCAATTATGTGTGTGGTCAATGCGTGCGTTGCTTATAAGAGCACAAGTTTGGATTGCGCAAAAAAATATCACTTGTTCACAATGTGTAGCTTTTTTATTATTATTATAACTGTGCAGCTGTGAAAAAGTTTACCTGCTTACTTGCGTTCCCAGTGCGCTCGATTAATCTGGCGCCGCGTGTGTGCGTGTGTTTATGGCTCTTAAAAAGGGCGGTTTGTGAGTCGTGTACAATTGTTGTGTGATGCCAAGGTCCTCGAAAACGCATAACAAAACCAAGACTTGGGACCGATGCGTGAAATTGCACTTAAGATTGTCTTAAGTGGAAGTTTTTTTTGTTTCGTACAATACTGTATCGCTGCTTTAGCGGTCACAATGAATGTGTAGACATTTCAGAACTCTTGAACAACACAAATGATGTATTTTAAAAGGGTGGCATGGCTTTAATGCACTCATGTTTTGTTCTGTAAAAATGTGTGACATGCAGTGAATCACATCGTTTAAAGCTATCGTGGGATTGCACGGTGTATTATCGATATTATAAAAATACAGCTTAATTTTTTTGGAATACGTTATAGCTCGTGATCGTGATACATTTGTGTGCTGTATTATCTTGACGTGTATATATTGTACCAACATGATTGCCTTTCAGTGAAACACAATAGTACAGTCAACTTTTTTTGTTGCAAGAACTGTATACCTTTTGATCTGTGTGAGAGTCTCAGTAATTACATTCAGATGGGTGCAAAGAGCATTATTATAATTGTATAGTAATGAGAAATCTTATTTGCATAAGCTCATATATTCTGGAGCACAGTTCAAATAAAACCCTGGCCTGGATTATGTTATCGCCACGGGCTCGGAGTCATTTTTGCAAAACGTTTCTCATGCAGGTCAATCTATGTTTTAATTAATGTAGACAGTTGCTGGAGTTAAATAAACTGTGAGCAAATTAAACTTTCCTCACCGCGAAAGACTGCTCATTTTAAATTGGAGACCATATTTGGGGGAGACTATTATTACAAATGAAATAGGAATGAGAAATAATTAACTCATTAATGACTACATCCATATTCTTGGTCTTTCGGTAAAGTCACGTAGATAGCTTCAAATAAAATAACAAAAAATAACATTCACGCGTAAACATACATTGTCTTCAAAAAGAAGTATTTATGTATCGAAAGTAGAGACGTATTTTGATAATCTTGAGTTTTAAATGCTTTATACAACCGCTGTAAACGAATCTAGATTGTAAATACATTATTATGAACGCGTACAAGAAATGTAATACGAACATACAGAGTTATAGTCAACTTCTAACACCGATGCACTCGCTCTATGGTGAACGTGACAAGTATGATAATTAGGCCTGATATTCAGCCGCGGATACTTTTTGTGTACGTCGATTCAAATCTATTTGACTGCCACCCATCTGTGTGCGTGTGCGCGCTGCGCATATATAACACGTGATATTTAAAATGGAACAAACCAGTACTTATTGGCTTTTTTCTGCAAAAATGCATGTGGTTAATTGTGGTGGAATCCAGTGAAGAGAGTGAACTTGTGCTGTGCAGTACAATTGTTTTTTCTCACGTCCGGAATACTTCGTCGTCTATGATTCTAACACTACAGCACATGGTCACGTGTAGACTACAGTTTGGTCTGTTGACACTTTTCGCCTTAGCTTATATAATATATGAGAAAGTTAATGTTAAAATATATGAATAAACGTGTGTGAAAACTGAGTCGTAATTGTCATTTTATCACAGAAATGTCAAGACACTCATGTCAGTACCATTTTTGCAATCCATATGTTTTAATGTGGGGTGGGAGGGGGGCGGTTGGCAAGAAATGTAAATATTCTCTCAATTATATCAAAGTTTACTCAAGTTTATCATTTAGTAATGATCTATCGGTCCGAACATGATAATCACGAAGATGTGTATTTATCCTGTTGTGATTGCAGAAATGTAACTGTGAATGGGAGATCGTATGTTAGAATTTTATCTCAGACAACATTCTAATTTCGTATGAAAATTGAAATCTGGCATCAAATTTAAATGTTTATTAAGCCTATATATGTCAGAATTTTTTTTTGCATTAATGAAGGCCACTAATTTTAGTGAACATATATAATCAGCAATTTATATATTATTTTTAGTTTTTTTTATTTATTGCCAAAGATTAAACTGCAAACAAAATTTTTGAGAATTCAATAACTTCAAAATGCTTTTAAAAAGTGCCAGACTTATTATAACTCTTCATTATAACGCTTCATGAGAAGAGTTATAATAAAGACCAGGTACCAGCATTTGATTGACAAAGGGCTGAATATAATGATTACAGTATATAAGTTTGGTCAAAACATATACTTACATTAATGTCTTCATTTTACTGTTTTATATTTTTCTCTACTTTCCCATGTTTGAATACCATTCGGTTATGACATGTTTTTTTATGTTTTAAATTAGGTGGTTTTCTTTCGTCTCTTTGTTGATAAATAGTGTACATATACTGTACATCAGAACTGATTCATGTCAATGGCACGATATGCTTCTGAAAATTTGCTTTGATGTAAGAAGGTCATGGCTACATTTCTTAAAGCAAACTCACAACGAGAACACTATGGCTGTCCAACGATAATGAATAAATGTGGAATATTTTTTGCGTGTATTTGGGTATATTTGCCCAACATCATGTTGATATGCCAATGCTATGTATTTTTTTCAAATAGCTTTGAAGCCAAGAGGTGTTTGACTTCAACCGGATGACATTGGTGCAATGGCCGTGTGCCCATGTGCTGTCGACAATGTCCTCTGCCTATGTTGTTTTCATATTTTATCACAATATATGGGAAAGGTTGAGGGATAGGGAAGCAATTCGAGATATGTTCCCTGCCACGTTTGTCACATTTTTACTCAGGATTTGAATTCATAGAATGACACAACGTGGTGTTTTTCCATTCTAGTTTTAATGAATATGAATCGGGATGTGATGGAGCCATTGGTATTTATTGAAACAAAATCTTTACATTTATCAACATTATATGAGAATACAGTGCACGATGAAACAAAATGAGCATTTTCAAGTGCACACTATTTATGTTATATCCGTGTTGACTTGTAAACTGTGCCCGTACTTTTCAGCTGTATGGATTGAACGCACATGACACAATCCGACATAAGCGAGATCGATATTTAAAATCGTTATCAGTACTGTCATAAAATAACGTAACTTTAAGCGTCAGTCCATTTTAACGTGGTATTATATCGAGCCCAGAATAACAATTTCACAGGCTGATTCTACATTTTTTAAAAATAATACATTATAATATAATCTGCATGCACATTTATCACGTCCGAGTTCACGAAGTAAGGATTCAGGTGGCTACCTTACACTCCAGGAGTTTCTGGAAGTTATTCCTAAAGTTTACATCGAGGAACGCGTACAGGAACGGGTTGAGGCAGCTGTTGGCGTAGCTGAGGCTCGTGATGAAGTAGGAGATGCCGACCACCACAGGGGTCTCCTGTAGATTCCCAGTGAGGGCTATCACCGTACTCAGGTGGTAAGGTGTCCAGCAGAAGAGGCACACGGCCAGCACGATGAACACCATGATCGTGACCTTCCTCTTGGCCTTGTCCAGCGCCTTGCCATTCGTGTTGAGACGCATGTTCCTCAGCTTGTACAGCATGGTGGTGTAGAGGATGCAAATGGTGGAGACGGGGATGGCGAAGCCGAAGACGAGGGTGTAGATGCGGCTGCCCTTGAGCCAGTTGAACTCCGGCTTGGGGAAGTCGAGGCTGCAGTGATTCCTGTCGAACTCGTCCACGTACGTGCTGGCGAAGATGGTGAACGGGAGGATGACGACCGACACGAGCAGCCACACGCCCCGGCTCACCAGCTTGGCGTTCCTGTAGGTCCTGCGGGGCAAGTTCTCCGATTTGACCGTCGCCGTCACCACGAAGAAGCGGTCGGCGCTCATGACCGTGAGGAAGTAGATGCTCGTGAACATGTTGTACTGGTCGATCGAGAGGATCACCTTGCACATGGTCTTCCCGAAGGGCCAGTCCTGCAACAGGTGGTTGGCGATGTTGATGGGCAGCACCAGGGTGAAGAGCTCGTCAGCGATGGCCAGGTTGAGAATGAACATGTTGGTCACCGTCTTCATTTTGGGGGCGCGCAGGATGACGTAGATCACAGCCGTGTTGCCCGTCAAGCCGATGGCGCAGATGACGGAGTAGATGATGGGCAAGGTGATGTAGAAGTCACTGTTGTAGTCGACGTGCGTCCTGTTCGTTCCGTTCGCGCTCACCGCTGTCTCGTTGAGAAACGAGGTCGCGTTCGCCTGGGTCCAACCTGACCCCGGGGCCTCCATGTCGAGGCGTCGCTTCTCTCTCTCTCTCTCTCGCTCCGTGTTCGTTCCTTCCTGCCTCCCTCTGTTATTTATGAATGAACGAAGTTTCTACCCCGCGTGGATGAAACCACTGCGCACGCCAGCAGGCTCCCGTTTCTTTTTCTTCTTCCAGTTCAATCCGTCCTGTGCCGTTAATGCGAACACGCTTTGCTAAAACGCCATCCAGTATGTGCATGTACGTCGAACCTCTTTCGCAGCGTGCCTAACCAACCGTGATAATCGGAGGTGCGAAGGGGGGGGGGGAAGACAACAAAACTAAACACAGAAAGCAGTTCGAAAGAAATAGGTTTTCAATCTGAGTATCGAGTTGGCTCCTTCCTAGGCAGAAGTTTAATCGTCGCGAACCGATTGAGACGATCCTTTTCCGACCGCTCCAAACGCCTCCCGAACCCACAGCGTAACTCCCAACGCGGAGAGCAGAAAACACCACGGCTCTGAGCAAACGCCGTAGCTAGTTGCGATGCGGGGCCGCGGCGGTAGGAGGAGTGATCGACGGAACTTAGAAGGACGGCTGCGTGTCCCTTGCTCATCTCGTTACATCGCAGCGGCTGCGGCGTCCGTTTGAGATGGACGACGATTCAGGCTCTTGTTACGCCGAATTAACGCCAACAGAAACATTTGCTGAGAGGGTAGGGGGGGGGGGTTTCTTCCATTTGTTGGGGTTGGGTGGAGTGGGGGGGGGGATCGGAGGGTGGCTGGCATTGTTGTTGATGATACGGGATGAGAGAGAGAGAGAGAGCCGCGTGTGTGCGAAGGCGGCGATTGTCATCTAGCCGGAGGCTACTGCGCTGTCCCTTTCAGCACCAGCGCGGCGGCGAGCAGGGGATGGGGTGGTGGCTTCTTCCATCCGGAGAGGCGCGAGAACCTATGTGCTGTAGCACAGAAAGACAAAGATGCCACCGCGTAGCCTTAGACAGACAGTTAGGGGCAAGTGTTGTCAGCGAACAGCTATGAAGGCCGCAACGGTGCACGAGGGGGTGGGGGTGGCCAGCACCACGCCCGACCGCCTTTGTCTCCCCAGTAGCGATGTTTACACACCGCACTAGGTGGTCATTTGAGGGTGAGTCGAGCCGAGGGAAGGTCCGGGACCGGGTCAGTTAATCGTCACTGGCGTTGGCCGTAAGCGGGAATCGAACTTGTGGGTCGCCGGGTTCGTAGTAGTGCAGCGCGCACACACACAGACGTACCGACAATGGGAGCACACATTGTCACGTTTAATCGTGTTCTCTGTCAAAGTACCCAGCTCCCCTAGCGTCCAATACAACTCATGCAAACAAACGAATGTTTATCTTTTTACCCGTTAATTACTGCAATAGCATGAATATCCTCTATCACCCGCTACCCGACCAATAAGATATTGTATAAATATGAAGCAATTTATTTGCGGTATTATAATTAAGTATAGCCTTTTTAATGCATCGTCTGTACAGTAATTGGATGAAGTCTATAGCCATACGCTTTGCCTAATTCGTAGGATCAAACAGCTATTGTCTCTACAAATTGCCTATTGCCTCTATAAATACGTTGACATCTGTACATACAAGTATGTATGTGCATGCACATGTATGTAAGTGTGCGTGCGTGCTGTGTGTGTGTGATATATGCGTGATTGCGTGTGCTGGGTATAACAGCCCGTGTAAGCGGCCGTACCTGAGCTGGCCACGCGTGTGCGCTGAGCTGCAAGTCCACACTGCTTGTGGCTCTTGGTATCACCGTGTAGCCAGAATCCCTCCAAAGTGCCAGTGGCGCTGCGCAGCGCTTTGCAGGTTGCTTTATTATCATCCAGCGTGGGGCGATGTTACGTGTGACACCGTCTCCGAAGTCACCAACTGCCGACCTCAAACCTGTGGGAGAAAAAAAGCACCGCAGCGGCCATGTGTTTTTGTTGTTGTTGTAAGGAGAACAATCTATAGAATTAGAATGTCATTTTCAAATGTATAGATGACCGTCCATTGATGTTGGTTGACGTGCGGGGAAAGAGTGGTGAGTGAGTGAGTGAATGGTAGGTATTTCCCCCCGCCAAAAAAATAAAAATATAACGAGGAACAATTATGTTTCAGCCCTCACATAACGGGACCGCAATATGCTCGTGGCATTGAACTACCGTCCCCTCTCCTTCGAGTTGCAAGTACAATCTGTCCACATTTAAGAAGGGTGAAAAAAATCTGCACAATTATATATATGTACGTTTCTGCGAGCATAAAACCTCACGAGATCACTCATCCCATTGTACAAATACATTTGAATATTCCTCGAATTATGTTCCCAAATGTTCAACAATGCGCTAAATAACTAAAACTGGTTAAATATGTATGTATATATTATTTATTTCATGTTCGCTGCTGCAAGGATGAGTGGTAGCCACATGTTCATGAGGATATAGAAACTGCTTCAGCAGTCCATGTATGTATGTTGAACTTCATTTGCACCGTACGTAGCCAACCGTGTTAATCAGTGGTCCTTTTTTATGGTATTACTCTTTCACACCATAAAAAAAAACTTGCAACACCACCCATATTAATTACCATCATCAAGGGAAGAATAGTGAATTAATATCCGACCCACAGATCAAATCTGCAGATTTGCTGTCCATTGCTGTGAGGTATTGGAGAAGGGAGAAATCCTCAGCCCAAACAACATTATGGGGCAGAAGAGATCTAACCCTGTGATGGAGGCTAAGCCTCAAAGGTTGGAGGAATTAATCAATCACGCCCTGTGAGTAGCTGGTTGTTGTAGCACCTGCTGAAGAGAAACCCTAGGTTGATCCGGAGCATCTCGCAGTTGCGAGATGTTGACTATTTCGTCTGGTATGCAGGAGGCCGTGGGTTCGATGCCGACCTTGAGTTTGCATGTCTCTCTCTCCCCATGACCGCGTGGACTTTTCTCCGGGTCCTCCGGTTTTTCCCTCCTCATTTAGAAACGTGCGTTTAGAGTGTTTGGTTGCTATAAATTTCCACGCGATAAGCCACTTCGTTGAGCTATCATTTGTGGCCAGGTCGCTTCTGAAAAAAAGCTGTATAGCTCAGTGGGCCTTAGCTGGTGACAAAAAAAATCGTTGAAATAGTCTACTTTCTTGGGCTGCTGCTGACTTGATTATATTATCCTATCGTATACTTGCTGCCCATCACTGTCTCTTGAATTCTGAAAATCGTTTAGTTTCTTAAACGGCTTCGCTCTGTTGTTTACCGTCCGTCAAAGCTAAACACAAACTTCAGGTCTGACTTTGATCGTAATTTAAAAGCAGGTGTCTCCTCCACTCTACTCATTACTCATGATTTGAACATCGATTTTCATAATTATTTATCTAAAACCATTTCAACCACCATCTAGTCTGTCTTGGAATCCATAGAACTCTCTCACCTAATCTGTCTCATAATCCTATAGCCGCACTCGCAATCTCCGTCATCACCAGCACCAAATCTATCTCTGTCACCGCCACCATTTCGCCTGTCACTTTTAACGATAACCACCTCTAGAACTTCTCCTTTCACTCCCTAGGCCACCTCCTTCCAGGTCCCAAATCTCATTCCGCCCACCAGACAGCTGTCTCCTTCACGTCTCTACTCCTGCGTTCTGTCACTCGATCCATGATTTGCGTAGCCCTCCCGCCCAAATCCTTCCGGCGAGCACTGCAATGCCACATTGTCTACTGCAAGCGAATGAGCTCACGCCTCTGAAGTCTGACACGTATTATACAACCTCCTTGGTACGTCTGGCAAGCAATCACCACGTGTGTGAGCGATAAATCATTGCTAACAGTTGAACTTTTCTCTCTGTAAAATAAATACGCGCAATTTTTGTACTGCATATGTGGCACATGGTGTCAGTTAGATGGCTGATGAAGAGAGCTCAATGCTTACCCAAGCAGGTTAACACAGAGCCCCCGCCGCCCGCCCAATGCCCTTTCACCCCTGATTTTGGCCGGAAAACCAACATCGTATTCGCAGCGGTGAAGTTGCCAACCTGCGAGACAGTGAGAAAACGGGCTGAAATGAAAAGCGTTACTTTTTGTTTTGCGTACAGGAGCGAGGGGTTCGAGCTGGAGTCTCAGATTCAAAAAAAGAAAAGCCAACTCCAAGACGTCTCCACGTCCATTGTCGTGCGCCCGTTGGCACCTGAATTGACTGATTTGTCTTTATTTTTTAAACAATTAACATGTAGCCACCGAACTGGACATACGCTCCACAGTTGGGAAGCTGCTTCACATAGCATCATCAGATGCAGCGACATTGCGACTCTAAATTCAAAGCGCAATGTATATTTGATCACAAATTAAATGCGAGCGTTCCCCAGCAAGAAACAACATGTCGCATTACAAATGTCTGCATTTGTTATGAAATTCAATTTTGCAAAAGGTGGCTCGAGGTTTTGCCGTCGAGCTCTGCTGTGCGCTTTTTGGGGTCGTGTCGCGTGTCCTCCCGGCGTGACATTTAATCTCACGTGCCAAACACTGCACTGCATAACCTGCAACCACATTAGAGAACTATTATATGAAATTACGTCACTTCATATTGTACCAATAAAATAATTAAATTACCTTAAAATATTACATAAGCGTGTGTCTTCCCATTTCAACCTGTTAGATTTAGCGCTGCATTTGTCGCAATGTATTACAGAACAGCATTTGCACATCAATATCATCTCTTGCAAAAAATAATTATTATATTATACGTAAGCAAATTATTTTCTTCTTTCGAGGTAATTGAGCCTTATTACCACATCTGTGAGAGTAATTGTGGTTTTAGTTTCGTGCTTCGAAGTGTTTTTAATTGCATTCGATGTTTGGGTCCTAATGCTTTCTTTTAATAAAGTCATATCTGTCAAAACAAAGTCATTACACATTTCTTTTAAACACTTCACTTTGCCTCTTTGTATACAGGTAATACTAAATGATACATACAATCTGTACATCGATTTATTAAAATACATAATAGCGACACGTCGATTGCAAAACTCACACTTATTAAGTGTATAACATCTTTTGTGTATTTTTAATGGTTTGTTTTTTTGTAGGATCCCTAATGAGGTCTACTTCAAAATGTGTGGTATAGTGGCAATTGTCATGCTGTCTCCTAGATGGTGTCCCATGCCGCAAATTAAAATTGTGGTTATTTTAACTAGGAACAAACATTGCATATTTATAAAAAATATTTGAATAGAGGGGACATCCATTAACATTAAATTCTCTGCAAAATAAAACAAATATATATATATATTTAAAACGTGCATTTCTTAAACTGAGGGGACATCCTATATACCTCAGATTAATTACGTGAACAAACAAAAATGAGATACAATTCTGTGGCATGCTTTGTCCATGGCAACTGAAAAGACATTTTAGTCTGCACTTTAAATGATCATTATAACTTTTTTAGTAAACAAATTTTAAACATTTTTTGCCGTCATCATGTTTGGTGTTAAGATGTGAACTCTATTGCAAAGTGTTGCACTATTACCTCTTTGCTGTTGCTGGTTATGTGGTCTGTGTGTTTTGTTGCACCACCACCATCATTATGTATACCTCACTTCCCGTGCAGCACACAATTAATAACAAGAACAACTCTTGGTAAGGGAGTGATCGCATGCCACATGCAAAGTGGACGTAACAATGAATTATGGACAAAATTCACGGGGACAATTGAGAATAAACTAAATTGGAACGCTATATTGTGCTTGAGATTCCACTTTCTTAATTCACTTAAATTGAGTTATTCATAACCTAGATGTCTTTCATTTAGTCTTAAATTAATTAAGAGTGGGTAAGCTGTTCCCACGGTAGAATCTTCGCTGTTACAATGCATTTATTTTGACCCAAGATCTCATTTGAAAAACAGACTTGTGACCTCAGAGGGCTCTCCCCATATTTTAAAGAAGCGAAATTAATGAAACCAAATTGATTCATTCGTAGAGCATTGGCGTGGGTATACATGAACAGCATAGCCGTATCCTTCATACTCTGTGAATCAGAATATCACTTTGTGGTGAACTTTAAGTTCGGAAAAGACATTCTCGGGCGAAATCATTCACGAGGACCTTGAACAGCATGTAGCCTGATGAATCACAAGGGGAAACAACGTCCGTTTATATTTTCATTGTATCACAGGGAATAAGAGATGTATACAAAAAAGGTGTTACATAAATGTGCTCGCTATTTTCAAAAGCAAAAAAGTCTGTGAGTTCAACAAATGACGTGCCAGCACTCTGATACGAACGTCAATAAGCTTGTCATGTTTGTTCTAACAGTGTGACTGTAATCACAAAAAGGTAATGGCAAAAATGTGAGTGGTCCCAAATTATAGCACTGCTTTATTTCAAACCAAGACATTCAATGTAACGCAATTCAACAACCTAGGAAACAATGTTCGCCAGAAAATATGCCTTCACTTAGCAGCTACTAAGTGCAAAACTATGTGCCCATTACAACTTGACATATCTTAGTGTGTCTACCACTGTTCCATTCTTCAGATTGAAGTGAAATGCATTGAATATTAACAAGAATTATGAATAAATAAAAATCTAACAAAGTAACAGCAATACGAGCACAGTGTAACAAAAATTTTTATTCAAACAATCACGTGCTAATAATCCACGTGGACCACTTTGATACTGTGTCTCAAGTGCACCTCATGTGAAAACTCAGCCAGCCATGCCAAGATCCCCGTGCCCTTCGCCGAAGATATTCGCCCCAAGTCCACAACGTGTGGAAGCTGGAAATCTGTGACGAGTAAACCAACGTAACCACAATGGATGCCCCCCCCCCCCCCACTTTACCTGAAGCCACGTGAGCAGTTGGAGTTTCCAGCCCTGAGCAGTGCGCGTCAGCACTGATGGGCGACTGCAATCGTGACGTTTGCCAGCGGGTCGCTGTCACTGTTCGCTTGGTCATTGCGCCCTGGTGCACCAAAGAAGACCCTGTCAACATTCTCGCCCACTGGCCCAGTTACCCCCCCCCCCCAATCCCTTATTTGTTGCTAAACATTGTTGGGGATGTGTGGGCGGGATGTTGTTCTCGCTTGGGCTGCCAAAATGCCCCCTCTCGCAACGTCGTCGCCAAGAGATTTGAGCCCCTTTTCGACATTTTCTGGCTCTTCAGAGCCTTCTCCACAGGCCGAGATTCTGTTGGCGGATGCAATTGGGATCAGGCAGAACGGAAAGGCCCGGTACTTTAAGCCGACTTCGAAGCAGCATATCCGATAGTCACATATTGTACAGTACGTAACAGAAAACTATCCAGGTGGCCCAGTGGCATAGTGCGAAGCGCAATATCAGAAGGCAGTTGGAATGGGATAGAAGTCTTTGCCTTCAGGCTCTCTGTGTGAGTCTATGGGTCTCTCTCTCTATGTGAGCCTTATGGGTCTCCATGTGTGTCTATAGGTCTCTGTGTGAGTCTATGGGTCTCTATGTGAGGCTATGGGTCTCTGGGTGCGCCTATGGGTCTCTGTGTGAGTCTATGGGTCTCTGTGTGAGTCTATGGGTCTCTCTCTCTATGTGAGCCTTATGGGTCTCCATGTGTGTCTATAGGTCTCTGTGTGAGTCCTTTGGGTCTTTGTGTGAGTCTATGGGTCTCTCTCTATGTGAGCCTTATGGGTCTCCATGTGTGTCTATAGGTCTCTGTGTGAGTCCTTTGGGTCTTTGTGTGAGTTTATGGGTCTCTGTGTGAGTCTATGGGTCTCTGGGTGCGTCTATGGGTCTCTGTGTGAGTCTATGGGTCTTTGTGTGAGTCTATGGGTTTCTCTCTATGTGAGCCTTATGGGTCTCCATGTGTGTCTATAGGTCTCTGTGTGAGTCCTTTGGGTCTTTGTGTGAGTCTATGGGTCTCCGTGTGAGTCTATGGGTCTCTGGGTGCGTCTATGGGTCTCTGTGTGAGTCTATGGGTCTTTGTGTGAGTCTATGGGTTTCTCTCTATGTGAGCCTTATGAGTCTCCATGTGTGTCTATAGGTCTCTGTGTGAGTCCTTTGGGTCTTTGTGTGAGTCTATGGGTCTCCATGTGAGTCTATGGGTCTCTGGGTGCGTCTATGGGTCTCTGTGTGAGTCTATGGGTCTTTGTGTGAGTCTATGGGGCTCTGTGTGAGTCAATGGGTCTCTGTGTGAGTCTATGGGTCTCTGTGTGAGTCTATGGGTCTCTCTCTATGTGAACCTTATGGGTCTCCATGTGTGTCTATAGGTCTCTGTGTGAGTCCTTTGGGTCTTTGTGTGAGTCTATGGGTCTCCATGTGAGTCTATGGGTCTCTGGGTGCGTCTATGGGTCTCTGTGTGAGTCTATGGGTCTTTGTGTGAGTCTATGGGGCTCTGTGTGAGTCAATGGGTCTCTGTGTGAGTCTATGGGTCTCTGTGTGAGTCTATGAGTCTTTGTGTGAGTCTATGGGTCTCTCTCTATGTGAGCCTTATGGGTCTCCATGTGTGTCTATAGGTCTCTGTGTGAGTCCTTTGGGTCTTTGTGTGAGTCTATGGGTCTCTATGTGAGTCTATGGGTCTCTGGGTGCGTCTATGGGTCTCTGTGTGAGTCTATGGGTCTTTGTGTGAGTCTATGGGGCTCTGTGTGAGTCAATGGGTCTCTGTGTGAGTCTATGGGTCTCTATTCTAAGGGGTTTTTTTCTACTGTGTGAGTCTATGGGTCTCGGTGATGTGGAGGAGATTGCTATACACATTGTGGACGGCTGCTCTATCAGCTAAACACTGCTGACACAGTGGCCACCGTATATCTCAAAACAATTTGACTCTTGCTTCAGTACTTTTTTTTTTGACACGGGAATGCGGAATTGCCACTACTGGTGCGCAGCTGTACAAAGGAGGCGAGTGCCACCGCATCTGGGCAGGAACCCGCTCTGACAATTTTGACGAGCGACAACACCAAAAAAGGGGGTGCCAATTAAATGCAAAGAACGGCGGTCCTCCTGACGCTCTGTGCTCTTACACGATCTGATCCAGCTCGCCGTTTGTGCAGGATTAGACAAGCGGATGATGATGATGATGACCCAGGAAAGTCAAATTATATGACATTCGGTAAATGCGGCGCCTGATGATTTTAACAGCTTCATCCGTAACTGTACATGTGTCAATCCCTGTGTTTACTTACTAATTGCGATTTCGTGATTTTTTTTAGATATATTGGTTCATTAGCGACTGTCATAGCCATGCATTTGTCTGCCAAATAAATATTTTCAAAATCGATCTCTCCTTCTTGGAAACTATGCTCCAGCATCCTTACGATGATTCCATGTTACTCAGCCACCTCCACAAGTATTTAAGTGGCTTCCTTATATCACGAACGGATCTTTGTGAATGTCAAGATTACCTTTGATGTAAGGGTTGGAAAAAAAACATCACATCCGTCTAATAAGATATTAGTCACAAATGTGAAGGGTTGGAAAAAAAACATCACATCCGTCTAATAAGATATTAGTCACAAATGTGAAGAGTAATTGGAATATCTGAAGCATAGGCTTAGATTGTGTTAACTGTGGCAATTTCAGTATTATAACCAAGCACTATTATTCAGAATGATGCTAATCATTGTTTCATTATGCATGATTGTGTTGATGCATAATATGATACGAATCCTGTGGTGCACAACATTTATAACCAGATTTTGTTTTCACTTGTTCAATGGCTATTCTAAGGGGTTTTTTTCTACACATATAAAGTGTTAGTGGGCAGTCGGACCTTCGTATAAAATGACGCGAGAAACTCGCATGACCCGCGAGGGACATTCACCACTCACCTGACCCTCATCACTCACCGGTTTGTACAATATAATGGGAATCATGTGGGGCTTCAGTGGCTATCCTTGCCCTCGCAAACGTCATCCCCAATAGGCCACGCTTAACCCACCGCGTTGTTCCGAGAACGGAGGGCCGTGTGTGCCAACTATTTAGTTTCAAAATGTAGAACGTCGTTTCAAAATGTAGAACGTAGTTTCAAAATGTAGTCGCTCGGAAGATAGCGTTATTCATCATTATCAACCATGATCAATCCACTGCTAGATGACGGTCTTCCATACCCTCACGGTCCTATGATGTAACAATCCAACTAGCACCTGCAAGCAAGATAATGTAATATCTGTGGTGAATGTCTTCTTGGGCGCATTCCATTCCATTGCTGCAACTCCGTTGTTATTCTTGACCATCGGCCATCATCATTTCTAGGGACCTGTCCTTCGCAAGGCCCACGTAGATTTTTTTTCTTCACATTAAAACATGATGTCTCCAGCTCGCGTTTAGTCTCCGGTACAAGCGTTGCTCGTTTGGTGTAATTCTGAGCATCTGTGCACCTCTCAAGTTCTCATTCCATTGTCATCATTGATGTCCGTGTTTCTGATCCTGGCAGTACGCATCCATTAAACACGTGTTTGATACTTCCAAGGACAATGCATATTGGAAAGTGTTGCAGTATCCACGTCTGTGCATGACTTTTCTTCCTTTTACTATAACTACGAACAATAACCAGCCACAATACCAATGCAAATCCCAAATGCTCTATAGTCTATATGATTTTTGGTTTTAATATGTCAACCTAATGTTTTATTCAGCAGCTCATATGCAGTGTTCTACGGGTTTTCTCATCTCATATTTTTACGATTAAACATAACCAATGACATATACATACATAAATACATTTGACGTCATTGAAATGAATTTCAACTGAGAGAAAAACTTATTTCAGTAAAAGAAAACGTATATGGTACACAAAGACGAAGATCCCCCGTATAGCCTTAACAGACTGTAGGAGCAAGTGCTGTTAGCGAGCACCTATGAAGGCCGGCACGGCACACGAGGCAGTGGGTGGCCAGCACCACGCCTGGCCGCCTTTGTCTCCCTAGTGGCGATATTTTTACGTACCGCACCAGGTACTAATTTGAGGCTGAGTCGACCTAGGGGAGGCCCAGGACCGGTTCAGATAATTATCACTGGTGTTGGCCGTGAGCAGGAATCAAACTCGGGCCACCGGGTTCGTAGCGCAGCGTGCAAACCGCTACACTACCGCTACACACACACACATCAATAAAGGCAAGTCTTCATTTCGATATCAATTTTAGTACTTTAATTATTCACTCATGCATATCTATATAAAAAATATGGTTGAAAAGCCACATTTACATGTAGCGCTTTGAAATAAATTTCAGTATCGTGTGATAACAGTTATAAACCATATTTTAAATCGTGACCTCTTTGTGCCGCCAACATAATCGATCAGGATATTGTGACCCTGAGCCTATGAGAAACACGAATGCATGCATACATACATACGTACAAATAAAATACATAGCCAATTTAAGAAGTACAGTGCTATACAAAGTATTGTTTGAGCAACACTGTACCACCATCAAGAAAATATTTCTCAGATGAAAGTAAATATGTCCACATGTTAATAAAGTGTCCTTAAAACAACCTTGGCTTTGTGAAGCCTCACAAAAACATAAATGAGCATTTTCCAAAGTCATGTTATTCTGTAAAAAAAATGAGCAATAGAAGAACCACGTCGGAGATTGGATAACCTCATATATTTTTAAATAACTACATTTATCTTCTTGGTTCTTTCGGTAAAGTCACGTAGAAGGGAAGTAATAAAATAATAAAAATAAAACATAATAAAATAATAGTGAGAATTATTTTACTATGTTTTATTTTTATTATTTGATTACTTCCCTTCTACGTGACTTTACCGAAAGAACCAAGAAGATGAATCCCTGCAGTCACGAAAGCTTTAAATCGAAATTTAACTGCATTTAGCCATTCTCAATCCACCAGCAGATGAAGGCCTTCCCATGCCATGTCAGTGAGGGGTTTTTTTGGGACCATACTATCATTATGCTCGTCGAGGGGGATTGATTAAGTGATTACACTGATCAACAACAACAAAATAAAAATTTTTCTGGCTTGGACTTTTGCAGCTGTTTTAGACTAATTTCAGGGTGCTGATCTCAGATTTGCTCTATCACATCATTTTTATGCTATCGGCAAACCCCATTTTCATTGATTTTACCCGAAATTAACTCTGTCACTTATGATTGCAAGTTGTTGCGAGTCAGTGACTGCTTTAGTGTTAAAATATGGTGCTGTATTTTTAGGATAGTGTGTTTATAATATCATTTTATGTAGATATCCACATTTATTTAATATTTTTCTTCGGCAGTTTTTATTGAAAATGCAATATTTGATATCTCAAAAACCTGATGTGATATATAAAAACTGATGCCAGATTTGGAATCAGCACCCCAAAATCACCTTAAAACCGTTGGAATACCTTATGCCAGAAAAAGTGTGTTGACCAGTGTTATGGGGGTGGGGGCAGAAGGTGGACGGTGGACTGGCTTAGATATCCCCTGTCGCTGAAGATAAATGTAGCCGGGAATTGAATTCGAGTCGTCGGTTATCCAGAGTCTGATGCTAACAAACTCTGCCACCACTCCACCCCTGGATGACCTCATGGGGCCAAAAATAAATAAAAAGTGTCCCATAGCAGCCATACACCACCTGTTTTATGCATGGTGGTCATCAATCTGAGCACTATCCAGGCTGAAACATGCTTAACATGTGAGATCTACAGGGCTAAATTGTCAGCAGAAGCGGCAGTGGAACAAAATCCACTGTTGTACAGTACTATGCCCTCGAGTATATATGCTGCCCGCCGTCACCAATGTGCGCTGACCGGGGTGTTGTAGTTTGGGCATGTAATTTCCATGACCCAAATGGTGTGGGGAGGCCCACATCCAGAAGTATATATATATAAAAAATAAAACGTTACAAGTTCAAAGGAACATTTACATTTTTATTCAAGTTGATCGAGAACATCATAGAACACAATCAATAAGTTGAACACGTCAGCTTTCGCGACCAATATCATCCATAAGATAGTTGTTTTGCGAGTTAGATCGCGTTAATAGAAATGTCGTTAAACCCGCCATCACCCGACACAGCCAAATCCCTCTGTCCACCTGATGAAGCTGGTTGTAATTACTGGCAAAACGTCGTACTCGGATTGTAAATGTTGTGAATTTTCTCTCCAACACACCGGTGTGCTGTACTAGTAACGAATTGGCACGTTCTGTTTACCTGACAAACCTTACTAATTGGCTGTGTCGTGTGTGGTGGTGGCGGGTTTAACGATACATTTATATTAACGCGATCTAACCCAAAATAAAATCTATCTTGTGGGTAAAATGAATCAATTTGATTAAAATGTGCACATGTTTCATCACCAGTGAAGTATCAATTGCACGGAGGTGATATCCCTAAAAATGCATCTTACTTGCCCACTACTTTATCTGAATTGTGTCTTCTCCTTGAGATCCTTTGATAAACCTCGATCCTGCCTTATCTTTGTAATAGCTGCACTGCTACCATCCCTATCTATGGATGTCAGAGGTCATTTGTCCCCCTGTTTGAATTTGTTGGGACGATACTTATGCTGCAGCTATTGACATACCATGTTTTATTGACTTAAAAGTGTGTGTGCATCTGCATGTTTACGTGTTTGCTCGCAAGTGATATACAGAATACCATCGTTTTTATATTAATGACATTTCAAAATATGTAGATGCCGCACTGCAGATCTTGCAAATATATGCAAGAAAAACACATTGAAGTGGAGCTTGATTCCTTTACACTAGTGGTTCTTAATATGGGCTGTACGCACTGCCCATCCTGAGAACCAAAGGCGTGCAGACTGCAGTGAAGGTGAAGAACCGCTGAATCGCACAAATACCAAAGTAATACGACTTTTGTAAGCACTTTTTAACTCGTATTGTAACACTTGTACGATGCTTTGGCGTTTTCGAAATGAAACAAGCAGCTTCTTAAGTTCTTTAAATTACGTCTTTGAATTAAAGTTAACGTGTGAATTACAAAGAGTGAATATGAATTATGCCCATGTACAATTAATAGAATTCGCTAGAGCTCGATTAAGATTAGTGTTATTTTGTCCCATCAGGTGTATGACGCAGACACGTTAATAGTGTGGGATGCTACAAAGGAGAGGGCCGGTTTTGATGGCCATTTGAAGCGAAACATTTTCGAAATTGTGTGATATGCCATTTGTGGCATAAATTGATTTCCCTTTTAGTTGCTAATGTAAGCAGGCAATGGACCAGACAATAACGACCATTTCATTTCAAAGGGGACACCGTATGATAGACAGGGCTGACATCTTACTGTGTAATCATCGCAGCAGATGATTCGTTGCACCTGACAAAATATTCTTTGTTGCTAAGTTGACATTTTAAAAAAAAGTGGCAAAAAATGCCCGAGAATTAAAATGTCAGGAGAGTTAGACGGTGTTTTGGTTGAAAGGCCCTTTATCGCTTTGTCATAATGAAAGGTTATAAAGCTTATTAACTTAAATTTATCCTGCATGTAATGTTGCGTTACATTATTTGATTGTTTTCATGTTATATATCAGCTCTTCATCTTTCACCAGATGAGTGCATGATTACAAGCCAAGGGGACGATGCAGATTTCGAATGTAATTTATATGCTTTAATATTTCAACCTGGATATTCCCTTTGAGATGGAGCATCTCGTTTGTAAGGGCGTCTAGGGTGTCAAGTGGCACACAACAGCAAACACGTAATGACACTCATATAAACATGATTTAATTTATGGCATATACAGCATGTGCTTACACCAAGTTGAATATATTTAGTGATTGTCAGGAAGAGGAGCAAGCCAGCCAAAGCTGTGCACATGAATATCTCACCGCCATCACACCGCACACATAAGTAAGTGGTCTACAGCACCATTTCGTTTTTAGAATGCTCTCTAGCTGTATGTAGAGACACATAAGGGAGTCCTGCTAATGAATGCTTATAGCCATAATTATTTACAGAATGCATGACTGTGTGATACAATATTGCCTTTCTGTTTTGAACAGATCCCCATAGTTGAGATGAAGTGATCTCGTTTAGTGTCATCTGGTAACCCAGCAACGTTTCTTTAATTGGCCTCACTTTTGAGACCCAGACAGTCAAGCCAGGTCCTATATTACATTCTTGGTTCTTTCGGTAAAGTCACGTAGAAGGGAAATACATTAAAAAAAATATATAAAGCAATAAAAATTCTCACGATGTTTCGACTGCAACACAAGCAATCATCATCAGGTGTGAAATCCACAGCAAGAACATTTTCAAAAAGTGTATTATTTTTTTATTTCCCTTCTACGTGACTTTACCGAAAGAACCAAGAATATGAATCCCTGCAGTCACGAAAGCTTTAAATCAAAATTCAGGCCAGATATTGTTCGCTTAAACAAATGGCGCTGGATAATATTAGATCCGGAAAGCCTGATGGACAAAAAATAGTGCTCATTACAATATGGAGACGTTACATATAGTCACGCTTATACGTGACCTGTACATAACTCGATACATGTATGTATGGTAATGCAAGTATGAAGGCCCAACCCAGCAACAAATAAACGCATACACAGATTTAAGTATTCAGTACAATTTCTAATTTCCCAGCTCTATTAATCAAATCCCCAAGTGTTGTTGTGTGTTTTACCCAGCACACGAGATTAATTATGCTTGTGCATACTGTATTGCAGAATGCAATAATCAGTTTTTCATTAAAATATGAATACTACATGAAGGACTTTATCATATATTTTTCCTTTACCTCACAGCAGTTTGCCGGGAAAGAATGTATAATCAGTCTTGGGTGCTTGAGACCTGCCCGCAGCCTCGAGGTAGGATCCAGGACATCTCCTCAGGTCTCGCCCTTGACCTCGGTCTCAGGAGTAAGGCTTCAATAAGAAGTCTTGCCTTCGAGCAGTGTTCTTCATTGAAAGGCCCACAGGCCACTTGTAGTCCCTACTTTGCGACCCTCTGACAATACACAAATGTGAAAACACCCCCATCGAGCTGTCAAACCCAACTGGTTTCAAATGTGTGGTGGCCCGCACACTAATGTCTCATAGGTGAAAGCGCCCCCCCCCCCCAACTCTGAACATTAGTGAAGAACACTGCCTTAGAGGCATTGACCTTGACCAAAGTATAGAGGGCCTGACCTTCACTGACCTTGACACTGGCCCCAACCAAAAAACAAGTAAACCCGTAAAAACAAAGTTTTTCACTATAAATCCTTTATATGCGTGGCATCGGGGCGGCTAGAGTCCTCTCGTCCTCTGGCTTGAGATGGCT
The DNA here is from genome assembly GCF_965212315.1 of Lampetra planeri. NCBI lineage: Eukaryota > Metazoa > Chordata > Hyperoartia > Petromyzontiformes > Petromyzontidae > Lampetra > Lampetra planeri. The sequence continues at coordinate 28,039,311 of NC_136110.1, forward strand.
GCCACCTATGGGTCAGATGATTGTCTGGCAGCATTAAACAATTGGTAATTAAATATTTAAATTTTTTCCCCTAAACAGTGTAAAATTTTGGAAACATTTTTTCACGAAAATGCATTGTCACGCACAACGAGTCTGTGTGCAAAATGTCAGCTCGATTGGATCACGGGAAGTGGGTTAAAAAACGACCAAAAGATTTGCACGGTCCTAAGCAAGCAAGCGAACTTAATATAAAGGATTTAAAAACCCGGTCTTTTACTTCAGCCTTGGCCTTGTGGCTTTTGTTCTAGAATAAGGGTTTGCATGTACAGTATATAAGTAGCCCAACCTTATTTTGTCTGTTTAAAGTGCAATCTGAGCTTAAATTAAGTCTGGAATAAGCTGTTTTTTATCTAATCGCAATCATTTCCCGCACCTCCGATTATCACGGTTGGCTATGTACGGTGCAAAAGAAGTTTCAACATACATTGTAAATTAATATAATAGGTATTCTATTGTCATCATCTGAGATAAAATTATAATGAGACTGATACTGAAAGGAGACCTCTCTGTGTGCTTATAATACATATGACGATCAGGGCTGGATTAAGTTTGATGGGCTATTAGAGTTTTGGGGTGCCCTTCTTTTAATATTAATTTTCCTTCTATTGAATCTATCACCGCCACTCGTAACTAATGATATAGCTAAATCAAAGTTGAAAAGCGGACAAAATGTTTGAATGTTGGGACATAACCAGTAATAATATGCATAGCGATGCTCTGGCTTTATTTACCACATGACCTACAGTATAGGATTTACCACAGAGCTATACTATTACATTTCAACTATTATAAAGCTGAATATATTTTGGACAGGCCCTCAAAATCTGAGGCCCCGGGACTGCAACCCTTTAAGCCTCCGTGTTAATCCGCCCTTGACAACCATGCTCACAGCTGCCATTCATCTCGCATTTTTTCTCCACGGACCTTTCATTTTTTTTTTAAACCCCAGCTCCTCTTTCTCCATCCCTTTAAACAGTTTCCCTTCCTCAGTTGCTTTTCGGTCAATAGCTTTGTCCGTTTGTTGCCGTCCCTCCAAGGAATGTGTCGTTGTCCAAGTCAAATTCAGATGTTCAAGAGGTAGCAGTTGCCTGCTTATGTCGCCTGACGTTGGAAGGGCCTTCCCTAACAGGGAGCTCTAGAGAACACCTCTGGAGATAACATCGGTCTCCTCTTTACCCCCCAACACACAGACGAGCTGCGAATCGACTCAACGCGGCGTGCCCATTTTCAGTCGCGCGTTTGCAAATGCGATTTGTAGCTTTCATCATTACCTGTGTAGTTCTGGATTTGAAGCTTTCGTGACTGCAAGGATTCAAACTCTTAGGTTTTTTTTGGTAAAGTCACGTAGGTAAAAAATAAAAATAATAGAAATAATAATAGAAATAAAATAATAAATCATGACGTTTCGGAGGCAACACAAGTCTCCGTCATCAGGTGGGACCGTCACAGCTAAATTTATTGTATCAAGTGATAATGTAATCAGAAGTATTTAATGTATTCACTTGATACAGTAAATTTAGCTGTGACGGTCCCACCTGATGACGGAGACTTGTGTTGCCTCCGAAACGTCGTGATTTATTATTTTATTTCTATTATTTTTAGTTTTATTATTTATTATTAATTTTTTTACCTACCTGTGTAGTATCCATAGCCTGATGTTGATGTGCCGGTTTTTTTCAGGGACTACTACTGTGTGGTGTTACCTTGGTGTGGTCTGGGACTGTTTTGTTGTTTTTGTTGCCTTGTCCAATCTTGAGAAATCAGAAATATTTAATGCATTCATTTATTATTTATATTGAGTGACTTGCTTACCATTTTCACTATTTTGCAGTCTTCGATTTTTTTATCGTTTGCTGTTGTAACTCGCTGACCCGCTTCATGGCTCATCGGATTCCTAGTCTGAAAAAAGATTCTGATACAAAAATAAAAATAAAAATTCTGATACCGCTGGTTGGCTCAGAGTTGGAGGGAATTCAAGGAACCTGCACAATGTTTCAACGGTCGTACCAGGAGAGTGAAGGTGACCTCTGGATTTCAAGTCGAAATGTGGCAACCGTTAGACCACGGCAGCATCCCGATGTTAAAGAATACCGCTTTATCTGCACCGTGTGTTCACGTGCGGAGAAACAGAGTTAAGGTGGAATGGAGGGAGAGGAGTAAAATGAGGTAAGATTGAGGGGAGCTGTGTTAAGGTCACACATAATCACAAATACCCATGACCCTGATCAGTGCCTGACTGCAGAATGCCGACTGCTGTATGAAGTGAGAATTCGTTTGGTGTGGTGCCAGCTCCATTGGTTCCACATAGTTGAACACTTAACAACCTGCAACGACATTTAACAAACAGAGACGCCACCAAGCAGCACCCAGCTTATGTTTTCCCACAGGGCACTGGACAATTTTCGCTAAATGACTACAAGCAGTGTCAATTGTTAGTTTTTTTAATATATAAAATTGTTTGCTACACACTCTATTAATTTCATGGATCTCAATTGGTATTATTCCTGCTATGTTCTCTGGGCAAAAAAAAATCGATCGAACCAAATAGCGGCAGCTTTTACAGAAATAAATATATATATATATATCCCCTTATCAGGGCAAAATTGCCAAGGGTTAATTTTTCTTTGATGAAAGCCCTGAACAATGAAAACTAGGCTGTGTGAGTTGCGGCGTGTTTCTTTAGCACAGCAGATCTCCCTGTCTAGAGCATCTGGCCAGTTTTTGGCTGAGAGTAATCGAAGAATTATCTGTGACTGTAACAAAAAATAACACGTGTGCACTTTCAGCAGGTGTTACGAGTTCGGTCCTGTGGCAGTTAAACTTTATCATGCGGCAAATGCAGGAACTTTTATAATGGTGACAACACTGGTACACTCCTATTAGCACATTCTGTCCGCAGCTGGAATAAACCTAATCTTTTCATTCATACTGAGCAAATTTGATTTATTCAAAGCCATAGTGATGGGTTTTGGTAGAATTGTTATTGGTGTTATTATCATCCATTCATTAGTTAAGTTTTCTTCCATGTTTTATTGAACTAAAGATGATTATCAACTCATTATTATTAGAAACAAAAAATTGTTGAGGATAATTAATGAATTGCTGAATTATATCTTAATATACAGTATATAAGTGGAGCAGTGGTGTGGTTGTATGGCATACTGCGCTGCAAACCTGGCAACCTAAGTTGGGTTCCTGGCTAAAGTTGATATATGAGGCACCGCGGTGGCGAGATGTTAACTACCTCGCCTGGTATACAGGAGGTCGTGGGTTGAATTCCGACTCTGACGCCTGCTGTATATTCGGAGTTTGCGTGTTGTTCCCCTGGTCGCGTGGATTTTTCTCCGGGTGCTCCCGATTTTCCCTCCACATTTCGAAACGTGTTCAGAGTATTTTGGCGCTACCAATGTCCACATGATAAACCACTTCGTTGAGCTATCACTTGTGGCCAGGTCGCTTCTGAAAAAGAGCTATTTAGCTCAGTGGGCCTTACCTGGTTACATAAAAAAAATAGTTTTAGTTTTGTTTCTAAATGATATCTGAACAATTTGCGGATCTGCACTCCATACAACCGAACTGTGCCAGCATGGTGAAGTGTGGTCAAACAAACCCCACGCACAACGCACTGTGGAAGGGCCTCACGCTGCATTGTATTAAAAAGGGGCCGTACATTTGCATACGTGAATAGCCATGATGGCATTTCCAGGCTGTAACATTTTTTTTGGGGGGCAAATAGTCACCAGCTGCGACAATCGATTACATCACGTTGTGAATAAATCAAAGAGCAGCTTGACAAATGACAACGTTTACAGTACTTTGCTTCGCATAAGAGGAGACTTGCTTTCCCGGAAATGGATGGTGTGCTTTAGAGAACCGCAAGCAGTCTGAATCAATGTCACGTCGTTGTTTAACCCAGCACGTCAAATCTATATATACACGTTTTGTGCCCGCAGGTTTGGGGCGCACTGCTACACAAACGTAAGTAGTGCAATTAAGATGTTAATGTTATCAGACGGCGTAATTATACTCTGTTCCCTTCGTGTTTACATAGGTGCTACGGTATGCGTATCCATTAGCCACGAGCAAAGGTCAGAGAAATGGGATCACTAGAAGACTGTGGATTAATTAGAATGCCACACCTTTAATGGGGTCACACTCTTCAATTAGCAGCCTGTACCTCGACTGATTCCTAAGGGTACCTGTGTATTCACCGATGTAATAGTTCAGCAATGATGCATTCACATGGCAGACAGAGATGGAATGTTAAATGGTATATTCCTGGCCACCAATCTGTGACTTCGTTGCTGAATATAGTCCATTTTATCTCACCCCTATCACTGTCCTCTTCAGTATCCAGATCTCATTTGCGGCAGCATACCCTTGACAATAACACTTTATTTCCTGGGAAATCTTTATCTTACCTCGCGATTTGTATGTACAGCACAAAGCAGAATAGGGTCTTAAATCATATCAAGCTGAATAGACGGGAATGCATACTGGAAAATGTTCAAGTTAATTGTACCGTTCATGCATTTTGAAGACGAAAATATGTATTTCTGCTTTCTGAAATGTAAACTGGAATATGGTACAAAAATATAAAAGTATTTAAGGAATGGAAAAATATTGTCGTGTTATTTGTAGTTAAGGTGATAATTGTGAGATAAAAAATATATGTGAATTAAAAGTGTATTTTAGAGATATTTTGTATAGGATAATATGGTCCTAAACTAACATGCATGCATTTTTACCATTTGTTTTAAGTTTGCAATACCAGTTTTAGAAAACCTTCAAATAAATAACTTATCATGCATTCGCTCAGTTGTAAAACAACAAATATTTTTTTAGGGATGAAAGAGTATGGGCTTTTCAACATGTTAATAGCCAGGAGGGATCTCCACTATGGTGAATGTTATCCAGAGGAAGTCACTCAATTTACAAAAGTGCACTCAGACTGCCAAAGGTTCATGACTTTCCTTTCAAAGTGGGCATGTTACCTGCAGCATTTCACATTTTATGATGCTCTGTTTTCTGCACCCATTACTGCCTGCACATATACAATAAAAATCCATCTATTTTTGCTAAAGCAACTGCCTGTCTTCATTTCATGGAGGCAATCTCTAAGCATGAATAAATAAATGCCGGAAATTTACCGTCAAGCAAATTTACTTGCACAGTTGGTATTGCATATTCTATACAGTGTATTACACTCGGTTGTTTATATAAACTATACTATTCATCAAGGGACGCCTTGCTGAGTCTCAAGATCCTTTTAAACGTGGGTCTTGTTTTGAGATTGAAGAAGGGTTGCCTATATATTGTCGTTTTCCCAAATTGTGTCTCAATTGTGCTTTTGCTTGATGTATCTATGAGATGAAGTTTTCCATTTAGACCTTTCCCAGAGCAGGGAGACCCTTCACGGTAAAGAATGGCCCAATGGTGGAAACATTTCACAGAGCTCCTCCGAACGATCCCTTCCCTTGACCTCCGGTCATCACAGTGGATGGAAGAACCATCTCATCGGTCCTGCATATGAGAGTCATATTATTTTTTTGCGTGAAAGTAAAACTCATTTTTTTTATTTTCAGAGCAGCAGGCATTTTTTTTTGCCAGTTTGAGTGCACAAGCAAACATTTATGTAAATTGTTTTTTTTTTGTTACACAGTCGGTGGTAACTGGGCAGATTTGTTAAACATGAAAAGTCGTTTGTTCATATTTCATGCTGATCTCTTTGTTAATGTTTAATATTACCAATAATTTGTTTTTTTTTTGTTAGATCGCGTGCATATAAATGTGTCGTTAATCCCGCCACCACCCAACACAGCCAGTTAGTAAGGTTTCTCGCGCACACACAACGTGACAATTCGTTACTAATACGGCGCACCGGTGTGTTGGAAATTAAATCCACAACGTTTACATTTGAGTACGAGCTTTCGCCAGTAATTAATTGCAACGAGCATCATCAGGCAACAGGCGGATTTGTGGAGAAAACCTCTTGTTTCGTTCTTAAATAAAGAGATACATGTGATGTCGTCACTGGTGAGCCCATCACGTGTGAAGGCCGGTGGGGGGGGGGGGGTGTGGTTAATGAATATAAATTACAATGGTTACCCATAATCCGTTGGGTTATTCATATGGTATTCAACGTACATTATGCATGCACATTGTTTCTTGGACATGCTGTCGTTTGTGTGCACGGAAATCGCAATACCTGCCATTGTTTACTCAGATAGTTAATTGGCATCGACGAATGGTGACCTGTATAGGCACGCAGTTAAATAGTGTACTATTACTTGATAATTCGCTTACAAGCAGCACTAAGCCTATAGATATCCGAACGGTTGAAATTAATTTAAATTTCTCTCAATTTCGATAGATTATAATCTAACTAGTCTTGGCCAGTAGTAACGAATCTTGATTTGAAGCTTTCGTGACTGCAGGAATCCATACTCTTTGGGTCTTTCGGTAAAGTTACGTAGGTAGAAAAATAAAATAAATCACGACGTGTCGGACGCAACACAAGCGTCCGTCATCAGGCGAAAGAAAAAAAGAAAAAGAAAAACACATTTTTTTCCTGATGTCCGAAACGTCGTGATCTATTATTTTTCTACCTACGTGACATTACCGAAAGACCCAAATAGTATAGTAACCATATTCTTGGTTCTTTCGGTAAAGTCACGTAGAAGAGAAATAATAAAATAAAATAAATATATAAAACTAAATCTATTTTTATTATTCCCTGCAGTCACCAAAGCTTAAAATCAAAGTATAGTGACCCGTTTTGCAAAGAACTTCAACATCAAAATCAATTGAGTGTCCTTGTTGGCACGCGTGTTCTGCCACTGCCAACTGTTGTATTTGGGAGTGTTTCATGTTCCTTTGGTGTCCTTTACTCGAACCGCGAAATTGGCGTGTTCTGTTTACGTGACAAACTTTACGAATTGGCTGTGTTGAGTGGTGGCAGATTTAACGACTCTTCACTGCTATGCACTTCTATTGCTGAATAGAAAACATACGTTAACATATTTTTCTCTGTATTCAAATCCAATAAAATTCTGATTTAAAAAAAATTGTAATTGTTTTGCATTATCTTTTCAGATCGTGAATTTGAGCATACATCTGTCAATTTGATACACATCATACACTGATTTATTTCAAATAATGCATTTAAATATATCTGATTTCCTCACCTCCTGAACTACATTCTTCATGCTAATTGTCTTGTTTTTGATGATAGTGTCATCACCATCGCCCTTTGTTTCGTAATCACATATGTATGTTGAACTTCTTTCACACCGTACATAGCCAACTGTGCTCATCGTGGAACATAAGCAAGTGCAACTTACATCGCACACGCCATGCGAGCACATCCTGTGCTGCATTTTCTGAGGACAAATGCCGCTTTGGTTTTTGGGGTCTGCCCGTGAAATACAGGCAGTGTAATTTACAATTTCTCTGTTTCGGTGGCTCTATGTTTATTTTCTGCACTCCTTTTTCTTAAAGGTGTTCATTATCTTACGTCCCTGCTGGCTGCAAACCCTAATATTCCTTCTCCCTCATTCCTCACTGCAATACAGTATACCAATCATCCTCTCATCTCAGCACCCATTACCTGCCTGTACACGGAAGTCACCCATCATGATTTTGTAGTGTGTTTTTCCACATTCATCATTTGTGTTCTTTGGGTCTTTCGGTAAAGTCAAGTAGATAGGTTCAAAGAAAAAACCAAAAACTACGACGTTTCGATCGCAACACAAGCGGTCGTCGTCAGGCAAAGGAGTTAAGCCTCTGAAGGCGAAATGATTATCACGGTTTGGGGATGGCGTGGCCCAAGTGTGTCGGTGGCAACCAGGGTCATGGGCAGTGCACCACTGACAATGCAGCAACAATGACAATGCCGCACTACTGCCACTGCAGCAGCTGTGTTAATGTGAACAGCAACATTGACAATGCCGCACTACTGCCACTGCAGCAGCTGTGTTAATGTGAACAGCAACAATGACAATGCCGCACTACTGCCACTGCAGCAGCTGTGTTAATGTGAACAGCAACATTGACAATGCCGCACTACTGCCACTGCAGCAGCTGTGTTAATGTGAACAGCAACATTGACAATGCCGCACTACTGCCACTGCAGCAGCTGTGTTAATGTGAACAGCAACATTGACAATGCCGCACTACTGCCACTGCAGCAGCTGTGTTAATGTGAACAGCAACAATGACAATGCCGCACTACTGCGACTGCAGCAGCTGTGTTAATGTGAACAGCAACAATGACAATGCCGCACTACTGCCACTGCAGCAGCTGTGTCAATGTGAACAGCAACATTGACAATGCCGCACTACTGCCACTGCAGCAGCTGTGTTAATGTGAACAGCAACACTGACAATGCTGCACTACTGCCACTGCAGCAGCTGTGTTAATGTGAACAGCAACAATGACAATGCCGCACTACTGCCACTGCAGCAGCTGTGTTAATGTGAACAGCAACAATGACAATGCCGCACTACTGCCACTGCAGCAGCTGTGTTAATGTGAACAGCAACAATGACAATGCCGCACTACTGCCACTGCAGCAGCTGTGTCAATGTGAACAGCAACATTGACAATGCCGCACTACTGCCACTGCAGCAGCTGTGTTAATGTGAACAGCAACAATGACAATGCCACACTACTGCCACTGCAGCAGCTGTGTTAATGTGAACAGCAACATTGACAATGCCGCACTACTGCCACTGCAGCAGCTGTGTTAATGTGAACAGCAACAATGACAATGCCGCACTACTGCCACTGCAGCAGCTGTGTCAATGTGAACAGCAACATTGACAATGCCGCACTACTGCCACTGCAGCAGCTGTGTTAATGTGAACAGCAACAATGACAATGCCGCACTACTGCCACTGCAGCAGCTGTGTTAATGTGAACAGCAACATTGACAATGCCGCACTACTGCCACTGCAGCAGCTGTGTTAATGTGAACAGCAACACTGACAATGCCGCACTACTGCCACTGCAGCAGCTGTGTTAATGTGAACAGCAACATTGACAATGCCGCACTACTGCCACTGCAGCAGCTGTGTTAATGTGAACAGCAACATTGGCAATGCCGCACTACTGCCACTGCAGCAGCTGTGTTAATGTGAACAGCAACATTGGCAATGCCGCACTACTGCCACTGCAGCAGCTGTGTTAATGTGAACAGCAACATTGACAATGCCGCACTACTGCCACTGCAGCAGCTGTGTTAATGTGAACAGCAACACTGACAATGCCGCACTACTGCCACTGCAGCAGCTGTGTTAATGTGAACAGCAACAATGACAATGCCGCACTACTGCCACTGCAGCAGCTGTGTTAATGTGAACAGCAACATTGACAATGCCGCACTACTGCCACTGCAGCAGCTGTGTCAATGTGAACAGCAACATTGGCAATGCCGCACTACTGCCACTGCAGCAGCTGTGTTAATGTGAACAGCAACATTGGCAATGCCGCACTACTGCCACTGCAGCAGCTGTGTTAATGTGAACAGCAACATTGACAATGCCGCACTACTGCCACTGCAGCAGCTGTGTTAATGTGAACAGCAACACTGACAATGCCGCACTACTGCCACTGCAGCAGCTGTGTTAATGTGAACAGCAACAATGACAATGCCGCACTACTGCGACTGCAGCAGCTGTGTTAATGTGAACAGCAACAATGACAATGCCGCACTACTGCGACTGCAGCAGCTGTGTTAATGTGAACAGCAACAATGACAATGCCGCACTACTGCCACTGCAGCAGCTGTGTCAATGTGAACAGCAACATTGACAATGCCGCACTACTGCCACTGCAGCAGCTGTGTTAATGGGAGAGAGTAGCATGTGAATGTAAGATCGCAGAGCCACAGACACGTCGGTGCACGAGGTGGCTGAGAAATTTTACCTGTTAATGTAAATTCAGAGAGCCGAAAATAACAACTAACATCGGAAGGTAGGATGGAAACATCACAGCCAGTTATGACTTAAACTGGTTAATAACGTCCTTCCAATGATTGATCAGTTTGTACCCATCTTCTCGGTAGAAATTGTTTCTGTGTCGATATATATGGATGGCTTCATGAACGAATCTTTGTTGATAGCCATTGGGCTTGCAAAGTACCTTCGTCTTAGAGAAATAAATTTCGTGCGAGACAACCGCATTAAGATGTTTCCATCTTGTCAGCTTCCGATGTTAGTTTTAGTTTATTTTACTAATTTCTCCAGGGCTCAGATTTCACATTAACGTAACCATCTCCACTTGTGCTGGCCCCAGAGCTCTTGTGCCCCACGCAACACACAAGTTGACACTTGGGCTACGCCCATCTTAAACCTCTAAAAACAGCTTGCCTTTGGGAGCTTCCCCCCCCCCCTTTTTACCACCTAAAGACGATCGCTTGTGTTGTGATCGAAACGTCGTGGTTCTTTGTTTATTTTTTAATTAATTTTGAACCTATCTACGTGACTTTATCGAAAGACCCAAAGAATATGAATTCCTGCAGTCACGAAAGCTTTAAGTCAAGATTTTTCTGTATGGCTTATTATGAACGCTGATATTTTACTGTTTTGTAACTTATAGATTGATTTCTCACTGTTCTGTCTCCATTTTAATGGTGGGTTATTTTGTCATATGCAGTGCTTAACTTCAGCCGGAAACAGTCTGGAACGCTGTGGCAGAAATTATTTTGGCACACCACATCCATCTCGCCTTGTTTTGTCCTCATGATTCTGCGGTGGTGCGTGGGTGCGGTGGTCCGTGTGTGTGTGTACGTGCGGTGATATGCGTGTGTATACATGTGGTGGTATGTGTGTTGGAGCGGTAGTGTAGCGATTAGCGCGCAGCAATACGAACCCAGCGACCCGAGTTAGATTCCCGCTCATGGCCAACACCAGTGACGATTATCTGAACCGGTGCTGGGCCTCCCCTAGGTCGACTCAGCCTCAAATGAGTGTGTAAACATCGCTACTGGGAATACAAAGGGTGTCGTGTTGGTGACCCACCCCCTCGTGTGCCGTACCGACCTTCATAGTTACTCGCTCACAGCACTTGCCAACAGTCTGTTAAGGTGATGTGGGGGATCTTTGTGTGTGTTGGAGAGTTGTAATCACCAGCGAAACGTCGTACTCAAACTGTAATTGTTGTGGGTTTACTCTCCAACATACCGATGCGCTGAAGTAGTCACTAATTTGATCGTTATGATTACATGACAAACCTTACCGATTGGCTGTGTCAGGTGGTGGTAGTGGGTTGACGACGACACATAAATATTTACGCAATCTAACCCATAAAACCTGAAATAAATACATCAGTTATTAAATCTATTAAATTATCTCATCGCCTAGTCTCGTCACTTTATCTCTCATTGCTGTATCTCATCACTTTCTCTCTCATCACTGTATCTCATCACTTTCTCTCTCACTCTCTCCCTCGATGCAGTCGTGTCGAGTTCCAGATGCGAGTCGCAGACAGCCAAAATCGCGGAAAAACAGTTCGCGAATAACGAGGGAATATCGTTTAGATGATTTTCAGATCAATCACATTTTCTTACAGTCACATAAGCTACCTAATGTGTTCAGCTACTTAGCTGTTCAGTTGAATGTAAGCTGTATTCCATATCACGCTGTTCAAACCCCCTTGCATATGTTCTCCCCTGTGCATTTTAATCCTATAGAGAAATCGACGTTGAAAATTTCTTTACAATAGCGTCAACGACTTTAGCTGAGACCTTCAGCTAACCTTCAATTATCTCTTATGCCTCCTCTTTTACTGGCACTCCATTGAGTATTCGATTCACGGTGTCAGGCTTGATACCAATCTAACACCCGTTAACCACTGAAAAGTTTTGTCATTAAAAAAATAATTGTTTTCAGACATTTCTAAACAGCAAACTTTTTAAGGGCACTATATGTATCATGCAAGCCGTGCAGTGTAGACACACTAATTGTGTCTGAGTTGAATCGTTGTGTCCTGGAGCACTGTTACGTTTTAATTTCTACACAAATGTAACTTTTCATGAATTAGGCAATTTTAACTCGCATTATATCACTTGTATATAAAGTTTACGTGAGTGTTTTTTACAAGTTTTTATTACATAGCAACTTGTCTGCGCTCAGCAGATGGCTGTGCTAAAAACAATAACATGGTGTTCATATTTTTCAAAATAAAATGTTTACTTTATTTGCTTTGGTATAAAGCATAGCTCCAAATGTAATTGAATCATTACAATAACATAATCCTCTCTCTGATCATTTTCTCTTCCCAACCTCCACTAATCCCCCCCCCCCCACCTTATAGACAAATAAACTGCATCTTTCTCACAACTACATAATACATGTTTTAAAGTCAGAAAATCTCTTTAACAAACCATTCACGGCTGGAGTTGGAGAATATGTATTTCATAATTATAATTACTTTGGATAGCAAGTCAAAGTTATACGAATAGGTTTTACCAGTTTCTGGCAATAAAACAGGTGTTAAGATGTTAAAACGTCAAACTGGAATCTTTTGCAAGGAATCACGTCTGCATCAATCACATATACTTGTGGTGAACATGCAAATAGAAAAAAAAAACATGCTCTGGTAGTATGTGCATTGTTCCTGAAACTGATTGGTCCACACCAGAGACAGCTTTCTTTAGAGCCTAGTCTCAAACAGTGTTAGACCTGAGGTAAAAACATATTCTTATATCTTGACACTGGTAAGAGAGGTTCAATGAAGCAAGTCAAAGTGTTTGCCTGTTCCCATAAGGTGGTGCTCAGCTCCTGTTACAGTGCATTGCCACCCCTGGGGCAAATTCCACATTTCCATGGCTCAGGCAAGTCTGTCCATAAGATAGTAGTGTTGACCATAAAGAGGATGAAGCTAAGTCAATCATTGCTGGGAATTAAATTCTAGGTCTCCCTTGAAAATGAGACTTCTGGTCTCTATGGAATCTAAAACAATAAAATACGATCATTTAAAGCCAATTTACTGCTTCGTACAGCAGTCAACTGGCTGCTGTATGAATACCTCCTTTGTCAGTCATACAGGCAGTTTGACCATGCTTCACCACACTGATCAGGACCGGTACAGATATCACTTGTCGCTGACGTTAGTTTTGGCCAGGAATGAAACTCGGGTCGTTGGGTTCAGGGCGCAATGTGCGTTAACTGCTACAACAATCAACTGCTTGAGTTTAGGTATATCATAATGTAGTGATATTTTAGGATGGTTTATTGGATCAAGTTCTGATAACTGGATGCCACGTCAAGATGAAATACTCCGATGGCTACTAAGGTTGATTGTAATATTCCATACACTCTTGGGAGTCACTATCTCAACAATTATGTGCATTTATAAATAAGGAAAGATGTATTTTTTCATGGAATATAGATTACAGCAACCTGCCTCTGCGCCCGACCTGAATTACCAGTCACTCGGTGATGCCTTTTTTTTTTATAGACCCGCTTAAATAAAATATGTTATGGTCCTCTAAAATTCTAAAACTGAAAAAATGCCATTCATGTACTTGTGACATTATCAGCTACTGCCCTTAAGGATTTTTTGAAAAGGAGTCACACATGAAGTGATGTCTGCCTATAACAGTGAAAGATACGAGTATTAGCGAAGTTAAAGGTGATACGATCATTTAGTTAATCAGAATTATCTCTAAACTGGAATTGTTTACTGCCCATGAAAATGCCATCAGATAAATCATATAGGCCAAACGTAGCAAAAGCAGAAACTGTCACCCATATATTCTTAGGTTTTTTCGGTAAAGTCACGTAGGTAAAAAAATAACATTAATAAAAGTAAAAGAAAAAGAAAAATCACGACGTTTCGGAGGCAACACAAGCTTCCGTCTTCAGGTGGAACCGTCACAGCACGACTGCTGTATCAAGTGAGAGAAATTCCAAGAAAACAATCCTTGAATATATACTGGTTGAGGGTGGGAGGAGCCAAGGTAGGCCCGTGTCACCCATATACTCGTTATGCTGATGTAATGACAGGGTGACACCTGTTGGCTGGGAGTGCTAACTACGGTCATATCTGCATTACATAATGCCTCATTATAAGGGGGCGTATCTGGGTTTAAGGTGAAGGGCGGAGTCAGTCGAGAAGCTCCGGGAACTAGCACTAAGGTTCTGGAAAGGAGGCGTGGCCAGAGGTGGAGATTGGCCACACCGGGACAGATATAAGGGTGACCGAACCAGAGGTTCGTGGCTGTTACGGGTCCTGGGTCCGGGCTGCATCGCTGTTCGCTGTCATCTCTTTGTGTCCGATCACGTGGCTGATCTTCTGGAAGACTCTATCCATCGCCATCGCTGCGCTGGTCGAACAGCTTGTGTAGCGAAGCCGGAGATGGGGCTACGTGTTAGGATCGCCTATGTGTACCTGCGTTACACAATGTAATGCCCAGTGTGTTCTTAATAAATAACATGTCTCGGAAGTCGCTCACTACACTTGTATAGCATAATAAATATACAGATAAAATGGTATGTGCTTTGAGTTGGGATCGTGTAGGTACATCATAAATGCATGTACAAGCGAATTAAAAATCAATCCAATTTCAATGCAACATTTAACGTTCTTCACTGACACTTGTAATTTAGTGCCATGTTTCAAAGAGAAGAAATCCGAATTGAAAACTGTACGCATACAAGGATAACATTTACACAGTGCATATTGTCCGTCTGGTAAATGTCATTCTATAACACGCTTGCCACATGCTGAGAGCGTTGCCACGTGAGATTGTATGTGTAACACCCTCTTTACGCCTCTGCTCATGCATTTGCATAGGTGTTCAGCGGGTGCGATACATTAATTCACAAGAATGCCCATAGGCAATGCGACACGTATCACCGCCGGGCTCTCTGCTTGCGAACATTAATGTGCCGCTGCATCCCAGCGTCACCTGCACAGATTTATTCTCTGCTTTGTTTTGCAGTAAATCGTTAAGCAATTGCCCCCATGAATGTTTGGTGCATGCATCTGGTTCAGGTCATAGTCTTTTGTTGCGAATTTAGAATTAAAGTGCAAATGTACTTCATTGTAAGCATATCACGTTTAATAATATTGACAAGTAAAGCCCAATATTACTTATGCAACAACAAAACTTAAAAATATCTATGCACATTTTGCATTCTCACCAACCCATTACAGGCACTCAGTGTCTCTAAATCTCATATACAAGCTGTGGCTTGACAGTGCTTGGGTAGGTGACCACCGTGCGTACAAGACTGGCGTTTCTTCCGGTTGCCGAACAAATGTATTATAAGGTCGCATTCGTTAAACACAAAGTGCTTGCCAGAACTGAACCACAATACCTTGTTGATCTCGTTAAGGAGCATAAACCATCATCACGCGAACTCTTGTTATCCTCGCAGCAGCGGCTTTTGGCAAGCCATTAAACACAGGCAGTCACCGCATTGTGTGCTTTCAGATGCACTTATGCGGCCGTCTGGAAAAATCTTCCTTTCAATTTTAGGAAGCGACAGGG
Source organism: Lampetra planeri (assembly GCF_965212315.1). Taxonomy (NCBI): domain Eukaryota; kingdom Metazoa; phylum Chordata; class Hyperoartia; order Petromyzontiformes; family Petromyzontidae; genus Lampetra; species Lampetra planeri. Next base: position 28,054,850 of record NC_136110.1, read on the forward strand.
AGATATTCCCTTTTAAATCTAGGTTGAAAATCCATTTCTTTAGAAGTTGTTTTTGTGTTTGTTGTCCTTCCCACACGCCTCCAATTAGCATGGTTGGTTATGCACGGTGCGAAAGAAGTTCAACATATATATGTTGTGAGCATTGCGGCAAAATCTATTGCTGTTTTGCACTCCTGCCTTCACTAACATGCACTGACCAGCACAGTGAAGTATATTTTTCATCCCACAGTAGATTGACACTAAAGCAGGATGGACATGTGCAGTGTATATATTCGTTGACTTGCTCATGTCAATATTAGAGACTGGAAGCAGTGCTTCATTCCCAGCACACAAAAAATGTTTCCATCTCAGGAAAACGTTATTATATCAATAAACATTTACGCGCAGATAAACGCCAGATGACTCGGCAACAGCTGTAAGCATTGGAATATATTTTATCGCAGAGAATGATTATAGTAATTTTTCTCCAGCTCCTGTTGCTGTCCCATGGGCTGTCATGGGGCATGGTACTTAAGTAATTTGTCAGTCAAGGTACCTTCTTGGCAACAATTATTAGTTCTCAATTGTAGAATGTTCTTTTTGACCCCACTGTTCCTCTGGAATCAAAGCCTGTGTAAAGGCTGCTGCAAATGTTATTCATGTGTAAATGAGCGTGGCATTTCCTGAAAGGCCACCGTACACCTTCGTGTTGCTTGCTGCAGATAAGTAAACATGGGAGGCTTCATTAATACTTCACGAGCTTCAGTGACAGCCAATATTATAGTTTTTAAACGTAATATTTATATTTTCAATTAAGCAAACATATAAAACCAGAATCAGTATGCAAATGGTCTCCGTGCTTGGCACAGACATATGGATCTGGAGAAGAATCTGTGTTTTAAGGCAGCAGAAAAAAAGAAGTGGATAAGGAAGAGAGAAAATAAAAAAGAGATAGTGGGGAAAATTCAAGAGACAGTGATGGGCAGCAATTATACGATGGGATAAGGTCATCAAGTTATCAGCAGACCAACAAACTAAACTATTAAAAACACATTTTTATTTTACCATGAGCTATCTAGCTCTTTTTTGGAAGCGACCCGGCCACAAGTGATAGCTCAACGAAGTGGTTTATCATGTGGAAATTTATTGCAGCCAAATACTCTGAACGCGTGTTGATTATAAATGTTGATGGAAACCCCAGAGGACCCGGGGCGACACGGTGGACCCGGAGTAAAATCGACGCGACCATGGGGAGAGCATGCAAACTACAAATATGCAGGTGTCAGTGTCGAGATCGAACCCACGACCTCCTGACATACCAGGCGAGGTAGTCAACATCTCGCCAAAAGAGGAACATACCTCCCTATGGACAGCCAGCAAATCGTACAAGAGAGCCCCAAGCGATGTGAGTGTGCGGATACCTCGTCCATCAGATCCAAGACAATGTTCTGAAAGTGGGTAGACCGTGAGTTTTCGAGGATCTCATTTGTAAATTGTCTTTCCGACAGACCTGTTCTTCACCTGAGGACGGCTGCTTGCGTTGTGGCCGAAACGTCGTGAGAATTGTATTTTATTATGTTTCATTTTTATTATTTCCCTTCTACGTGACTTTACCGAAAGAACCAAGAAGATGAATCCCTGCAGTCACGAAAGCTTTAAATCGAAAAATGCCTAAAGGTTTTAAAGACAAATTTACATTGGCAAAGCACCCTGGGAATTCAAAATCGTTTGTGGCCAAATATCCATTTGGCCGCGTCTTAATAGAGTGGCACGGATGTCCCAAATAAGTATTGAGATTGTGGCTAACCTTTGGGCGGTGAAAAAAGGTAGGAAAACAGGTCCGTCTTTATAACCCGGTTCAGGTAGTGAGGGCTCTGGCGTGAGATGTACCTCACTCTGTGCAGTGGGCATGTGCGTGATATGAAACGCGATACAGTGAAATCGACACAGATGTTGGCGTGGATAATAAAATAGCATTCGAAAAAAGTTGAACGTGGAATCCCAAATCCAGTACCAGTCTCCCTCTTCCAGGAGAGACAGTGTAGAGTCTTTCCGCAACTGAACTTGCCTGTCCTCTCTTTAATTTGAATAGTGGTGACCGTAATTATCTAAACATCCGATACTGTGGGAGGAGACAAAGGGTTAGAGACCATTGAACGGAAACCCGGAGATCCATTCAAGTCCTTACAAGCACTGCTAATTTGTAAGTGTTTGAAAAAAATGTGTCTGGGTATTTCAAATGTGTCTTCGTCTCAAAAGGAACCAGGGTACCCAATTCCGAGAAGAGGTCCCCAATGTACTCAATCCCTTGAGTGCACCAGTCACTCCATCTCAGGCCGCACTTGCGAATCCTAATCAGAGGGATTCCTTCACCAACGCTCACTGTTAGGTAAACAAGAAATGCATACTAACGCCCTGGTAGATTTAATGAGACATTGCATGTACAAAAGCTTTCAGTCTTATCTCGACCATTGCTCAATAGAACTCAATGCACTGGCAGAGCCAGTGGTGGGGAGTGGGGTGGCACGTGCCACCCCCCCCTACCCCAATGATCCGATCTAAATCCCTAATTTCGTTCGGATCATTTTGGTGTATTAGTAATACATCGGCATTTTGCGACCCCCACTGCCACTGTGTAGCATACTATTACGTGCCAGGGACTCTATGAGATGATAGGACAACAGTCTGAATCTATAATTGGCAAAAAGTAACAGCAAAGCAGTTATAAGTGACTCACAGAATTATGCGCAGTTGCGCATACAGTCCACGACTTCCCTGAAGGAATTCACCTTCAGTGAGCGCGATGCCGATCCCACAAGGTTCAAATTCGACCCTCAATCGATGGCTGCAGCCATCGCCGCACACGCGTCGAATAAAAAGCAAGGGACAAGTCCTTACTTATGAACAACTCCTATCATTTTCCATTTCTGGAGGGGTTGCCGCCCGCTACCTGAAAATCCTGGCTCCGCCATTGACTCAATGTACGGCCATTTTGTCGTTTAGACCACGGCTTAACGAGTTAATAAAATGTGTCCCTTTCAATAGGCAGCAGTGGAATAACGACACAATAACATAGTAGAATAACATTTCAAACAAAAAAACACATGTCAGAACCATTCATCTTCTAAAAATGTAACAACTGACCCAAACTACAGAAGAAAAGTATACATAGCTGATTCATCATTCATAAATATATGATTCATACATTTATACAGATATTTATAATGTCCAGTCATAGTGAGTATTTGTTATTGTTCTTACATATGCTTTGTTTAGAATTCTTAAGAGGACCGAAAAGGATATGTCAGTACATCTTGGATAGTTTGTTTGCTTAAAGACAACTGTACTTAAATTGTGTGGTGTTTTCAGTACAATATGACTCACAATGTAGAACATATAGTCAGGAACATCTCTGTGAAAGGAGATAAATTATATTTCGCTGGACAAGCCATACAAGAAGCTTGCAGCATTTGTAACATTTAATAATATCTTGTAGTTATCAATCACAAATATAACGCAAATATCTATTGTATGTGACGCAATTCAAATTATTGTACGCAAATAATGAGATGTTTGTTTAAGTATTATATACCCCGGGCCATATATAGATATATAAATTAAATCCATAAATCGTCTGCATAATCTTTTTGACATTTCCCAATTATGGAATATAAAACCAAGAAAGTGATTAGGTTGATGGAGCCATTTAGGTTGTGACCGTTCGAGCCAGAGAATGCAGGAAAGTATCAGCAGAGCACAGGTAGCTTTTGCTCTCATTAAATGCAAATCATCATAGACCAGCACAGTGTACCCCCAAAGGTCAGTCTGCCAGTTTCAATTAAGTCGCAATTATACTGATGCCTGAAGAAAGCAATAGGTGTAATATCGCTAATGTTGCTCCAAGCTTTGTGGAGAAGAATAACAAATGACCGCGAACATGCATCATTATTTATGTCACTATTGGCTGTGTGTTTCAGGACCCGAGAACCTTGGTTTTGCACATCTCTGAGTAATAGAAACCATTGTGATCTATAAATTAGCCATTGTGATGACGATGTATTGACTGATAATCGGCATGGAAAATATTTGTAGACAAACAAATAAATGTGATAAACACTGTAAATGCAAGTTATGTTCATTATACAAGTTATGTTCTTTATACGTGACTTTACCGAAGGAACCAAAGAATAATTCCTGCAGTCACGAAAGCTCCAAAATTAAGATTATGTTCACAAGTTGCTGTCAGTCAGATTCAGCAGTTTTTGTTATATATTTTTTGCTGTGCAACATTGCTAATTTCAAATACGAATTCATTGTAATCTCATTGCATACTGGTGGGTTTAAATTTATCTTGAGGTTCATTGTGGGTTCATACCCAACATAATAAGAAAGGAACACCAAAATTGACTAGAGGGCAAATTGGACTAATGTACCATTTGAGCATATTGAGCAAAGAAGTTTCGAATTATTGTTATGAGCCCCGAGGAGGACAAATATAACATTTAATGTCTCCCCTTCCCATATCTGAGGTCCCTGTGCATGAAGTTTATTGATTGACTGCAATTACAGTTACACACACATATAGGGATGCCGCTGTGCCTTCATGATTAGAACCACAGGACTTACAATCTAGAGGTCAATCTAAGAGGTCATCAGTTTGATGCAATCTACAGCTACCAGCGCAGCAGTTGAAACACTGGGCGAGTTACTGAAATCGCCCCCCCCCCACCTCCACCTCTGTCCACCCAGCAATATAACAAGGTACATGACAGTCGATCGGAAAGGTCACATGCGGTGCAGTTAAGTGTCGGTACTCACACATCTGGAAAATGTAGAAGAGTAGGCCAAATACCCTCGACAGAGCCTCTCTCGTGCTCCCTCTAGTGGGGCCCCTTCCACCATCAGTGGCGTGAGCAATAAACTCCAGATGCGAATTTGTTTTCTCTCTACAAATATAGAGGTCAAAGGTTGTTCTTGGCATTTCGGTCATATGCAGCTCTGGGCATACATTTGCTTGAGTGGTTGTTACGCTAACATCTTTTTGTTTCACTTTTACATCTCATCGTTTTGAGTTCACAATTTGAACTGTTGAGCATCTGTACAAGATTACGGTTATACCATGAACAATCACGGCACTCGTTCTGGGCGGTTAAATGGTCAGGGCGGATATGCGACAGATGGATATTATAGTTCACTTTTACATCTCATCGTTTTGAGTTCACAAAGGAGACTAAGCTTTGACGTCAGCTCGTGTGAAAGGAACTGGGTGTGCTATGAACATCGCAGGATTGTTAGGGACGGTGCTGGCATCTGGCTGTGGATTGACCGTGACTGATCGTGGTGATAGCTTGGAGTTATTAAATGAAGTACATTTTAAATTACCACTTTCTCTTTTTAAATTGATGCCTATACAGTACAATGTCCAATATGCGACCAACTGGGACTGAGGAATAGGCGGATGTTATGATGAGATTGTATATGTTAACATCTATAGAAAATCAGCATTAAACCACCGTGGCAAATGTTACTGGACGAAAATATTGAGCAAACTGCTTTCATAATGGATATTTGTTTTTATTGTGCTTTAGAAGTAAGCGAATGTACGCAACAATTTGAACTGTTGAGCATCTGTACAAGATTACGGTTACACCATGAACAATCACCGCACTCGTTCTGGGCGGTTAAATGGTCAGGGCGGATATGCGACAGATGGATATTATAGTTCGAAAACATGTACATTAGGAATGTGGAATGTCCACTACTGGCTTGGGGGTTATAGGCAGAAGATGAGCAATGCCAGATGGTCATTTAAGTGGAACATTGCTTTGACTTTTGGCATAATAAAAATAATATACATTTATAAAAAAAAATAGACGGATGCAGCCGCGCCATTGATCGCGCATGCAACTGCTGGCGGAAGGGGCTCCGCTTAATGGAGCTCGAGAAAGCTCTCGAGAGCTCCTCTAGATTGTATTTTGGTCTACTCATCCATCCATGAAAGACGTCTTAGAAGTGGTGGGAGCACCCACACTTAACCCCACTACACGTGAATTGCTGATGGACTAACCTTGGCCTACCCATATCCACTCGGTGGACAGAGTCCTACCTTGATGTCATGAACCACAATACGTTGCTCATTTCGTTATAAACCATCATGCAAACTCCGGTCATCCTCTAGTGGCTTTTGGCTAACCATCGAACAAAGACGGGCGCTGCATCACGCGGTTTCAGATGTCCTTCTGCGGCTGTCTGGAATGCTCTTCCTTCTGATATTGGGAAGCCACTGGAATTATGCACTTTTAAATCTAGATTGAAAACTCATTTCATAAAAACTGCTTTTAGTGTTTAGTTTGTTGTCCTTCCCCCACACTTCCAATTAGCACGGTTGGCTACGCAAGGTGCGAAATAAGTTCAACAGACATGTAAAGTCTAACTTTACGCTGCTAATTTTGCAACCCTGTTGCATTGTCAATATATGATAAGGAAAAATGTATTAAATACTTTCCAGTTTAAATTGTGTTTTAAACAGTGACTGCAGTTTGTTAATTAAAAATACAGATTAATAGGTTATTGGGGTTTTTTTTATTTGGTATTTCCATATGCAACTCAACAATAGGCATTATTTAAAATTTAAATTGAAGTTCAGGAACCGGATTGCTTGCACAGCTAGATGTTGATTATGCAATGCTTTCCAATCCGTTATGTATATATTTAATCACAAAGAAGTGTAATTATAAACTTTGGCATGGGCTGCATTTAATTACCACTGTTTGTCCTGATATGAATTTGTATTGCTCTGGCATTGTAATGATAAGCAACATATTTCATAATTTCAAAATTTGTGCTGCAAAATAAATACCAGTTTTAAAATTGGCACCAAAGTTAAAGAACAGCTTACCCAGAAATATGATTACCATAATTCACCATTAATGCACCGATCATTTATCAAATTACCACTATATTAAAGATAGCATACGATTCATCAATTAAATGAACTGGGATAAAACTGCAGTATATACCGTACAGTGTTTTTTTCTCTCCTTTGTTGCATATATAGTGTATCATGTATTATTTTAACAGTGTATTTGTTCCACAATCACTTCATTATTCAGCAATTATCAGTAATACCCCAATATGTATGACCACGAATATCGTAACGACGTAAATCAAAGCAATTTCACAGGTTAGGTGGAGGCGAAGGCCGAGGTGACGGGACATGTGAAAGGATGGATGAAGCTGTCAGCGACGTCGGTGTGGCTTGAGGCGACACAAATCTGGTAGCGGTATTAATCATTGTAATCTGACGTACGTATGTGTGTTGAGCGTCTTTCGCACTCACGTAGCCAACGGTGCTAGTCGGAGGTGTAGCAACGACGTATTTGCGAAATTACATAAAAGGGGGGTGACGTAAATCGGCGTATTACTGTAGCCCATTTTTTTTTGCCCACATCGAGGTCTACTGCCATGTGAGGTGTGGTATGAACAGTATTTGTAGTTAATAACCATACACCGAGATTCAGATTAATACAGATGCAGCACAAATGCAGCTATTTCATTTTGAGTACAAATATTTACAACAGCAACAGTAATAGGAGTACATATCGTCATAATATTTTTTTTGCCACCAGTGCTCATGGTTTTAACAAGACAATTTGCATACAACGGTGTCTTGGGTACATTGAAGACACCATGCACACCGTGCACCTGAAGACAGCATGTAACGTGATTATGAATATTTCAGAAAAAGAGTAAAAAAAATCATATATGTAAGTCTCAGTTGCTAACATTGAGGAGGCACATATTATAAATTCAAACTTTATAAATGAAATCAAATTGGAAGCTGATCAATTTACAACATAATAGAGACATATTTAAATGCACAATACAGAAAGCCACCTGCAATTTGAGACATATCAGCATTTGAAGCACAATTCTCACCGTTTAAAAATGTTTCAAAGAGACACATTACCTGCTCTTAATTTGATTGTTTTGTTATGTAAATGTGCAACTCTGAAATTGCTTGCTCACAACACTGCTGGCAGGTGAGCCTCAACTACATATATCACAACATAGCCCAACTCTGGCCAGATGTATTGCCAGAGGCTGGAGTACCCACACGAAATAAGGAGATAAAATGTTCAGAAAACTATGCTAGAAAAGATCGATAATATAGTGTATTATACTCCTTAGAATGTGGCTCTCACAGTTGACAGTTGCTGACTGACTCACGTGTATGTACGTCGCTATGTTCGCGCACGGGTTAATTCCTACCAAAGAGTGACCAATAACCCAATAAACTCAGAGCATATGGGACGCGACAGCGACAGCCATGGGCACAGAATTAATTTCTAGTGCTTCCCCTACGCTACATTAGCATCAGTGGAAATGCCAGACGCTTGTGCACACACAGAGGTGTTTGCAGCACAATCATTCATCTTGCTTCATGGGGTTGAAGGTATTTTTAAATTTGACCCCCGATGAGAACTTAGGTTGTTAGTAAACCCACAAGTCATCCCGAGAAAACTCATCCAAATGCACCAATCTCTTGTTTTAATGGAGTGCTTTGCTCTCGGGAAGGTCATGCCCTTGCACAGTGCTTATGCCGTTGCATTCAGAAGCACTTTCCGAGGGAATTGGGTAAAGTTTTTTTCACATTTTCCAGACTGGTTTGTGAGAGATAGAGGTACCATCACTTTTAACCCAAAACAGGCCACCTTCGAACTGATTGAATCGTTGTCATCAGTCTTAGTCAATCAATTAAGGCCATCCTAACCCACTGTCATTTGAGATTCATTATGAACCAGTGATGCAACAATTTCCCCAGCACCTACCGTATGAGTTGGATTTCATGAAAACAAATTTCGGAAAATGTATTAAGGAACGTGAGCAAATGGAGTTGATCAGAGGAGTTTCGATGCAATGATGTCTGTGAAATTTAATGTTTAAAAGATGGCGTTTGGTCAACACATTCACTAAATAACGACGACCAATAATTGTTACGTGTTTAATGATCTAAATACAACACTACAAGCTCAACGGTCACTTGAAAATGTATCACGGAAAGATCTGGCTCACTGGGAAATATAGATGTTTATTTATACATAATTTATGGTGCTGTTTGCAATTTTTTTTAATATACAAATGTGTAATGCACTGCTGGGGAAATGTATCATGGTAGTATTTTAGTTTGTAATTATAGGATATTTTTCCATTTTCCACAGTAAGGATGAGTTCCTCATTTTCGAATGAATCTAACAAAAATCTAAAATCAGGCCTAGAATAGCGATGCTACAGGAAATTAGATAACTTCCATGACCTCACGTCCATATCTCTCCTGCCAACAGTGGCGTCCGTGTGACTAAATTCACTATGCAGTCGTACAATGTTCAAAAATACATTTAATGAATTGCTTCGTTTATTTAACTTTACGTAAAAAAAATTAAATACACACAAATGTATCTTTATTAAAATGACTACTCTTTTTGTATAAAAAAAGAGAGTTATACTTTTGTTACGGCTTTCATTCCAAAAGTCTGTAGGTATACAATAAAATCTGAAACGTGGCCTCAAAATCTGAAATGCAAAAATCTTAAAATCCCTGCTTTCCCTACCGGACCAAAAAAAACCCTGCAATAACTAAATCTTGATTTAAAGCTTTCGTGACTGCAGGAACTCATATTCTTTGGGTCTTTCCATAAAGTCACGTAGATAGGTTTAAATTCATTAAAATAAAATAAACAAAAAACGACGACGTTTCGATCACAACACAAGCGATTGTCATCAGGAGGTAAAAAAAAACTACATTTTCATGTTGTATTACTGTTTGCCCGAGAAGCGCACATGTATTTCAGAGTGCAAAGGATCAAACAGAGCGCTGTGATTCTCAAGAAAAATAAGTGGCTTTCTACGGAACACATCACAGGGAGGAACGAATATGGATGGATAGCACAAGTGGCTGAATGATAAAGGGGGAATGTGCACATAGGGAATACCAAAGAGCAAATATAAATACGTAATTAAAACTCTTGTGAAATGGGTTACAGCTGCATGGGATCGTGAATGTACTGTGCAGCAACAGAGCAATATTGGATGATTAGTGATGCCACTGGTGATTCCTCTATGCCGGTAAATCAGTCAGATAGTTGTACTAAAATTAAGCCACTATTTATAGGTAAATTAAATCATTTGCAGTTAAACGATTATGGCCGTTTTTTTATATGTTCGACCTTTTAAAATGCCCTTTTAGACTACGCATATGTCCCTACAGGACTCTGCAGTAAATTGACATGAATCCCATAGGAATCTTACATAAATCCAATCAAATATATCTTGTACGAACATTGCATTCTAATAGGATATGAGCAGACATATGGAAACAATAATTCCTTGGTGCTGTTGAGCAGTATCTTTTCAAGCTGCTCTTATGAAAGCGTACACCGATTTTTAGCAGAAGCAATCATATTTTGCACGTGGCTGCTTTTCAAAAAACGTAAGAGCATATTTGATATTTCACTAAAACACGTGTCATTGCACCTTGAAGCTCCAGTGAGAAACTTCAGACTTTCCAGATAAATTGCTTTGAGTTGCATTGATACTTGCTGTCGCCTTCCTTCCGTGTCTATATATCTCCAACAGCTTCTTCCCCCGCAGCTTGCTTTTTTTATTTGCAACATCACACAGAAAATCTCACCGGATTTTAAATCTATTTAAATATATTGCGCTTTAAAATTGGATGAAGAAATGGACGTAATTTTAAAAGCGCAATGTCTACTAAAAATATCAAGGGTGTCGTGAACAATGTGTCTATGCGCACATACATACGGTACATCTACCATTATTAGAATGGAAAACGTTGGTTGTGGGCTATCAACATAGGCCCTTAGTAAGAGTTCGTCGTACTGTATTATGTGGACCTGAAGCATAGACACTGACGAACAAGTGCAAAAAATAAGATTGCACAAAGAAACGTGGAGAGTTTAACACGTAGGCTTTCGCGACCAATATTATTCATAATCAACGTTTTTGGGTTTAGATCGCGTTATTTATAAATGTGTCGTAACCCTCCACCACCCGACAACTCGCATCGTAACAATAGCCTGATTACTAATCTAGTATATAATTACAATAACTCCCCCCTCAAATCTTTGCACCTGATGAGTTAATGAGTTAATGATGACGTCACCCTGCTGCTGCTCTATATAAGAACGGGAGACACAGCAGAGCCTCACCATTCTGGCGAATTGCCCGATGATGCAGGATGCAATTACCAGCGAAACGTCGTACTCAAATTGTAAATGTTGTGGTTTCACGCTTCAACACACCGGTGGGCTAAAGCAGTGAACTATTTGTCTTTTGTCAACGTGACACTTTTTTACTGATTGGCCGTGTCGGGTGGTGGAGGGTTACGACACATTTATAAATAACGCGATCTAAACCCAAAAACGTTGATTATGAAACGTGGAGAGATGCACCCCCTGGAATTAAACCGAGAGGCGGGCGGCGGGGGGGGGATGCAAACCAGAGACGTAACATTTAAATTATAAATGAACGGGCTTGGACAGTATACATCGATGGACAGGATAATGGCTGATGAACGAGACTGATTAATTTCTCGGCAGCCAAAGAAGAGAATGTGTCCAAGAGAATGTCCGCCGTGGAGATGGAGCGATGAGATCAGCTCACGTGCACGGGTGAGATGGATGGCAGCGTAACGGTGCTACAGGAGCAGCACTTAGACCATATGGGGTGGCGTGGGGAGGCCATCGTGGCTGCTGCTGATGGTAATGATGACATTGTGTGGTGCCGTGCCTGCCACAGTCACTGCATCCTATAGCCCTGAAGTCAATAGCAGTGTCAACTAGCAAGCCAGAAGTCGATTTCGCGTGGAAGATTCTTCTGGTGGCAGACTACATCCTGTGGAAGAGACCGTGAGGTGTCTGCCTTCTGAGGAGAGGAGACAATCTTGGGAAGCATCTCGGGCAGGCTGAGGTTGAGATGTTTCAAGATGACGCAAGCAAGTGGGTTGCTCTCAGTCCCATCAAATGAACCTCATGGCGGTACCCCGGGGTATCACAGTACCCCGGCTCTCGCACAATGTCCATGATGCAGTCATTTTTAGTCTGTTGATAAGTCGGCGATGCGGCAATCGACTCATCTCGACGAGCTGTACACGATGCACCACCACGGTGCGTACCGCGAGCGTTCAGGGTTTCGGCGCAATCGTCCTCGCTGCGTTTCGACATCGCGGAGTGGCACCACCGATTTCGGATTGATTGGTACCCCAGTCGCGGAGTGTCCCGGAAATAAAATATTTAATTGCCTCGGCCATTGTGTATTTTTTGGTACCCCGGGGTGCCGCCATGAGGGTCAAATAATGCCTGAAAACAACCTGGCAAATTGTAACCCAGGGGACCTGCCTGGCAAATCCGACAGCTTTGGAAATATGGATGGACATTTTGAGAGGACTCCTGGTCAGCCTCGCACAAGCCCGGAACTTCATGGGCGGGCTCGACCGAGAATCACTTTGGCTACACTTGAGTGCTCCAGCTCTTTCAACCACCGAGTTATATTGTGTCAACCTACAAAATATGGACACCACCTCGTTAAATATAATGCAGTAGCCCTGGGTCAGCCGCATCATCTCTACATAACAATGAGGCTCAGTCCCTTTTACACGCACCTTTACATCATCCGCACCCAGTTTACACAACAAAGGCTCATTCCTAGCAGCGTGCTTCAGCCGCACCGAACCTCAAAAAAATAATATTCAGGGCCTACCTTGGCTCCTCCCACCCTCAACCAGTATATATACAAATACTGTTTTCTTGGAATTTCTCTCACTTGATACAGCTATCGTGCTGTGACAGTTCCACCTGAAGACGGAAGCCTCTGTTGCCTCCGAAACGTCGTGATTTTTATTTTATTTTTTATTTTACTTTTATTAATTTGAATTTTTTTACCTACGTGACTTTACCGGAAAAAAAAATAAGAATATGAATCCTTGCAGTCACGAAAGCTTAAAATCTAAGATCAAAACAGTGTTGTTGGTTAGTGATAGACTGATATTAAGTTAACTTCGTAATATAGCATTTCGTGATACAATGTTTGGCTCAGTGTTTACTTCGTGATATAGTGATTTAGTCTACCATTTATTAGAGCGATGACTGCAAATGCCTAACAATAGATCTCAGTACTGTACAGCAAGACCGTAGCCATGGAGTCAACATTGGGGGGGACCAAATCTTCCAGGGTGTCTGGAGGTCCCAACCCAGAAAAAGATCTCAATTTAAAACTAATTTCCTGCCTAAAATATTTAAAAAATTGACTAACACATGGGATGGGCTTTTTATTTATTTTTCACAATAATATCTAATAGTGTATTGTATTACATTGCTCTGTTTTTACTTTTTTAACCATTTCTTGTTTCATTGTATGTAATGGCAGAGATTATGGATTAATAAAGTACAACCATAACCACAATCATATAAACAGAAATCTATGCATTGATGTATATGAGGACAAGTCCAGATATTGTGGCCAAGGTTTAACAAATTGTTATTTTAATTTACATAGCATAGCAATTTTTTTTATAGCAATATATTGGTGGGGGACATTTTGAGCATATTTGAATATTGGGGAGGATATGTCCCCCCCCCAATATTTATTATAATTACGACCTTGCTGTACAGTGCCAGTGATGAGCACATTGCTACTGGAGTTGCTGGGAAAATTGCTGTCAGTATTGGGTTAACAGTGCCAGTGCCTAAGAATAGATCAGAATACAGTGTTAAGAGGGTGCCAATAACAGTGGCTAATCTCCAGTGCAACTCGGCGATGCAACCTTTCTTAACGTTGCTCGGTCTCTCCCAAGGACCCTCAAACCTAGAGCTGTGCATCACTTTAATTCTAGATTAATTCTGTGCACCACTGGTCGGTCAGTGCCAGAGACCGTAATGCTCTATGAGTTGCTGACCCCTGCACCTTTTGTCTCCGCTTGCGCCCAGTCCTGAGAATCACTGGGGACTTGGGCAGCCCCGCTCCGTCTGTGACCCGTGAGCTTGCGACGTCTGCACCTTGGCTTCATGCCGAGACCTGAGAGTCATTGAGACCTGGAAGCAGCCATTCCCAGGCTACGTCTGCAACCTCTGCACCTTGATCGCCATGTGCCAAAGCCTGAGAGTCTGAGACCTGGGCAGCCATGCTCAGCCTGTGTCCAATACGTAAGATTGGCATCACACCCCTGCTTCCTGGACTGAGCTCTGGACTTCAGTCAGTAGCAATTAGGACTGGGTTAAAGTTGTTATAACATCACCAAGTAACCTATACTGCCATTAATGTTGATCTTGTTCATGTAACTTGTGAAGCCATTGCCTTATACTCCCTGGAAATCCTTGTGTACTCCCCTGTGTTCTTTGCAAACACCAGTTGTCGCCTTGACTCCCTGTCATTTGGTTATCATATAGGTCCATGGTTCGAGACGATATCAACTAAATGCTGAGTCACATCCTGCACGTGAAGCGTGTTTTAGTATACATTGGACAGTGACCAATTCCGGTGAGAATGTCAAGAAAACCAAATTACGACTGGATTCTATCTTGTGTATACCTACGTGACTTTACCGAAAAAACCAAAGAGTCTGCACTAAATGCGCATGTTCAGTGGAAACATCTATCTTACATAGACCACTCAATAAACGTCAAGTGCTTTTTTTTCATGATGTAACCCAAAATTTTGAGCGTTTCCAATAATGTTCCCCAACTATGTCGTTCTGGTAATGGCACTCGTTAAACCAGTACACCGCTGCAAGGAATCCTGTGACACCAGAACCGGCCCTAGACCTTTGGGGGCCCTAAGCAAAATTTGGTTGGAGGCCCCTTTGATGTATGATTTTTTTTCACCCACTAGCTAGCAGTGACTCTAGGGGGCCCTCTGCTGGCCACGGGGCCCTTTGCAATTGCAAGGGTCGCTTAGTGGCTGGGCCGGCTCTGTGTGACACCAACGCAGTACCAGTTCCTAGCAACAGACATTCAGTGGTGTGTTAACAAAACTGTATAAAATCACCCTGCGGTATCAGATTAAGTGAATGCTAATTGTATTTAACATTAGCATGTCGTTAGCCGCTCATGGGGTATTACGATATTCTAGATTTGAAGCTTTCGTGACTGCAAGGATTCATATTCTTAGGTTTTTTCGGTAAAGTCACGTAGGTAAAACATTAAAATTAATAAAAGTAAAAGTATATATACGGAGTGGTAGCTCTTGTAATCTACAGCTGTCGTGGCTGTGACGGTTCCACCTGAAGACGGAAGCTTGTGTTGCCTCCGAAACGTCGTGATTTTTATTTTATTTTACTTTTATTAATGTTAATGTTTTACCTACGTGACTTTACCGAAAAAACCTAAGAATATTACGATATTCCTCTTGCTACAGTTATAGCTCTGTAAAAACCTCTTAATTGGAAGTGAAATTATTCACTTGAACAAGTACATCCATTAGCAAATGGAAGTTAAAGTTATCTTGCATGTATGAGCTGTCACATGAGACTTGTTTCACTGCAGATGAAATGTCTGTCGGGTAATTTGCATAACATTTTATAATACAGCACTGCATATGTAACCAGACGCTATCATTGTGTAATGGTGAAGCACACGGGATCTGCAACACGAAGGTTTCGGGGTTCGATTCTATCACCCAGCGTGACAAGTGTTTGCTCATGCCACTGCTGGCAGAAGTGCCTCCATTTAGAGGGAGCTGCGTAGAGCTCCCCCCTCGAGAATATTTGGCCTACTTTTCCCCAACGGACAGACGCCTTGGAGGAAGTGAGTGTGCCAACATTTTACCCCCACCACACGTGACCATTTATCTCTTGCTTGGTGGACAGAAGAAGAATTTAATAAACTCGCCCATTGTTTAAAATGCCAAGAGATCAACCTATTGATCAACCAACTCGGTGTTTCTTCACTAATTTTCAGAGGGGAGCCACTTTGGCTGATAAGACACCATTGTGTGAGGGCTGCCACAAATGTGAAACCATTAGGGTTGACAGCATGATGGGGTATTTTCATATTTGTTTATTATCAGGGGCTGCACTAAAGGCCACCAAGGGCTGCGATCCTTGTAATGAAGAGCACTGAACTAACTGGTTATACACATAATACGGATTGATGGACAGACATGGGGACATTTAAGAAACTCACCCATTGTTTCAACTGGCATTTCAGGAAATTGAACAGGTAACCCAAAGTCCAGTGGTAACCTTTACACCATGGCAACATTACATTTCCTATATGCTAAACATTATGCACGCTGCGACATCAGTCAATAAGTTGGACATTGTTTCCTTATATAATATTGCAAATCTGATTGAATCAAACAAGTGAAATGGTAAAATACTCCTCTGGGCTTCTCCAACAAAGGTACACGAGAATACAGTTAAATTATTAAAAGCTTATGTTTTCAGCACCGACAGCTCAAAAATACAACTCCCCCAGCCATCTTGAATTCTGAGAACTTGTGACACCGATTGTAATTCTATGAGGAGCAATTTTACATGAATGCCAGTGGCATGTTATCAAATTTGTCAAGGTAAAAATATTATTACACATGCTGTACCCATTAAGGCCTGATATAAAGCATGCCAGGTGGTGTATTCATCACTGCAAATATCCCAACAATATATTAGACGAGGCAAAGCAAAGTCAACCGAGGCGACCGACACGGGCTTACTTGTAATTGTGTGTTCGCAATGTAACTGTCATCTTGGCATTCACGACGGCTTCTGTTTCGATATTGATACACTGTGGTTATACAAATTGTGTTCATGCTACACGCTGATTATAATAATATGGATGGTTCCAGTGCCCGCTGTCATCATCAGCTAATGTTGGGATAAATGTTCAATTGTATGTGATGCCCTTTTCTGTGCCTTTGACGCGTGCCTCTGCAAACTAAATGCTGAGTCACATCCTGCACGTACAGCGCCAGTGATGCTTTTAACAAACACTGCAATTTCAGTTGAGATGCAATCATCACCCTTTGGTCTCTCAAATGCTTGTATTGCAGCCTCTCAGGACTGGCGATGACACTGGAGCCAACCCAAACTTGTTCAGATGGCATTTTGAGAAGCCTGAGAGCAGGGGCTTAATGCTAGTATCTGACCTCGGGTCTACGGACCCTGTCATCTTGTGAGATGAGGAGGCGAAAGTCACCATCGCCCAGAGATTTTGCCGTAGTGTCCTGTGCGTGCGCGTCACCTGAGGACACGCACGATTTCAACGGCATAAACATACCAAAGTTAAATCAATTTAAACGTAACTCACAACTTTGATTTAAATATAAACATTGCCCAGGAATGTGTATTTGGTAATCACAAAAGACGCTCTGAAGTATGCTCTCGGCCTGCTCCGATCTTTCGATTTTGGGATGTTTTAATTGCAAAAACGTCCAATTGACAGGCATGCATTACGTGCATCGGACAGTTATGACAGTCTACATCATGGGACCTCCTTTGCCAGTGCCAAAATATGAGAATAGGTTTTACCCTTGTTTCTGGCAACAAAACAGGTGTTGAGATGTTAAAACACCAAACTGAAACCTTTTACAAAAAATCATGTCTGCATTAACCACAATACGTGTGGTCAGAATGCAAACAAAAAACGTACCCTGATAATATATGCATTGTCTTTGAAAATGATTGGTCCACACCAGAGACAGCTTTCTTTTGAGCCTAGTCCCAAACGGTGTTTGACCAGAGGACGCCGAAAGGCGTACAGCCTGGGCTGTAGCTGTTCTATCAGGCATTTGTAGCTATCAGACAAATTGTACAACTTGGACATCTTCTCGGCTGGGTGTCAGTATGTCAACTGGAAATACCGGATAACAGTCTAAAACTTTCCATTATTGTGTTGAAGCTCACAATAATCCACGCGTTATCACATAGAATCAAAGATGAACTTGTTTATACAATTTAAAAACTAACATTTTATACCATTTATGTTCTCCAGATTTTACAAGGTTTTTTCCCCCATTTCTATTTTGAGTCAACGTTGGGGTCCATCTGATGATCCCGGTAGGTGTGTGTATGTGTGAGTGTGTGTGAGGATGTGTGTGTGTGAGTGTATGTGAGGATGTGTGTGTGTGTGAGAGTGTGTGTGTGGGGAGCGGTAGTGTAGTGGTTAACGCGCCGCGCTATGAACCTGGCGATCCGGGTTCGATTCCCGCTCACGGTCAACACCAGTGACGATTATCTGGGCCTCCCCTAGGTCGACTCAGCCTGAAATGAGTACCTGGTGCGGTGAGTAAACATCCCTACTGGCCACCCACCCCATCGTGTATCGTTCCGGTCTTCATAGGTGCTTGCTAACATCACATCACTTGCCCCTAAAGTCTGTTAAGGCTATACGGGGGATCTTTGTCTTGTGTGTGCGTGTCATCTCGGTCATCTCGGTAATCTCGTGTGCGTCATCTCGGTCATCTCAGTCAGTCGACCCATGGCACCTGGGTCTGCCCCGTGACCTCCTGCCAGCGGGCGTTCGACACTTCACGTGGCCTCAAGGTGCACATGGCCTGGCACAAGCGTCGTAGTGACGTCACCGCCACTTAGTGGCGAATGCCTGTTGTTGTTGTGTGCGTGTGTTTGCCACCTGATTTGCATAATATTTGGGATGCATTTTACTTTCCAGAGCAGCTTATAATCTGGATAATAACGTTATTATTTATCAAATTTATTATAATGACACAATTGACTTTTGGTCTTTTTTTTACACAAGGCCTATCTGCATCCAGGGAGAGATAACAGCAACTGGTCGAGCACCTTCCCTATGCTTTACATTCTGTGGTCTACTAATATGGAACAGTCTACAAGAGACCTCCAATGAAATTTGTTCCTAACACCAGGAGAAGCATTTCCTGAATGAAAACCAAATGTGACTTTCAAATACCAATGGTGGGTCACACATTCGTCGGTACTAAACTTGCATCACGATGAGGCTGTATGGCATGAACCGTGCTCAAAATTAACCTGAAGGGCAAGAGATGACTTAACTGCTTAGATTAGAATCGCAGTGAGGCTATGGCGCTGGCAATGGCTGATACGTAACGTTTAGCGGCCCGTTCCAAAGTGATAGGCCATACGTGGCCACGAATGCATTTTAAAAGTGATGTTCATCGCCCTTGCAGCTTTAGAACACCTGAGTCGGTAAAGTCACGTAGATAAAAAATAAAATTTAAAATACAATTAGGGAAGGGGAATTCACCCAGTTCAGCAACCCCCTCGTGAATGCCAGTCCAGAGACCCTGATTTTACTTGACTCAACTTGAAATGAAACTGCCCCCCGCCCCCTCTCCCCTCCCCGCCCCCTCCCCCCTTCCTTCCCCGAAGAAAAGGGATTTGACGCACTTACCACATAACGCTTTGGTTCTACACGTCCGCGTTGGTTGTCTGTCTGAGCCGTCCATTCCCGCTAAGCACCAGTCGCCTGTCGCGGAAGTTGTACACACTCCCGCCTCCCCCGTGGTTGGATCAATAAAAATGATTTACAAAAAAAAGTGGTGTTCATTTAAAAAAATTCCAAAGTCGCTTTACGAAGCTCTGAAATTACCCTAACTTTCATGACTAAAACCTTTCAGTGAATGGCTCGCACAGAAATAATATGTCTCTCGATCATTGTGGTTTAATTTGCTTTGACCTCCTTGCATGAATTGTAGCGACAGTAGTTATTGTGACCATCGAGGTGTATGAAATGTATATTCTTTGTTCTTTCGGTAAAGTCACGTAAATGGAAAACAAAAAATAAAAAATACACGTTTTTAAAAAGAAAAGAAAAATGATTAAATGTCACAACTGGTAGCATTTGAAGTGTTATTTATGTGTACTGGGGCAAAATATGTCGGCATCACAAAGGCTGTTTAATTTCTGGATGAATGCACGATGAAAACTCGATGTGTGCTACAGCTGCCTGACATTAAACAGGAAACCCAACATGCACCACACTTCATGTTTCTGTGACCGATTGATATGTATATATTTTATTGACATGAGCCAAGCAAGCTGGCAGAATAATACATTCAACATCGTATTTATTTTTATAAATACTTCTCGAAATGAAATATATTATGAGATATTTTTGTTCTGAATATTGGGTAATTTAAAACAATTGACTTGCCTATGTTGGTAAACATTTTTTTGTTTGTAAGTGTTGATAGAAATGTTTTTGAGAAACAACGCTGATCAAATCTGAACTTTCTAAAAGCATATTTGGCATACTCAATTTATATAAGAGTGATTACACTGTAGAATATATATTCATGGTTTAATTATCAAAACAGTGGTACCTGGAAGACAGTGTCATGATCATCAGCCACCAATTTGTCAAGTATTGTATCCACACCATCATTATCGGCCATGATCAATCCACAACTGAATGGAGGTCTCCCCAAGCTGTTGACATCTCGAGTGGACCCACAATGTAAGTTTCGAGATGCACATTAATTTCCCTTCTCTGTAAAATTCTACTGCAGTGCATACACTGTAGTCACTTAAAAGTCTAATTCTCAAAAAAGTTACGTGCTTTAAATTTTTTCAGCAAATTTAATATGATTGATTTTATTTCTTTGGGTGCAATAATCATTGACCAGTATGAGACCATCAGCTCACTACAACTGAGGACCCGGTTTAATTCCAGGCAGCTGCCAGAATTCAAACCTAAGATCTCCGCATACTCCTCGAAAATCTAAATTCCCCAGCAGGCAAGCAAGAAAGGTATCTGGAAAGCTACGTGAATGTTTTACCAACAGGATAAGATGGTCGTATTGATTGGTGTCAGGTTGAGTACAATTATCATGGGGCATGCTTGAATTGCCTATCATCTTTCAAGAATCAAACTTGTTGACAATAATTGGATTTAGCAATAAATTGTGTTTTAATTGGTAGGTTGGTAAAATTACCTGCATCTCTGCAATCTTTATTGATGAATTTGGTTTGTGGGAAACGTATTATTTCTGTGTGTATCTGTCCTCACAATTGTAAGAATTACACTAATCAAAGGCATCCCCTGCTCTTTCGGCACTTAAGGACAGATATTTGTATTTAGCAAACGTTTCCATGTATTACAAAAATATTCTACCTAAAACTTACATTTTCTTTTAAGTAATAAAACGTAATTTTCTTTAAATTACCATATGATCGGTGTATTTGCAAGCACGTTAATACCAAAAACATCAACTGTGTAATAATGAGCATTATTTCAATCGCAAATGTACCACCAATATATTAACTGTATTATACAATTAACATCGATTGCAACATTTATGAAGATGATGCTTCTATGGCTTCTATTACAAATGTTGCAGAAATCAAACGTAACGAATAGTTCTAAGAAAGCGGTTCATGACAAATATACAGAAATGCGATAAAGCTGTGGTCAAATGCAGGAAACGAAACAAAAGTTTCGTTACAAGACAACAGGAAATTTAACTTAAAAAATTATTGACATTTTAACGAGACAATGCATATTGCTAGCTTTTATAAAAAGCAGTCTACTTATGCAGCTCGTTTATTTGCCACTTTTCCACAACAATTTGTTTTTAATAGGAGCCATTGCTCTGTGTGCAACCTAAATTAAATACATTTTAGCGTGCAATATGTCGCATGTCGTTTTAAAAATGTCGCCAGTATGAAGCTATGCATCGATGAAAATCTATGAAAAATACTGAAGGAAACTGAAAATACTGAAGAACACACATTTACCACGGTTACTCAGAACCACGAAAAACACAATGACCACGCGAGAGGCCTGGCATGAGTATCAAATATATATGAGGCAAGATTTGTATGCTTTGTGATGGACAAGGTGTGGTGGGGAAGGCTAAAGGTTGACATTTTAGCTGTGCTGCCCGCTTGCACGAAGAGCCAGACAAGGCATACGCTCGACAAAAATAATATTAATGTGCAATCGGTAGTTTTACATTAAAACCCTTGGTGATATCACTAACCAATAGACAAGAAAATTGCCTTGACTACATCAATAGCTGTAGCCTGCTGTGCTTACCATTGTTAAACATAGTACATGTGTGCCGACTGTGAACCCACGTACTAAATTTCGATTTCAAGCTTTCGTGACTGCAGGGATTCATATTCTTGGTTCTTTCGGTAAAGTCACGACGTTTCGGCCACAACGCAAGCAGACGGCTGCTTGCATTGTGGCCGAAACGTCGTGAGATTTTTATTTTATAATTTTTATTTTTATTATTTTATTATTTCCCTTCTACGTGACTTTACCGAAAGAACCAAGAATATGTACCCACGTACTATTTTATGAACGTAACATAAAGTGTACAAGCTGCGTGCTTGCAATACTCAGGATGGCAATGGGATGTGCGAACAATGGCATGCACCATGGGGAGGCTAGGGTTGGTGGGTCACGCAAATGACGTGCACTCCCCCGTGGGCATTGAGGTGCCAGCCCCAGGCTCACAAAGAGAAAGCGGATCAACAAATCGTGGACCGTTGTCATCTTGCTCCGTCTCTACGGGGTAGCGATGACCACTCTGGGCGCTCACCACCTGGCTGCCTTCCAGCTTTGTCCGTGGTTCCACATCATTGTGAGATGCCAATTTGCACGAACTATGCCATACAAAATCCAACATCACTATAAAAAAAAACTTACCTAAAATGCATTAAAAATTTTACTCGGAAAAAACCCAATAGGTCTCAGCACATTCTACATATTCTACATATATATTTTCTCACATGTAAAAAAAACACATCTCAGGAATTACGAAAATAGATTATTTAATAAAGTCTGTTGGCCTTTTTTGACTGGCAACATGATCGCACGTACCTCGACATCGGAATTTATCTCCTGAACATTTTGCCATACGCAAAAATGAGCTAAAATTGCACTGGAATGATCACTGAACAGCAATGCTAACAACACACCCCGTCTAAACCGACAAAATGAAAGAAGCCTTCTCAGAATACACCTGCATTCCCCACCACACTCAGTTGCTCCTTCTACACGAGCAGTGCTAGAAATCCTTGAAGATGTGCATATCAACCGATGAAAATGCCATCCATCAAAATGTCAATATCCATGGGCTGGGGAGACATATATAGATGGGGTTTAAAACAAACTACCTCATTACGGTGATTCATTGGACCCATGGTGTATAATAAGCGAAAGGGCGACTCTGTGGGCATTTGTGCTGGCCTTTTTATTTCTGCTGCTGTTGCCGCTACCACTGCTGCCACTGCGACACGTGGAGATGGCTAATTCAAAGTGCAGTTGTCGTGCCAAAAATATGGAAGGTTCGAGGGTAAGTTAGTGCGGAGTTTACTTTAGATGCAAACTATCGGCCTGCGTAGCTGCTGGCTTTGGTATTCGAGCAGCTCGTTTTAAAGTGGTGGTTAAAAAGGTTCGTTTGTATT
The DNA here is from genome assembly GCF_965212315.1 of Lampetra planeri. NCBI lineage: Eukaryota > Metazoa > Chordata > Hyperoartia > Petromyzontiformes > Petromyzontidae > Lampetra > Lampetra planeri. Next base: position 28,078,254 of record NC_136110.1, read on the forward strand.
GAGAGAAACAAAAATCGTGTTGAGTCATTGTGTGATTTCACTGAAAAGCCAAGAACGCCATTCGTTTACGAAAAAATATTCCCTCAGCATTGTGTAACATGACATGAAGGAAGCATATATGTTTCTAAAATTGTACGTGCTATTTAAAGTTGCTATTAATCATCGACTGGAAAATATTCTTCTCCTTCTCAAACATCATAGGCATTTTTAAATCCTTTATATTAAGTTCGCTTGCTTGCTTGCATGCTTGCTTGCTTGCGTGCTTGCTTGCTTGCTTACGACCGTGCAAATCTTTCGGTCGTTTTTTAACCCACTTCCCGTGATCCAATCGAGCTGACATTTTCCACACAGACTCGTTGTGCGGGACAATTAATGTTCGTGAAAAAAAATTCCCAAAATTTTACACTTTTTAGGCAAAAAATTTTTATTTAACATATATTCAAATAGAACTCATTCATGGCTTTGGCTGAACGTCACAGTGTAAGAGCCCAGAGCGTAACCCCTCCACAGGCCGTGGCGGAGTAGCACAGTTGGTAGCGCCCTCGCTTCCCATGCCAAAGGTCGCGGGATCGATCCCCGCGTCCTCCACAAGCGAATATATTTTTAAATCCTTTATATTAAGTTCGCTGCCACGCATATAAAGGATTTATAGTGAAAAACTTGGTTTTTACGGGTATTACTTATTTTTATTTCAGACCACAGAGTCCATTGGGACCTGAAGTCTTACTTTCAATAAATACATAGCAGCAGCAAACAAGTTCCAGAGTAACAAATTAACATGCAATGTAAAATATTATAAAAAGTAAATATCATAACAGAAACATTCATATAGATAATTAAACATTAACATGAAAATGTTCCGGTGTCAATACATACAATCACAATGTTGAGGGCCAACCAACTGCAGGAGCAAGATTGTTTAAGAAAGGTTTCTCTACCATCAACCAAATACAAACATATTCCGTTAAATTAATATAAAATACTGTACCGTTATGTCTGTCCTGTATAGACTATGAAGAGGCATTTGACTCCGTGGAAAAGGAAGCAGGCATGCAAGTTCTCACAAACTTAATTAAAACATTATTTGTTAGATAATAATAATCATGTACTAGAATGAACAACTACACAGAGAGCACAATAAAGTGACAATATATATCAGGAGGGGAGTCTGAAAAAGAGACACACTTTCGCGAAAGTTAATCACAGCGACGTTATGTTTTTCTGAACATTTGATTGTGGAAAATAAATGCATAAAATATTAACCATCTCTTATTCCATGGAGACATAGTCATTATACGATTGAAATGGATATGAACTACAGAGAATTAAAAAATAACTTAATAAAGGCTGCAATTGGGAGTCAAGATACATTTTAGCAAAAAAAAATGCGTATAATTTAAGATATACATGTGAAATCAAGAGGTGCTTTTGATAAACTAAAAGTAACATACCGATGTGTCTAAACAAGAGATTGTTTTTAAACAATACATGATCTGCCATGATATAGCAGAAACCTGGACATTTGACAACGAAAATGGATCAAAAGTTAATTTTAAAAGTGGAAAAGTGGACGCTTTCAATTATACCGAGAAAAAAGAAGGGAAACGTGGATTAAAGACATCGTGTCGAACGTTTGCAAAAGTAAGTGGGCTTGGTTAGGAAATGTTGCTGGATGGGATGGTGGCCGATGATCAAGAAAATGAGTCAATTGATCGTGTTAATGTACCATTTTATTGAGGGACTACTACGACTGTATGGGGTTATCTTGGTGTGGTCTGGCACTATTCTGTTGTTGTTGTTTTTGCTGCCTTGTGGGCTCAAGCTTAATACATTTAACTTATATAATTAGCGTATTTATCATGTATGTATATATTTCATGACTTGCTTACCTTCTTCAATAATTTGTTGTAACTTACTGGACATCTACAAAAAGAAAAGAGCTTCATAGATCATGGGATCCCTCCTTCAGTCTCAATAAATGTTTTGAGGGAACGCGCCCGAGAGGATGTCAACCACAGAAATGTAGCAATGAAAGCAGCTCGCGGGCAAGGAGCGAGATAGATTTTTGTATCGCAAGACTAAGAAATTGTTAGAGCTTGGAAAAAGTCTTCATCCAGCAGTAGATACTCAATGGCAGATGATAGAACAAACACTATAACATCAAAGAGGTTCTAAGCTGCAACAACATTTAAATCTAGAGTTAAATAAACTGCATCAATCAAATAATGCACCTTAGTGTTTTCCTTCAATTGTATTACGGAAATAAACTCAAAGTTGTAATATGCAAACCCATAAATGCTTATAAGTTACCCATTTCCAATATGTGGAAATATGAGATTTCAATAATGTTTTTGCATTGTGCATATATCAGTCTGTGACAATTTTATTTCATAACACCAATGCACTTGCCTGTTTTGGAAAGGGGGGAATATTTCCCTTCACAGTCTGTAAAACATAGTTTCCGACAGATCTTGAGAGCCCTCTGCTGATAAAATATGGACATAGATGCGACATAGAAAAATTTCGACCCCCAAGCCACGCGAGCTGACTTCGAGCGTAAGCGGTAGTTTGGATGCTTTTAATGTTCAATACTTTTGCATTTGACTAAGATTGACATTAATTTCTGGGCCACTCAAAATACGGGGGGAAATAATGTATGCTATAACTCAAATACTTAAAGTTAGAGTATAAACTGGATGGAAGCACTTCTAATACGTATAAACGCAGTTCTGGTATAAGCAACACATTCTTACATTACAATATTGGGAGAAAGGCAAAAGCATTAATACGATCACACTTCAGATACCACCACAGCTGGACTTGCTCCGAGCGGTGTGCTTGTATTCAACACTTTATGTTTATTTTCCCAGCATCAACTGTCCACGTTTGCAAACACAGAGCACATGTGTGTGGTACGTTTCAAAATATTGTGCATGACCATATTCTATGATTTCTTAATCATGAAGCCAACGCGTGTTGTTTACTGCCCTTTCTCAAGCCTCAGTTGGATTTAGGCCTTCTCAAGCCATGTCGGCCATGTTTGACCATACTTCACCACGGTGGTCACTGCGTGTTGGTGTAAGAGGGCAGCCACGTTTGTGGTGTTGGCAAATGTGTTGAGTTTTTCTATATTTACTCGTGCTGCACCACTGGCAATACAGTATCAGAAAAAAGTGTAATGTTTCTCAATGGACGGGGCTTTATTGTGGTCAAGCCCTGCCTGACTTCAATGTATTATTTTGCAGGTTTGTGGCTGTAGTGACATTGTGATAATAGAGATGTAGCTTATACTTTTAAGCTATGGTACAAAATTGGGGGGGTGGGGGTGCATAGGCAGAGTTTGACTTCTATATTTGGGGGGGCAGGGGTTCTATTTGTTCCTCACATTAGGCATCGTGGGTGCATACATTTTAGTTATTTCTAATCTAAATTATAAACTCAAGTTTCATTTAAGTTTCAAGTTTAATTTATTTGGTATAGCCCTGTGAACCATGCGGCTCTTGAGCCGGTTGCAATCGTAACAAACAAAATATGAACAGAGAACATCTTAAAGCGACGACGCGCAACAGAAACATCCTGGATAAACCAGCAAATCTTCCAGGAAAAAAACTGAACCTTATGGCGGTACCCCAGGGTACCATAGTATCCCGTATCCCGCATAATGTCCGTGATGCAGTCGTTTTTAGTCTGTTGATAAGTCGGCGATGCGGCAATCGACTCATCTCGACGAGCTGTACACGATGCACCACTACGGTGCGTACCGCGAGCGTTCAGGGTTTCGGCGCAATCGTCCTCGCTGCGTTTCGACATCGCGGAGTGGCACCACCGATTTCGGATTGATTGGTACCCCCGTCGCGGAGTTAAGTACACCCCTGGGAAAAATAGTCCCAGAAATAAAATATTTAATTGCCTCGGCCATTCTGTATTATTTGGTACCCCGGGGTACCGCCATCAGGATCAAATACTGATTATCAATAAATGTGCCCAGTCGTTGGCCCTCCCCAAAACTCCGCCCATGGGGGGATGGGAATTCTGTAGGATGAGGGCAAGATGTGTTTGTACCCTTGAGTGCTTCATTTCAAATCTCTGCTCAGCAATTCTCCTTGTTGCCCATAAACAACCATGAGAGGGCAGTATGAGACAATTCACCAACATTTATACCTCATTCAAAGTCCACTGCTAGATGAAGCCCTTCCCATGCCTTGTCGGTTGTGCGGATTGTCTTACCAATCTTAACCAGTGCACCCACACAAATCATGTTTTCGTGAAGTGTAAACAATACAGTGTTAAAAACACAAATGGGCTCGATCCACGCATTAAGTCTATCAACCCGCATTATATTATGGAGTCTTTCGGTAAAGTCACGTAGATAACTTCAAAGAAAAGAACAAAAATAACCTATCTACATGACTTTACCAAGAATATGAATCCCTGCAGTCACGAAAGCTTTAAGTCAAACCCACATGTTAAAAATATATAGTCCAATGGAATGTGTCACATTTTTATGACAATCTTCAGAATAAATAGTTCCAATTGCTATTTCACGGAAAATGTATTGTAAAGACACCGGTAAGTGCTTCTAAAAATGGAACAACGTTACATAGTGCAGGTACACAATACAATGGTTGCACTGGAAACATGGTTACATTTCTGTGGTTATTGCTTCATACGTATTTATATTTTTTAAGTTTTGCTGACTGGAGGGAGGGACGGACAGACGGACGGTGACGTCCAAAGGATCTGCCAGTTTGCTAGTTGTTCACTTCTAAAAACTCTAGAATATTAAAAAAAATGATTGTGCATGCCTGATATCCACCACTGTGGAGGTGAGAGTTGGTGAATCACAAATACTGTCTGTTGAGAAACTCTCTTCTCGTGAGCGACGAATTGATGAAAAAAACACGTAAAACCAAGGCTGAATTCCTCATGGATTATGCCCCCACCCCCGCCAACCCAGAGCACAGTCCTGGACAGCTCTAGCAATTTTTAGTCTTGAATATAACTGATATGTGAATGGATACTTGATCTTTTTACGTGCTCTGAAGAAAGGCCATTGCCAAAAAGTCACATATATTTATTTGATGGCTGTGTAATTGACTTTTGTGTTGCAGTTGCCTTAAAATTTACTTAGCCGTTAAAGCTTTAAATCGAAATTTACTTAGCCGTTTACATTTTAATGAATCTGGTTGAGATGGCATCTGCAGCATCCGTGGTGAAATACCATGGAAGGTGACTCATTGCATCAGAACAGGGCTTCTCTATCTCCAGTTTTCACAACACAATACAGGTTTTCAAATTTACCCATCATCAGATGTATGCAGTGTGCAATGGCTTTATTTATATCTGTATGGGGATTAGGGTTGCCACCTGACCTAATCTTCTTGGTTCTTTCGGTAAAGTCACGTAGAAGGGAAATAATAAAATAATAAAAATAAAACATAATAGAATACAATGTTTATTTTTATTATTTTATTATTTCCCTTCTATGTTTTTATTTTATTATTTCCCTTCTACGTGACTTTACCGAAAGAACCAAGAAGATGAATCCCTGCAGTCACGAAAGCTTTAAATCAAAACCTGACCTAATGTTACCTGGAGACTCCTAATTTTTAGATAGTTCTCCTGGAAAATCTTAAGTCTTCCCAGGATATTAAAAGTCCCGGTTGTTTTGTCAGTTGTATAATGATACGGCACTCAAAGTCAAGGCAATGTATATATGTAAGTCTCCCCTTTTCTGATACTATGAGATACGCTTCTTCCCAAGACATGTCCCGGTTTATTTTTGTACCTTAGAGGTGGCAACCGTCATGGAGAGTTTTGAACATGGAAAGAAAGGTATTGAGAACATCATTTTGAGAAGCCCTGCTTTAAAGCACGTACATTACTTTCGATCTGAACCTGACAACCTACTATATATCATTATTATTTTGCTTTTGGCATAAAATCTATTGAAAATTGTTTAGGCACTGTGCCTCATTCTACACTGCACCTCAGCAGAGGTGTATAGCTGCATTAAACATACCGTACGGTGCAAACTGCAGCTTACCCAACCGGTTCAACTAAAGTTATATTCAATCTGTAAGTTGGTCTGTGGGCATGTCAGTACATTCTTACGAAAGGCATTTTTTTTTCATTGTCAATTTGTAGCTTGTATTAATTTGTATTATTTTGTATTAATTTGCATTCAACAAAACGTACAGTACTTTACTGGAACATGTATATACAAAAAAATGTATATGGGGACAAATATATTGTACCATTACAATAATTTTCTAAGTGTTTTCAATTGAAGACACTTTTCAGAGAAAAATGTCCTCAAACACCAGCCCTTATGCCCAGGACTTAATTTCTCACTTGATATTTTTCAGAATGCTGCTATTCTAGCTTGGACTAGGAATTATCGACATTAAGCACGACAACTGCAGTACAATCATAATCCTACATTCTAAAAATCCAATATTATTGTATCCTAGATGCTTATATTCCTATATACAGGTTTATAGATAATTGTATTCATGTACTCACCATTGTTGTCACCGTGGTTTTAATTAACATGCTAAACTATTTCCCACAACAGCATTTCAGACTGTTCCGGCTGAAATTAAATACTGCTTATGTCTTTTCATGGTCCAAATGTCAATGTTCAACAGTCAACAGTTACGTGCTGAAACAAGATCACGAAAAGGTGCATTTCAGTTCATGTTTTGTGATTACTCTGGAATGTTTGGCAATGGGGAATGGCGAACAATGCAGGATGATAAACATTATGTTAAGCTTTATTGACAAGGTATATAATCCTACAGGTAATGAGTGACCGCCAAGGGCCACACATTAATTCACTGCATTGTTAATCCAATATCAATAAAGTACAGTATATTATTTCAGTTAGTTGCTTACTATATATACACATGCCACCCACACTTTAGTTGTCTCCTGTAATATTAACAACAACACCACGTGAGCCAAAGTGCAATGAACCGACTCCGCACATCATACCTAAACATATTTTAATCCAGAGGCACAAGTGGAAATCAGTAGTGCATGCATATGCAACATGTTTTTGCAATCCAATAAAATCGTCAATATATTTTTCTACGGATGCAGACAATTTAATTTGTCAATTAGTTATTTATATAAATTTGAGCACATCTGGTTTGTAATGACAGGTCTGGAAATTATACTCATGTCAAAAGCTTGCTTTTATATAAAAAAAAATCTTTAATGTATTTCAAATTGAATTATTTTATTCAAGAAATGTGAATGGAAGTGGTTGAGTGACAAAGATTGCTTGCACTTTTTGTAGAATACTGAACTAAGATCCAGAGTTCTTGTCCCAGGTTATTGTTCAAAACACTGCCATCAATGATTGCATATAAACCACGTTCTAAAAAAATATGAAGTTGTATTTTTATGTTTAAATCATAAAATGGGAAGTCTAGAATATTCTAAAAGCTTCACCAAACACTCCTCTTACTTGATACAGCTATCGTGCTGTGACGGTTCCACCTGAAGACGGAAGCTTGTGTTGCCTCCGAAACGTCGTGATTTTAATTTTATTTTTATTTTACTTTTATTAATTTTAATTTTTTATCTACGTGACTTTACCGAAAAAACGTAAGAATATGAATCATTGCAGTCACGAAAGCTTCAAATCTAGAAATAAACACTGCAGAATTTGGTATCGTCATCAGCCATGATCTGAATGAAAGCCTCCCCAATATGTCGTCTTGCCTCACGATTCTGCAATGCAATTATCCACCAACCACCTGCAAATAATGAGTGTAAACCACATTATAAATTATGTAATGGAAATGCTTTTTTAATTTTGGTTTCAGGCATACATTTGTAAGTCAGGACAAGTAAAAAAGCATCACCAAGCTCTATGGAAATTTGGATATATATGTTTGAGTCTTGCTCCTAACACTGTGAAAGAATGTGCTGGGAATGTAAAACAATGTTTTCACTGACCCATAATGCAGTTGACGTAATGTGTGATAAAACCCCAAGGTCCCGATTTTCTCAACTCTCCTCCCAAACATAAAAGCTCTTCTTTTCCGCCTCCTATCCATTATCTCAATTATGCCAACAATTATCCCTTGCCTGAGCCCCATGCCTCATATTAAACAGCCTCCAAGAACTTAAAAGGAAAAAAAAATCCACATTCAAGATTGCACTTTGATTTATGCATTTTAATATACAGTACTTATGTGCAGAATTGAAGAGCCCCACCATCATAGATAAACTCCAATACGATATTAAACTTTGGAATCAAACATTCGGCTTTTACACCTAAAATGTAAGATAACTATATAAAAACAGATACATTTACAGTATAGGTGTATACAGTGTGTGTGCTTTGAGCGCGTCCAGACCCATTTATTATTGAATTATAGTACACTGTTTTGTAAATACTATGCCCTTGTTATTTTTGTTACACCAGTGGCCACACTGTTAAACCCTGGCAACCTTTAATATGTTGCCCATCTCCTGGTAAACAACAGTCAAATTAAAAGGTTGTGACTCATTACATTTGAGGGTGACCAATTTATAGATACCCCACTTAAATAAAACCACTTAAATACAGTAACTTAAGAAACCTTCAAACAACCTTGCTCAGTAATATATGGACCCGTTGCTTTCACAATACGTATACGGTATCCAATCACCCGCTAAGAAGGGTCGCCATAAATCAGCAGCCTAGCTATACACGAAATAATGTGTAATAAGTTCAATTTAAACAATCGTAAAAAATCTGGCTCTTTTGTCAATAAACTGCTGGATGAATGTCATATGTTGGTCATGCATGTTGTGTCACCATACTCCACCATGCTGGTCAGTGTGGGTTGGCGGAGTGTGGAGGATAACGGCAGTTCAGATATAATTCCCCACGGTTGCTAGGAATCTAACTTAGGTCACCGGATTCATAGCATAGTGTGCTCACCACTGCATCACCACTGCCCTCTCAGCATATTTACAGCACAATCTTACATAGAGGGTAGCCCAAATGTGAGGAAACAGATTCATTTAATCTATTTGAATTTATTAACACTGGCAGTAGAACATTTAATAATGTATTCTATTTTATATATTATCATTATTAATATCGAGTTTCTTCTTCCTGTGGGATCACCTCAAATCTGTCGTTTACAAAACTCGACCAAGAACCCTGAATGAATGGAGACAAAACATAATTGAAAATTTTTCAAACATTACACTTGTAATCTTAAAAAAAAAGTCTTAAATTAATTTCACAACATCATTCATGCATGCATTAATGTTAATAGACGTCAGTTTGAACATTTGATAAAATAAATGAAATAACCGTATGTCATTTTTTATAAATAAATATAACCCTATGTATCCTGACTTATTGGAAATCTTGTATAATTTGCCATGTTATTTGATGGATGATGGCCTACACTATTCGATGCCTTCCATCTCACCAAAGTTATTCACAATAACATTATAAGATGGGGTTTTTTATTGGGTTGGAGAAATAAATTCATAAACATACACGGTGAAGATATTAACTTCAGTATATCAGATTTACTCATGATATTGTCATTATAATAACCTATGGAAATGTATTACAGGAAATTATAGCCTTACTCGGAAAAGTAGGCTGGAAAGTTTGCTTCACTCATTTATCTAGACTTTAGAGCCAAAGGTCGTGTACTGCAAAATATTTTACAGTGGGAATTATGGAGTCAAATGTCCTTCTAAGGATACATAAACATTGTACCAAATGGTTGTCTTCACCCAACCGGTCATATGTACTGCATATTTTCAGATTAACATAATCCCTTATTATAAAGATTATTACATTAATACCCCTGGGATATTTGCACGTGTAGGCACATCGTGATGACATCACCTTAATCATTTTAAGACCAGAAACAGGAAGACTTCTTTGCAATTCGGACAAATCGCCTGATGAAGCTGGCTGTAATCACCAGCGAAACGTCATACAGTACTCAAATTGTAAATATTATGTGCTGAAGTAGTAACTAATTGCCACGTTTTGTTCACGTGACAAACCTTACTAATTGATTGTGTTGGGTCAAGGTGGGTTTACAACACATTTATATTTACACTATCTAACCCAAAAAACATTATTTTGAATTGTCCTAACAATATATATGTAGAACATATTCTCTAACGATGCATGCAGAATCGCACTTTTGCAGTCCTAATATGTAGTCACTTGAGAGATTTTTCTTCTCAGGAGATGTGTGGACATTGGGCAATATTCTTCCTGTCAAATCTGACCACTGCATAGTAAATATATGGCCACCGGTCTTTATTATCTTCATAATAAAGTACACGTGGGGACAGAGCAATTCAGCATTTTGTTTCTCATTCTCTTAAGTATGATGTGTAGTCACTGACAGGGAACATCAATCAAACTGAAACGTACCTCCAACTTTCCAAACCATTATTACAATACTTTCTATCCTTTACATTACATTCCTCGTTTTTCATTATAGTCTGCCACTAAAAGCACCTCAACATAATTCAACATAATTTTCGTGACAACCAGAGCAGGGGGCGAGTCAAATCCAACGATATGTTACGCACGATTCCTGGAAATAGTGATGCATACGACCGGGAGTTAGAACATGACATAATACCAGATAACCGCTGGCCCCAGTGACCCTGTGGTTATTCTGTGGTTATCGTGTCATCATCCGGAACATGCTCTTGGCCATTGAATCGATTTCAACATTTGGCAGACTATATTACCAGGCCAAGTGGCCTGCCAAAAGGAGAGCATAACATCACCATCTAACACTTTAAAGATATCTAGATGGGCAGAGCAGCTTCATTAGATGGTTGTTGGCCAAATAA